>NC_135727.1:5000-376003 GCF_964656455.1 Halichoerus grypus
GGAGAGACTCATCAGTCACAGACCCCAAAGGGGAAGATGTAGGTTTCACCTCCTACAAGAAATCCACCCTCCCTGCAGCTCAGCAGGTGAGAACCCTCCATCACCCAAACCCTTGCTTTTCTCCGCTGCACTTTCCTTCAAAACAACCCTCCCAAATTCCCCCACCTTCTCCAAGAAATAATGTTCCTCTCCTTTCTTTCTTGTACTTGCCTGTGATGTGGCCGTAGCTTGCTTGTCCCGGATTGCAAGTCTCTGCTATTCCCAAATAAACCCATTTTGCTGGTAAAATAACTGGCAGTTTTAATTTACAGTTAACAGAACTAATAAATTCAATAAATTTTCAAGGAACAGAAGCAATATACAATAATCAATTGCATTTCCATACACTACTAAGGAACCATCAGAAAGAGAAATTCGAAAAACAGGCTAATTGACAACTACATCACAAAGAACAAAATACCTAGGAGTACATTTATCCAAGGAGCTGACAGACCTGTTCTCTCACACCCCCCGTGAGACACTGATGACAGCCATCAACGGAGACACACGGAGACGGAAAGACACTCTGTGCTCAAGGAAGAACCCACACTGTGAAAATAACTACTCTCCCCAAAGCTGTCTACAGAGTCCGTGCCGTCGCTACCGAACTTCCAGACAACGAACGGACAACCCTGAAACGGGTGTAGACGCGGGAAGGACCCTGCAGGGCTGAGGCGGCGGGAGCACGAGCACCACAACAGGCAACCGCTCCCTGACTGCAGACTGTCTGAGGAACCGAATCCGTGTGGCGCATAAACACAGACCCGGGACCCTTGGAGCGGTTCAGAGCCCAGAAAGGGGAGACCCGACAGCCCCCGGCACAGCGCCCACCGGGACCCCACGTCACCTCACACAAAGCCACAGAAACCCCACCGTCTGCACAGCGCGCCCTTCCTCCACAGGGTCCTGTGACCACAGGCGCCCTCAGCAGTCCCCGCTCAGGCGCCTTCTCCTCACCTTCTCCTCACGCAGTGGGTCCTGAGGAGTCCGGACTCCTGTCCGCGTGGATGAGCCCGAAGTCCTCCCCAGTGGGTCCTGTCAGTGTGGACGCGGCCCCACGTCCTCCCCAGGCCTCCACAGCGAGTCCTAAGGACGCTGGGCTCCTGTCATTGAGGATGCGAACCCACGTCCTCCAGAAGCCCCCACAGAGGGTCCTGAGGAGCTCCAGCTCCTGTCAGAAGGGATGCGCATGCCCCACACGGGTCGGGGAGCTGGGCTCGGGTGCCCCCTGCAGGCGTGGAGGCAGTGCAATATGTGGTGCACTCAGTTCAGTGGAGGCACCTGTCCCCTCCCCTGGTATTTTGGAAATTAAAACTGATATCGAGCCCAATATCCCCTAACATCTCCAAAAATAGGAACAATTATTTGGAAACTATATGTAATTAAATTAAATGCAGATATAAACTTTACAACTTATACCAAAATTCATTCAAAATTGTAGATAAATTTAAAATGCAAAACTATCAAAATATCAAAAAAAACACATAAAGGAAAATCTACATAGCCTTGGGTTTGGTGAGGAGTTTTAACGCACACCAAAAGCCAATCCACAAAAAGAAAAAAATTGATAACATGAACTTCCTAAAATTAAAACTTTTACTCTGTGAAAGACCTTGCTCAGAAAACTAAAAGACAAGCCACACACTGGGAGAAAATATTTGCAAAGCACATATCTGATAAAGTATTTCTTTCAAAATATACAAAAAACTCTCAGAACTCAACAAAAAGGAAATAACCTAATTGATAATGGGTAAATATCTGAATAGATGCCTGGACAAAGAAGATATACACATAATAAAAAGCACACAAAATATGCTCAACATCCATTATCATTAGTAAATTACAAATTTAAACAACAGTGAGATAGCGCTGCACACCTATTAGAAATGCTAAACTACAAAAAAACAAGAATAACAATTGCTGGAAGATGACACATGACAGCAACTGTACTTCACACCGGGGGAATGTACCAACTGCCACTTCAGAAGACAGTTTGGCAGTTTTTTCCAAAGTTAAATAAGTCTCACCTTTACGAACCAACAATTGTGTTTCTGGTATTTAGACAACTGCTTTGAAAAGCTATTTCCAAACAAAAACTTGCAAGCTTACGCACAGCAGCTCTATATCTAGTGGTTAAAATCTTACAGAAATCAGGTTGTACTTCAGTAGATGAATCCATAAGCAAACTGGAGTGCATTCATGTGAAAGAAGCAGAATATGCCACCCGAAATATGCCTCTTTGGCGCAAGGATTATTTGCGGCTGATTATTTTTAAGTAACAGCGGATACAGAAGAATCTCTGAAAACTGAGCAGAGGTTGCCATTTGGTGACTGAAATGTACACTTATAAAGGAAAGCTCCGTTTGTAAGGCTGTCTCCCTCTCTGGAACAGGAACAGAAGAATGACTAAATCTCAACACATTCTTATCAAAGGAGAAGGCACAGACTTGAATCTGTGTAACCACCATACCCTCCTTTGCTGTGCTTGGCCTGATAATGTCCCTTAACTGGCCTTCCCACCACCCAAAATCTTTGTGTATTTAGCTGAAGATGGCATTTAGGGAGATGGCTGAGCCATTTCAGGGAGTTACTCTGTTTTCCTGGGTATCTTCCATGTAAACAGGACCTATGCATGTTATTAAACTTCTGTTTTTCTCCTGTTTATCTATTCAGCAATAAAAAGCAGTGAACCATCACCCCATACAATGACATGGATGAATCTTACATGTATTTTGGTAAGTGAAAGAGTCCAGTCTGAAAAAGTTACACACTGTATGACACCATTTATAGGACATTCTGGAAAAGGCAAAACAATAGACATGATAACAGGATCAAAGGATGGGGGATTTCAAGTATTCCATGATATTTTAATGATCTATACCTGCCACTATACATCTGTCAAAATCCTAACATTTTGACATCCCAAACAGTAATCATAATCTACTTAAATTATTTAGGATGTGGGAGTATCACAGGATGGTGTAGGAGCCAAGAGCAGGCCAAAGTGGCACATTGATCATTTTGAATAACAGTTACTTAAGAGACAGCCTATGCAGGAAAGACACTCAGACTCTCCCCTACAAGTCCCCCTGGAAGCAGGAAATAAATATCCCATGTGAAGATCTCCCTGTACTAGGAGGTGAAGAGATTTCCTTATCAACTGTGATGGGAAATTTAGAGCCAAGAAGCCTATTTGAACAACCATTCTTACTTTTTTACTTATTTACTACCCCAGCCTAAATTCTGTTTAGAATTCCTTACAAATTGAAACTCCCAAGGTTACATTTTCTTTGTCCTCTGAATTCCTCACAAGTTTACTTTCCTTTTGTCCAAAAAGTATAAAAACTGACTGCACTGGTCATTTCTTTGAGTCTCAATTTCATTATTGAGCTTCAATATGTCCAGTTTCATTCTTCTGCATTTTTTTGTCCACTTTTCCCAACACCACTTGTTGAAGAGACTGTCTTTTTTCCATTGGATATTCTTTTCTGCTTTGTCGAAGATTAGTTGACAATAGAGTTGTGGGTCCATTTCTGGGTGTTCTATTCTGTTCCATTGATCTATGTGCCTATTTTGTGTGAATACCATACTGTCTTGATGACTACAGTTTTGTAATATAGCTTTAAGTCCAAAATCGTGATGCCTCCAGCTTTGCTTTTCTTTTTCAAGATTGCTTGGCTATTTGGGGTCTTTTGTAGTTCCATACAAATTTTAGGATGGTTTGTTCTAGCTCTGTGAAAAATGCTGGTGGTATTTTGATAGGGATTGCATTACATGTGTAGATTGCTTTGGATAGTATGGAAATTTTAACAATGTTTGTTCTTCCAATCCATGAGCATAGAATGTCTTTCCATTGCTATCCTTCATCTTCAATTTCTTTCATCAGTGTTTTATAAGTTGTTTTGTTTTTTTTTCTACTGGAAACTAATTTTCAGGATATAGTTCTTCCACCTCTTTGGTTAGGTTTATTCTTAGGTATCTGATTGGTTTTGGTGTGACTGTAAATGGGATTGCTTTCTTAATTTCTCTTTCTGCTCCTTCATTATCGATGGATAGAAATGCAACAGATTTCTGTATGTTGCTTTTTGTATCCTGTGACTTTACTGAATTCATGTATCAGTTCTAGCAATTTTTTTGGAGGAGTCTTTCTGGTTTTCTATATAGAGTATCATGACATCTGCAAATAGTGAATGTCTGACTTCTTCCTTGCTGATTTGGACACCTTTTCTTATGGTTGTCTGATTGCTGAGGCTAGGACTTTCAGTACTATGTTAAATAACAATGCTGAGAGTGGACATCTCTGTCTTGTTCCTGACCATAGAGAAAAGCTCTCGGTTTTTCTCCATTGAGGATGATATCACCCATGGATCTTTTGTACATGATCTTTATTATGTTGAGGTATGTTCCCTCTATCCCTACTTTGCTGACGGTTTTTATCAAGAATGGGTGCTGTGCTTTGCCAGATGCTTTTTCTGCATCTATTGAGAGGATCATATGGTTCTTATCCTTTCTTTTACTAATGTGGTATATCACATTAATTTCTGAATATTGAACCACCCCTCCAACCCAGGAATAAAGTCTACTTGATCATGGTGAATAATACTTTTAATGTACTGTTGGATTCAATTTGCTAGTGTCTTGTTGAGAATTTTGGCATCCATGTTCATCAGGGATATTGCCTGTAATTCTCCTTTTTAGTGGGGTCTTTGGTTTTGGAATCAAGGTAATGCTGGCCTGTAGAATGAGTTTGGAAGTTTCCCTCCCATTTCTATTTTTTGAAACAGTTTGATAATTGGTATTAACTCTTTAAATGTCTGGTAGAATTCCCTTGGGAAGCCATCTGGCCCTGGACTTTTCTTTGTTGTGAGATTTTTTATTACAGATTCAATTTATTTGCTGGTTATAGGTCTATTCAAGTTTTCTATTTCTTCCTATTTCAGTTTTGGTAGTTTATATGTTTGTAGGAATTTATCCATTTCTTCCAGAATGCCCAATCTGTTGGCAAATAGTTTTTCATAATTGTTTGATTTTCTGTGGTCTTGGTTGTGATCTCTCCTCTTTCACTCATGATTTTATCTATTTGGGATCTTTCTCTTTTCTTTTTGATAAGTCTGGCTAGGGGTTTATCAATTTTATTAATTCTTTCAATGAACCAGTATGTATTGCTGGTATTTCCAAATTTTTTCTTGTGGTTGACTTCAAGTTTCATAGTGTTGTGGTCTGAAAATATGTATGGTATGATCTCAATCTTGTTCAGGCCTGATTTGTCACTCACTATGTTATCTATTCTGGAGAACATTCCATGTGCACTCGAAAAGAATGTGTATTCTGCTGCTTTACAATGAAAGGTTCTGAACATATCTATTAAGTCCATCTGATCCAGTGTGTAATTCAAAGTCATTGTTTCTTTCTTGATTTTCTCCTTAGATGATCTGTCCATTGCTGAAATGGGGGTGTTAGAGTCCCCTACTATTACTGTATTGTTCTCAATGAGTTTCTTCATGTTTGTTATAGACTTATATATTTGGGTGCTCCAAGTTGGGAGCATAAATATTTACAATTGTATCTTCTTTGTTGGACAGTCCCCTTTATTATGATATAGTGCCCTTCTTCGTCTCGTTATGGTATTTGGTTTAAAATCTAATTTGTCTGATATAAGTATGGCTACCTTTCTTCTGATGTCCATTAGCATTTCTCCATCCCCTCACTTTTAATCTACAGGTGTCTTTAGGTTTAAAATGAGTCTCTTGAAAGGCAGCATATAGATGGGCCTTTTTTTTTTTTAACCCATTTTGATATCCTATGTCTTTTCATTGGAGCATTTAGTCCATTTACATTCAGAGTGATTATTTTTTTTAAGATTCTTTATTTATTTGACAGAGAGAGACACAGCGAGACACGGAACACAAGCAGGGGAAGTGGGAGAGGGAGAAGCAGGCTTCCCACCGAGCAGATAGCCCGATGTGGGGCTCGATCCAAGGACCCCAGAATCATGACCTGAGCCAAAGGCACACACTTAATGACTTAGCCACCCAGGCGCCCCAGTGGTTATTGATAGATACGAATTTAGTGCCATTTTATTACCTATAAAGTCATTGTTTCCGAAGATTTTTCTCTGTTCCTCATCTAGCCATCTGGATGTCTTCTTTGGAAAAAATGTTTAGGTCTTCTGTCCATTTCTTAACTGGATTATTTGTTTTTGGGTGTTGAGTTTGGTAAGTTTTTTATAGATTTGGGATACTCTTTATCAGATATGTCATTTGCAAATATCTCCTCTCATTATGTAGGCTGCCTTTCAGCTTTATTGACTGCCATGACTTTCAGGAGCAAGAAACATATTGGGCTTTCCTAACACACAAAAGAAGAGATCCAGACAAGATGCCAAGATGGAGGAATTCTTCCCAAAAGAAAAACAAGAGATTACAGGCAGGGCTCTAATCAAAAGAGGTGTAAGTAATACGCCTGAACCAGAATTTAAAACAACAATTATATGGATACTAGCTGGACTTGAGAAAAGACCACAGAGAGAAAAGACCTAAAAACTAGTCAGGCATCCAGTCTTTGTTGCTTTTGGTCTTTCTTTCCCAGAGTCCCCCTTTAGTATTCCTTGGAAGCTTGTTTAGTGCTCATGAACTCTTTTAGTTTTTGTTTGTCTGGGAGACTAGTTCTCCTTCTATTCTGAATGACAGCCTTGTGGATAAAGTATTCTTGGCTGCATATTTTTCCCATTCTGCACGTTGAATATATCATGCCACTCCCTTCTAGCCTGTTAAGTTTCTGTGGAGAGATCTCCTGTTACCTTATCTGTCTTCCCCTGTAGCTTTCCCTTGCTGCTTTCAGGATTCTTTCCTTACCTCTGTATTTTGCTAATTTTACTATGATATGTCTTGGTGTTGGCCTGCTTTTGTCGATTTTGATGGGACTTCTTTGTTCCTCCTGGATTTGGATGTCTACTTCCTTCCACAACTTAGGCAAGTTTTTTTGCTATAATTTGCTCAAATAAACCTTCTGCCCCCTTTTCCCCTCTCTTCTTCTGGGACTCCTCTAATATGAATATTATGCTTTATTGAGTCACTGAGTTCCCTAAGTCCGCATTTATAATCCAGTATTTTTCTTTCCCTCCTCTTGTCAACCTCATTATTTTCCATAATTTTATCTTTTATATTACTTATTCATTCTTCTGATACTTCCATCCTTGTGGTCATTACATCTGTCACTGTTGCATCTTGGTCATAGCATTTTTTATTTCGGCCTGATGAGTTTTCAGGTCTTTTATCTCTATGATAAGTGTCTTCTATGCTTTTCTCAAGTCCAGCTAGTATCCATATAATTGTTGTTTTAAATTCTGGTTCAGGCATATTACTTATAACTGTTTTGACTAGATCCCTGGCTGTACCTCTTCTTGTTCTTTCTTTTGGGAAGAATTCCTCTATCTTGGCATCTTGTCTGGGTCTCTTCTTTCATGTGTTAGGAAAGCCTATTATGTTTCCTGCTCCTGAAAGTAATGGCTACATTAAGAAGAGGTCATATACTGTTCAAGGCCTGCTGCTTCAGGAAAGGTTTCTGCTTTATGCTGTGTGCACTCTGCTGTTGTGTTTTAGCTGCTCTTTCGCTCAGGTCAGTTCTCTGCAGAATTTCTCCTTGGCTACAGTGGGGAGTGTTTGCACCTTGTCCGTTGTATAGCAAGTTTTAATTAGGTGTGTTTTGGTCTGCTTGTTAAGAGGCTAGATCTTATTTCCCCTAGAGCTGAAGTTTTGTAACACTCTATGGTCAGTAGACTTGGTGCATATGGTGTGGGAGGAGGGTTGTGCTGGTCTTCTGGGGGAGGGGCCCACTGCTGCTCTCTCAGGCACACTTGCCCTAGTAAAAAAGCACCTGTGGAGTGTGTGGGGGGAGGGACAGGGCTTGGTGTAAGTGGCTCAAGCCTCCACTGTGAGTGCTGTGTTGCTCACTGAAGTCCTTCTGTGCTGATGGGTGGGGGTAAAAATGGCATCAGCCTACTCTCAGATCCCTGCCTTCACCCTGCATCCAAAGTGTCTGCCCACTTGGCAGCACAGTGTTCCTGTTTTGTCTCAGATTCACCAGCTGGGTTTCACAGACCCATGCTCATCCTCTGGGTGAGATTCTCACCATGCTGTGGCTGTGCAGGTTGTCCCACGGCAGTCACACAAATGCACAGGGGTTTGGAGTTTATGGTAAAATACAGCAAAAAGCTGGTGTCCAGGTTAGCTGCCCTCAGCATGTGCCTCTACTCCTATGCTAATGAACAGGGCAGCTCAATGGTGCCCACCAGCTCTTTTGTCCCCAGATAGGCCATACCACCTCTCCCAAATGCACTTCCAAGAAGAGGAATGGTCTCTCCTGGTGTGACCCAGGGGATCCTCGGACTACGATATCCACTCAAGCCTCTGCCCTCCTTCCCCACAGGAGCACTGCTAAGCCTGCCAGGCATGACCCCAGAGATGGCACAGACTTCTAAAACTTCACACTTTGAGCTCTGCTGCTTATAAAAACTTGCAATAATCAGCCCCTCTTGCTTTCCATCAATGGTTTTGGGGAAGTGTGTGTCTTGTGCAATGCTCTGTGTACTGCTCTCTCTCTCTTCCCTCTACTCTCCCTGATCAGGACTCTCTCTCCTTCACAGGACCTGAAATTCTTTTGTCCCCCAAATCATGTCTCCACACCTTCTACCGCCCATGGTGTGGCCTTTTTTCTCCCGCTATTTGTGCAGTCTATTCTCTCAGTTCTCAGATTGATTTCTTGGGTATTCAGAATGATGTGATATTTATCTAGCTGTGTTCAAGGGATGAGGCAAGTATAAGGTCTCTCTCCTCCTCCATCTTAATTCCTCCCCAGGTCACACTTCTTAATGTATTCTTAGTGTAAGTAAACTATGGCAAAATGTCATCAGAAGAAATTAGATTCCAGGAGGAAATTCTAAAGCTCATTACATTACTCTTAAATTTTATTAATGCCTTCAGTTTGTGCGTCATTTAAAACAAGATATGTGCTTTAAAAAGCATTCTTATACATAAATAGACCAATGAACAGTTAAGTAATTTATCCCTAAAACATGCACATCATTTTTATTCAGGTGTGTATAAGAAAGGGAAATAAGCTTTAAGTCTTTTTCTTTGGATTAAAGACATTTGGAAATTATTATTCAGGAATGCCAAATGTTTTCCCGGAACAAATGTGTTTTCCAATAGGAAATGCTGATATAATTAAAAGGCATTAGTGTTGATAAAGAAGACCAAGAAACATTTGCGCCATGTGTGATCACCAAGAAGAGTTCTAGTGGGCCTAAAGTATATGTCAAATAAATGAATCTGGTAGCATGAATCAGAACGTTTAGATGGAAGAACAGATAGCATGAGCCAGATTATGAGACAGATATATATTCAAGGCACATGACTAGGATTACACAGGTGGCTAAGTTTTATAGACTACTTTGTTCATTTGGAAAATAGTCAAATGTAATATAATTTTCATTTACTGGCATTTATTGATAAATAAATGATTTAGGGCAGCAAATGTCCTTTCAGATACACACCACAAGTACGTAATAGGTAACAGATGCCAGTGTAGCCAAAGCAGAATGATTACACTCCAGTTTTCCCACACTGCAGTTAAATGGATGGTAAACTGTCCGGTATTATTTCTATATACATATCATACTGTCTATTCTCAAGTTTCACAAAAAAATTCTTCAAAACTAGATTACAGAATTTATTAATCCATCAAGGATACTAAAACTATTATTCAACAGAACTCAAACCCAAACCCTAGAGTTGACTGTTCACTATATTCAGTTTGGGCTTTTCCCAGACTGGAAAAAATTCCCCATACTATCTCTCCCTTATATACCTAAAACACTAGTATATCCACCATGGTTCTCTTATTTTTCTCTGGGGAGCCAGAAGAATTTGCCTCTCCACCTCCTCCACTACCCATTCTATTAACTATACAATTGTTCTAAATATCCACCAAAAAGAAAGAAGTATATAAAAAACCACAACCTTCAATATTTAAACCATCATCTTTTCAAATCAACTGCAATGGGGAAAGAGAGGATATCATGCTCTGCAAGGTTTGTGAAAGGTCAAACCGTTCTTCCTGAAAGTGAATACTAGAAGGACAAAGTTAATTCTGTGTATTTCTAATGGGCTAGCAAAATGTTCCCCATATGACTGACAGAAAATGTTTAAAACTTTACCTGCATGGGCTCCTAGAAACAAGCAGCACCAACAAATTAATTACAATTCCCCAAATAACGATTCTCCATTTAAATTGTTTTCAAGCACCTAAAACTCTTCAATAGCAAAAGATATTAAGACGAGATGTTAGCAATGCTGTCTCTGGAATACTTTTGTGTGCAAATACAAAGTTCATCCAAAGTCTTAGTAGACAGCTCATAAGACTTGTGGTTTCTACCTTGGTGACAGCTATGTGCAATTACAAATAAAAACATTTCTCTAAATAGATGACTCTAATTAACAAACTAAAGAAACAAAAGCCTTTTTAAGGCTACTGCTGCAATAAATGGTTAAATCTGAAGTGCACTGGAATAAACTGGACAAAGATAAATCTGGAAGCGTACAACAAGATTAAAAAAAAAAGGAAATAGAAGAGGGTTGAAGAGACTGGCAGACACCATCTGTCAGTATTAAAAGGCTTGAATCACATGGATGCTTTTAACTCCTTGTTGTCTCATATCCTTGGTTAATGACAACTTTTTATTTCTTCACACACCTTGGCCATGTAAATCCACCACAGAGAGGTGACACAATGATATAGATGAACACCTAGAGGGAGAAGGAAGGCAATTTTATTTTCTTGAATCTATCATAGGCTCATAAATAATACATAAAGCATAGTAAAAACCTATTAACAGATACTGATTCCATTACAGTAGTAGTTGTGTAATAATATAATACACCAATCAAGTATTTTCAAAGGCAGAAGTGGAATTAAAGGGATCCTTTCTGATATAACTCTCACACAGCTGAATTCTAGTATATGTTCTTCATTGGGAGAGAAAGCAGTGGGGTTGTTTCTCTTCACTGGAAACCAGGCAGAATCAAGCTACATGAACAATTCTTATTGAGACATCATTAATTATCAAAATCACAAATTATCTTAATTCTCCTGATGTATAATTTTATTATGAAGCATATGTTTAGGTTTTACACACGTGTCACTTTTCATTATTAGGATGATTAGAAATATTTAAAAGTTTGAGTAGAGACTCTGCTCTATATCGCCTATGAGCAAGAATGTTGCTATGAACCTTTTGGTGAATAATGACATGATAATTACAATAACCAAATCAAAAGAAAGCTGATGATACAAGTAACACAGTAAAAATGCTGGTCCTATTACAGATGGATTAACTTTTTAATTGTATTGGATTTTTGAAGTGTATATATACATATATATATATATATAATCTATATTTAAAGATTTTATTTATTTGAGGGAGAGAAAGAGAGAGAACACAATCAGGGGGCGGGGCAGAGCCCAAGGGAGAAGCAGGCTCCCCACAGAGCAGGGAGCCCAATGTGGGGCTCAATCCCAGGACCCTGGGATCATGACCTAAGATACGCTTAACCGACTGAGCCACCCAGCAGCCCCTGAACTATATTTTTAATAGTATACGCTTGTTCACATTACTAAATTCCAAAAAACAGATTTATTTTAAACATTAGGATCACTGCATTGATTTCGTCATTTGTCTTGCTTTAAATTACAACTTTTTTGATATCTTTAAGTGGCTGATTTCATTACTCAATGCTAAGAAAAAAAACACATTTATGAATTCCATGCTTGCTCCCAAAAGTCAGCAGAGTGCTTTTGCCTTACTTCTCTACAAATGTGAGGGAGGGGGTGGTTTACAGCAAATTCTGGTTCTTAACGAATAAACTACTCACAGGTACACATACAAACACACACACACACACATTCACAGATATTCCAGTATGACATGAAGTTGACTATTTGCCACAGCTGAAATACAAGGATTTTTAAAGCTGAAGTACAATATATTAGACAACAACAGCTTTTGGGAGAGACTGATACTGCATTAAGAACAGTGCTATGTATGTAGTAAGTAATCAATAAATACAATCTGAATTTAACAATAATCCAGCTTTATAAATCATTGTAAATTTGCAGACCCAAGTAGAAGGAAGAAGCTAAGCTGAGGAGCCTAGAATGTGCCACCTGAGTATCCTGAGCAATGTGACATTCCAGGTTCTGGCACAATTTCTAGTATAACATCAACATATTGATGGCTGCTCTTCTCTGTTAGGTAAATGCAGCTATCTAAGGTGGAGGTCTTTCAACAGGGGTCAAGGAAAAGTGGAGCTGAGTCAGAGGCATCTGCGCACAGTTAACTTTGGGCTTCTGCAAATGGCAAGAGGATGGGGAGAAAGGCTGCTTCACCCAGCCATAAACTACCCCCAAAGTAAAGCATCTCCCTCCCACCCTCCTTAGAGCAGCAGCTCTCAAACTTTTGGTTCAGGACCTATTCACACTCTCAAAAATTACTGAGGAGTCCAAATAGCTCTTACATAGGGGGATTATAACTATCAACACTTACCATATTAGAAATAAAGCTTTAAAAATACCTATATAATTCATTTAAAAACAAAAATAATAAACCCATTATAGATAAACATAACTATATTTCTCCCAGATCACTTTTATTTGTGTCAGCTTGGCTAGCTATAGTACAGAGTTACCCAATTAAACACTAACCTAGGTGTTACTGTATTTTGTAGATGTGATTAAAGCCCATAAATCAGTTGCCTTCAAGTAAAGCAGATTATCTTATATAATCCGAATTAGCCTGATTCAGTTAGAAGTCCTTAAGGGCAGAGCTGAAGTTTCCTTGATGAAGAAGAAATTATGTCTATGAATTATGCCTTTGCTCTTGCCCCAGCAGTCCAGACTGCCCTTCCTGACAGCCTGCCCTAAGGATTTTGAACTTGCCAAGCCAACTCCCACCATCACATAAGCTAATTCCCTGTGATGTATCCTTGACATATATCCAGAGAAATTCAAAGAGAGGGTACATCTGTTAACAAGGAGAACTCCATGAAAAAAAAGGTTACATTAAGAATAATAAGAGTTCTTAGAAATTTAAAGCATATCTAGGAAAAATGAATACATAAGATGAACTGAGCTGAAAAGAAAATTAGCTTGCAGGCAAGAGTGAGCTAAATAATTCTCTCAAATGTAATGCATATTAAAAAGGTTATCAGACATTCAGGATAGTTCAAAGAGGTCCAATATCTGTTTACATAGGGGTTACAAAAGGAGAACAGCATATAGACTCATTTACATTTATAAACACGAGAACTACTAAATAGACATTAGGAAATTGAACTCATGATGCATTAAAAGAAGATTACATAATGGCCACTTAGTATTTATCCCAGAAATGAAAGGATAGTTATAAGTACATTTATTACTGTAATTCTATATATTACTATTAAATGCAGATAGTCATATTGTCAACTCATTGGGAAGAGAAATATCATTTCCCAAAATTAAACGCCTATTCATGACTAAAACTTTAGGTCATCTAGAAACAAAAATAAAGTTAACTTTGATGATAAAAATCTAACAAGAATTCATAATACATATCACTCTTTTTAAAAAAGATTTTATTTATTTGAGAGACAGAGAACACGAGTGGGGGAGCAGGGTAGAGGGAGAAGAGAGCCCTACGTGAGGGAGGCTCCAAATGACCTGAGCCAAAGGCAGATGCTTAACGGACTAAGCCAACCTAGGCGCCCCTACATATCACTCTTATAAATGAAATATTAGAAGCATTCCACTTAGGGGCTCCTGGGTGGCTCAGTCGTTAAGCGTCTGCCTTCGGCTCAGGTCATGATCCCAGGGTCCTGGGATCGAGCCCCGCATCGGGCTCCCTGCTCGGCGGGAGGCCTGCTTCTCCCTCTCCCACTCCCCCTGCTTGTGTTCCCTCTCTATGTCTCTCGCTGTCAAAAAAAAAAAAAAAAAAAAGAATTCCACTTAAAACCGGGAACTAAATAAAGATGCCCACTGGCACCATAATTATTCAACATTGCTAGTAACTGCAAATTATATATACATATACATACCTATATATAGTTATGTAAAATTATATAGAATGTGTGTATATAAATTTGATAACGTTGAAATTATTAACAGACGGTAACATAATTTACCTATAGCATGAGTCAGCAAATGACAGCCCATGGCTTGTGAGCTAAGAATGGTTTTTATATTTTTAAAGGTTTAAAAAAAAAGGATATGTGACAGAGACTACATGCAGCCTGAAAAGCATAAAATATTTATTATCTGGCACTTTACATAACGTTTGCTGATTCCTGACAGAGGAATCAGAATACAGAAGAATAAACTGACAAACTATTACAACTAATAAGAGTTATACAAAATTGCCAGACACAAAAACAGATCAATTAGAAAAAAACAGAAATAAAGAAACGGAGCATGCAATCAGCTAGAAAATAGAAATATAATTAGAAAATATGGAATTATAAAATGTAATTTTAAAAGAATCCCATTTCAAATGGGATGACAGAAACATTAAATATCCAGGAATATTTGGAATGCCTTGCCTGATTCCTTACATATAAACATTCAGGAAGATGGAGTTTAAGTACAATATTTTGGAGTGATTTCACAGGACAGCTAATCATTGAGAAAGAATTCCAGCATCCAGTTTCTTAAAGATTGAAAAATAAAATAATACACTAAAATAACAAAAACTTACAACTGATACGATGATGATGATGATAGTGAGTTTGAGATTCTTCATACACATGGCTCGTGCAAGATTTCTGCTGGTTGTTTTGAAGGTGACAGACTAGAAAAAAAAAAAGATTTATTTGATCCCTGGCACTGACTACATAACCGATTTATAGTAATACCTGTAAAACTTTTACTTTCATTAATCATGTTGAATCATGAATTCATTACTGTCTTCACAGGTCGAGACTAGCCATTCATAATCACTAGTTCTCAGAAGCAGGACTTGGTCAGGTGTATGGTAAGCAGTACGAGCCCACTGGAAAAGCTTCTCCCCTTTTTCTTGTCCACCGAAGTAATGCATGTGGTGTCAAGAATCACAAATGGCTCTTCCTGCTAGTGTGAAAGCCTCTTCCTCTTTATGCTTCCAGGAAGAAAGGTTCCCTCTAAGCCAGTTGGTTGCAAACACATTTGCCTGTTCTACCCAATATAATCCTGGGATTTTTGAGCCATAAAAATCTGTTCAGTTTCCATAAGAAGATATGTATTTACTTGTATGAGGCCCAAAACCCAAGGAACTTTGCTCCTTCAGTTATTCATTTTCTTTTGCAACATTGACTTCTCAGTATCTACTGAACCATTCCCACCAGACACAAAGAGTTTAAAGCAACCAAACAACAAAATTCCCTAATAGCCCAGCAATTCCACTCCTAGGTATATATCCAACAGAGCTGTATGCCCAAATTCACCAAAAGTGGAATAAACAGTTCAACTGTACATATACTTCATATATTCAAGAAGGGAGAGGAAAATACGCACATGTAAAGGAGACATGTGGAAGATATAAAAAAGAACCAAATCAAGCTTGTAGAGATGAAAAATATATGAGGTGGGAATAACAGCAGATTACAAACCACAAAAGAAAACTAACAGAAGCTATCCTAAATGAAACACAGAAGGAAAAAAAGACTGAAAAAAATGACTAGATCAATAGATCAACAGATAATTCTACAGAATCTGGAATTAGAAGGGATTCCCAATAGGGGAGCATGGATAAACAAATTGTAGTAGGCAGACTTATACAACTGAATAGTACAAAACAATAAAATAAACTATTACCATATTGAACAATATGAATGAATCTCATAGATATAATAGTGAAAGAGGCCAGAGAGAAGCTAGTATATAACAGATGAATCCATTTCTGTACCTTTAAGAACAAACAAAATATCATCTAGGGTAATGTAAGTCATAAAATGGTTACCTCTGTTGGGGATTATTAACAGGAAGGAGCATGAGGCAGCTTTCTGCAGTACTCGAAATGTTTTTTTTTTCTTGACCTAAGTGGCGGTTACATGCATATAGACATACGTGTAAAAAATAACTAAATGGTACACTTGCTCCACTTTATTCTACATATGTTATGCCTCCACAAAGAGAGACATCTGTTAATTAATTAGTACCTTCTGTTATTCTGGGTCACATAGTCAACAAAATTAAAGACTTATTTGGAAATTACAGGCTATACTAGCACTGGCTAAATACAAGACCATTCTAGCTAAACAGAGTAATCTTCGATTAAGAATTTGATCTGCAGATCTGGGATCAGATATTTCTTTGCCCCATAGCAATGGGTTACAAAGTGAGCCATTATAAAAACCTGGTATTTTGACTTGCTGTATGGTACCACCCTTCCTCCAGTTACCATGTGCTTTGACTTAAAACTATTATCCTCCTAAAAACTACTGTTAATACATGTCCCTATAAAACTAACAATAACAATAAACACTGAAATAGCTCTTACTATGCACAAGACACCGTGTTAGGCACTTTGCGTGCATTATCTGATTTAATGACGTATAGCTCCATTTTACAGACAATGATTCCTGAGGCACAGAGAGGTTAAGTAACTTGTCTAAGGTTGCACAACTACTAAGTGGCAGAGAGGGGAATCAATCCCAGGCAGCCTGACTGTAGAGCTTGTGCTCCTAACCACTACAATCTAGCTGCCGGTGCGAATAAACATGATCACTCACTAAACCATTTCAAGGTGTAAACTACTCCGCATTTAAATTTGTAATTGTGTAGACCTAGAATTTCACTGATCTCTGCCCTCCATCTATTCACTATATATCTATCATCTTTCCTGAAAACCCCCATCCACTATCCAGATGGAAAATGCAAAGACACACACAACTGTAGCGTAAGTAGGTCACAGGGACACACTGACTCTTTTAAGGCTCATTGGCCCTTCCCAATTTGACTCTTGCTTGATACAATGAAGGCTCGAGCTATCATGGTAAGCAAGAAAGTGACTGAATTGTCCAGTTTTCAGGATTCATACTGGATCACAACTGGCCTGCACATTTGTTTCATGTATCACAAAACTTTGGTACACAAATAAATGGTATATGCCACTGAGCTAAACTATAAAGGCATTAATCTACAGCTTTAAAAAATTGTTTCTGTATATTGAGTATGTTTTCCAAACCAAAATTTCATTAATGGTTTCTAATGGGTTGTGGCTTTTATTCTATGCCTCATTGTTATCCTTATCATCACAACATAATCACATAATGGAGTTAGAAAGGAAAAAACCCTGTAAATTATTAAATTTAACATGTCTCCGTATTGTGTTAGCCATCAACCAGTTTCTCTACTTTATTTAGATCCTGAAAAATATTACCATATCCCATACTTACCGAATCCACAAGATTTTCTGTTTTATCTATCAATAATTCCAATCTTTCTCCTCGCTGAGCTACCAGATCTGAAAATGTTGGAAAAACCAGAAAATATGTTTATATTACAAATCTGCTATTTTTATCTTTAAGTCAAATCTGATTTTAATTATAGTTGGTATTCTTGACAACTCATATTTACTACAGAAGCACTTTTATCTTTAAGTAATAAAAGACTTTAGTAAAGCAGATAAACTAAAGTAGGGGTTGGCATTTTTTTTCTGTAAAAGGCCAGATACTGAATATTTTAGGCTTCCTGGGCCAAATGGTCTCTGTCGTAATTATTCAACTCTGTTAGACATAGACAATATGTAAATAAATGGGCATCACGGTATTCCAATGAAACTTTGTGCAGATTTGATCCAAGGATTATAGTTTCCAAAGCCTAAATTAAGGGTATGATCTGAGAGTTTTAAAAAATGGAGCCCTCAAAATGAGTGAGAGTTGGACACTTCCAGAATTATAGTATGAGGAGTTCTACAGACCCTCTCCCCAACAAAACAACTGTAACTTGAAAAATTATGAAAACAAAAGCCATCACCATTTAAAGTCTCTGAAAACTATGAATATCCTAAGGGCACACAGCAAATGGAAAAACACATATAAGAAAATTATCTAATTCTTGTAAGAACAGCAAGTCTATGGCATTTAAGCCATGACCTGCTCCATCCCTCAGCTGAGACAGAAGCTCTACTCCAGGCAACTAAAACCTGGAGGCTCTTTCCCTCCAGGTCTCAGTCAAAAGCTATGCTTTCTCCCCAGCAGGGGAAAGTCATTAACATTTCTCCTCCCATCCCATCCTACCCCTAGTTCCATGATGCAGAAGCTCTATTCCCACAAGGCATGCCCGATAGGTCTGAGGTTCCTTTCCTTCACCTAGCCCTACACATAGGGCAGAAGTTCTATTAGAAGCTCTATTAGATTACACTGGATCAATTTATGTCTGGGGGAACTGTTACCAAAAAATACAGTTAGTGGAGGCTAACATCTGGGTGTGACACCAACAGAGGCAGACAAGCACTAGAAGCTTGACAGGGAGATTAGGAAAAGAGACACTCAGAGTTGTGTCACTCCAGTGTGACTACACATGCTCAAGGCTATCCCTCTGAGAAATGACATTAGAGACTGCACACTGTGGGAAAACTAAAGTTCAAAGAAAAAGTCCAGCCCAGTCACTAAGCAAATAACCAAACAACAAACCCCGGAGGATGGGAATCAGTACCCAGAGTTGCTATAATACATGACCTAAAACATCTAGTTTTTAACAAAAAATTATGAGATATGGCAAAAAAACCAGGAAACAGTAATCAATATACAGGAAAAAGAGCAGAGTTGTTAGAAACTTACTTTGGGTGGTGGGGGGGGGCTCAGCTATTGGACTTAGCAATGGAATGATACTGGAAATCAGTAGCAGAAGGAAAACTTATGGGATAAAGCAAAAGCAGTGCATAGAAGGAAATTTATAGCAGTAAACACCTACATTAAAGAGAAGAAAGATGTTACAGACTGAATTGTATCCCTCTGAAATTCATATATTGAAGCCCTAACCGCTAACGTGATGGTACTTGGAGATGGGAGACTTTAAGGTATCATTAGGTTTAGATGACACCATGATGGCTTATGGTGAAATTAGTGTACTAGTAAGAAGAGACACCAGAGAGCTTACTTTGTCTTACTTTCTACCATGTGAGGACATAGTGAGAGGGGCCTTCTGCAATCTGGGAAGAGAGTTCTCACCAGAATCTAGCTAGGCAGGCACCTTGATCTTGGACTTCAAGCCTCCAGAATTGTTAGAAAATGAATTTCTGTTAAACTATCCCAGTCTACAGTAAATTTTTATAGTAGCCTGAGCAGGCTAAGAAAAAAAAAAGATTTCATACTAATAACTTTCTACCTTAATGAACTGGAAAAAGAACATATTAAATCCAAAGCTAACAGAAAGAAGGAAATAAAAATCAGAGCAGAAAAAATTAAATACAGAACAGAAAACACCAGAGAAAAATAAATGAAACCAGAAATAGGTTTTTGGGAAAGATCAACAAAATTGACAAAACCTTGCATAAACTGACCAAGAAAAAAAGACAGACAATTCAAATTACTGAAATAATCACTATCAACTTCACAGAAATGAAAGGGTCCTAAGAGAATACTATTAACAAGAGTATGTCAATGCATTAGATAACTTAGATGAAATGGATAAATTCCTAGAAAGACATAAACCACCAAAACAGACTCAAGAAGAAATAGGAAATCTGAATAATTACAACAAATAGATTGAGTAATTATAATTTTTAAGATTTGAGTATAGTTGACACACAATGTTACATTAGTTTCGGGTATACCACACAGTGATTCAACTTCTCTATGTTATGCTATGCCTACCACAAATGTAGCTACCATCTGTCACCATATAATGCTATCATTGACTATCTCTACCTTTCATCCTTGTAACGTATTAATTTTCATAACTGAAAGCCTATTATCTCCCCCTCTCCTTCACCCATTTTGTCCATCCCCCACCACCTTCCCATCTGGCAAACATCTGTTTGTTCTCTGTACTTATGGGTCTATTTCTGATTTTTGTGAAAAGAAGATTTTAGGGGGCGCCTGGTGGCTCAGTCGTTAAGCGTCTGCCTTCGGCTCAGGTCATGATCCCAGGGTCCGTCTTGGGATCGAGCCCCACATTGGGCTCCCTGCTCCGCAAGGAGTCTGCTTCTCTCTCTCCCACTCCCCATGCTTGTGTTCCCTCTCTCGCTGTGTCTCTGTCAAATAAATAAATAAAATCTTTTTAAAAAAAAGAAAAAAAGATTTTGAGAGAGACAGAGAGCATAAGTGGGGGGAGGGGCAGAGAGAGAGGGAGAAGCAGACTCCCCGCTGAGCAGAGAGCCCGATGCAGGGCTCAATCCCAGGACCCCAAGAACATGACCTGAGCTGAAGGCAGACACTTAACCGACTGAGCCACTCAGGAGCCCCTCTGCTTTTTTTTGTATATTCGTTTGTTGTTTAGATTCCATATATGACTGAAATCATATATGGAATGGTATTTGTCTTTTTCTAACTGACTTATTTCGCTTAGCATAATACTGTCTAGGTCCATCCATGTAGTCACAAATGGCAAGAGATCATTTTTATAGCTGCATAATATTCCATTATATGTACATACCACATCTTTATCCATTCATCTATCAATGGACACTTAGGTTGCTTCTATATCTTTCCTATTGTAAATAATGCTGCAATAAACATAAGTATGAATATATCTTTTCCAATTAGTGCTTTCATTTCCTTTGGGCAAATACCCTGTAGTACAATTATTGCATCATATGGTATTTCCATATTTTTTTCTCTGAGGAACCTCCATAGTTTGGACAATAGCTGTATCAGTTTACATACCCACAAATGCTGCATGAGGGTTTTTCTCCACGTCCTCACAGATACTTGTTATTTCTTGTCCTTTTGATATTAGCCATTCTCATCAGTGTACGGTGATCTCTCATTGTAGTTTTGATTTGCATTTCCCTGATGATGAGTGATGTTGAGCATCTTTTCATGGGTTTGTTGGCCATCTCGATGTCTTCTTTGGAGAAATGTCTGCTCATGTCTTATGCCCATTTTTTACTCAGACTATTTGTTTTCTTGGTGTTGAGTTATATAAATTCTTTGTATATTTTAGATATTAAGCACTTATCAGATATCATCTGCAAAATTCTTCTCCCATTCTGTAGGTTGCCTTTTAGTTTTGTTGATGGTTTCCTTCACTGTGCAAGAACTTTTTATTTTGAGATAGTCCCAATAGTTTATTTTTGCTTTTGTTTCCCTTGCTTCAGGAGACATATCTAGAAAAATGTCACTAAGGCCAATGTCAAAGAAATTACTGCTGGTGCTCTCTTCTAGGATTTTTATGGTCTCAGGTCTCACATTTAGTTCCTTAGTCTTTGAGTTTACTTTTTATGTATGATTTAAAAAAAAAGTGGTCCAGTTTCATTCTTTTCCATGTATGTACTTGTCCACTTTTCCCAACACCATTTCTTGAAGAGACACTCTTTTCTTCATTGTATGTTCCAGCCTCTTTTGTCACTAACTGATCACCTAAGTGTGGGTTTATTTCTGAGCTATTTTGTTCCATTGATCTGTGTGTCTATTTTTGTGCCAGTATCATGCTGTTTTGATTACTATAGCTTTGTAATATATCTTGAAATCTGGGATTGTGATACCTCCACCTTTGTACTTCTTAAGATTGCTTTGGCTATTCAGAGTCTTTTGCAGTTCCATACAAATTTTAGTATCACTTGTTCTAATTCTGTGAAAAATACTATTGGTATTTTGATACGGATTGTACTGAATCTGTAGATTGCTTTGAGTAGTATGGACATTTTAACAATATTAATTCTTCCAATCCATAAGCAGGGAATAATATCTTTGTTTGCTTATGTTGTCTTCAATTTCTTTCATAAATATTTTATAGTTTTCGGAGTACAAGTTTTTCACCTCCTTGGGCAAGTTTATTCCTAGGTTTTTTTTTGTTTTTTTTTTTTTTGGCACAACTGCAAATGAAATTGTTTTCTTAATTTCTTTCTGTTACTTTAGTTATAAGCATATAGACACACTACTGACTTCTGAGTACTAATTTTGTATTCTGACAATTTTACTGTATTACTTCTAGTACATTTTGTTGGAGTCCTTAGGGTTTTCTATGTATAGTATCATGTCATCTGCAAATAGACACAGCTTAACTTCTTCCTTACCAATATGGATGCCTCATATTTCTTTTTGTTATTTGATTGCAGTAGTCTGTTGAATAAAAGTGGTGACAGTGGGGGCACCAGGGTGGCACAGTTAGTTAAGCGTCCAACTTTTGGTTTCAGCTTGGGTCATGATATCAGGGTCATGAGATCAAGCCCCACATCGGGTTCTGTGCTCAGTGCTGAGTCTGCTTTAGATTCTCCCTCTGCCTCTGCCCCTTCTCTCGATCTCTAAAATAAATATATCTTTAAAAAAAGGTGGTGAGAGTGGAGGTTCTTGTCTTGTTTCTGATCTTAAAGTGCTGCGATTTTCACCAGTGAGCATGATGTTAGCTATGGGATTGTCATATATGCCTTTATTTATTAGATCAAGCCCCACATCAGGTTCTGTGCTCAGTGCTGAGTCTGCTTTAGATTCTCCCTCTGCCTCTGCCCCTTCTCTCTCTCGATCTCTAAAATAAATAAATCTTTAAAAAAAGGTGGTGAGAGTGGAGGTTCTTGTCTTGTTCCTGATCTTAAAGTGCTGCAATTTTCACCAGTGAGCACAATGTTAGCTATGGGATTGTCATATATGCCTTTATTTATTAGATCAAGCCCCACATCGGGTTCTGTGCTCAGTGCTGAGTCTGCTTTAGATTCTCCCTCTGCCTCTGACCCTTCTCTCTCTCTCAATCTCCAAAATAAATAAATCTTTAAAAAAATGTGGTGAGAGTGGACGTTCTTGTCTTGTTCCTGATCTTAAAGTGCTGCGATTTTCACCAGTGAGCATGATGTTAGCTATGGATTTGTCATATATGCCCTTATTTATTAGAGGTATGTTCCCTCTAAAACCACTTTTTGAGTTTTATAGTGAATGGATATTGAATTTTGTCAAATGCTTTTCCTGCATCTTTTGAAATAACCATATGATTTTTATCCTTTGTTTTATTGATGTGGTGTATCACACTGACTGATTCATAAATATATTACCATCCTTGCATCCCCAGAATCAATCCCACTTGATCGTGGTAATGATCCTTTTAATGTATTGTTGGATATGGTTTTCTAATATTTTGTTGAGGATTTTTGAATCTATATTCATCAGGGATACTGATCTGTTTTATTTTTCTGATGTCTTTGGTTTTGGTATCAGGGTAATGCTGGCCTCGTAGAATGTATTTGGAAGATTTCCTTCCTCTTCTATTTTTTGTAAGTGTTGGAAGAGAATGGGTATTAACTCTTCTTTAAATGTTTGGTAGAATTCGTCTGATCCTGAATTTTTAATTTTTGGTAGGTTTCTGATTACTGATTCAATTTTGTTACTAGTAATTGGTCTGTTCAGATTTTCTATTTCTTCCTAATTCAGTTTTGGAATTTTGTAATATGTTTCTAGAGTTTACCCATTTCTGGGCACCTGGGTGGCTCAGTTGGTTAAGAGACTGCCTTCAGCTCAGGTCATGATCCTGGAGTCCCAGGATCGAGTCCCGCGTTGGGCTCCCTGCTCAGCAGGGAGTCTGCTTTTCCCCTCTGCCCCTCACCCCTCTCATGCTCTCTCTCTCAAATAAATAAAATCTTCAAAAGCAAAATATTTACAATTTACCCACTTCTTCTAGGTTGCCCAATTTCTAGGCATATATTTTTTTGTAGTACTCTATTGTAATCTTTTTATTACTGTGGTGTCATTCACTTTTTCATTTCTGATTTTATTTCAGTCCTCTCTTTTTATTCTTTTAAATTAAAAAAAATTTAATTCCAGTATAGATAATACAGTGTTATAAGTTTCAGGTGTACAATACAGTGTTTCAACAGTTCCATATATTACTCAGTACTCAAGACAATTACACTCTTGGGGCACCTGGGTGGCTCAGATGGTTAAGCATTCGCCTTTGGCTCAGGTCCTGATCCCAGCGTCCTGGGATCGAACCCCACATCGGGCTCCTGGCTCAGCAGGGAGCCTGCTTCTGCCTCTCCCTCTGCCTCTCCCCCTGCTCATGCTCTTTCTCTCTCCGTATCTCTGTGTCTCAAATGAATAAATAAAATCTTTTTTAAAAAAAGATAATTATACTCTTAATCCCCTTCACCTGATTCACACCCCATCATCCACCTCCCTAGTAGTAGTCATCTGTTCACTATAGTTAAGAGTATGTTTTTTGGTTTATCTCCTTTTTTCCCTTTGTTCATTTGTTTTGTTTATTAATTCCACATATGAGTGAAATCATATGGTATCTGTCCTTCTCTGGCATATTTTGCTTAGCATTATACTCTCTAGATTGATCCATGTTATTGCAAATGGCAAAACTGCGTTTTTTATGGCTGAATAATATTCCTGTGTGTGTGTGTGTGTGTGTGTGTGTGTGTGTGTATGTGTGTAACACCTTTATCCATTCATCTATTGATGGACACTTGGGCTGCTTTCGTAGTTTGGCTATTGTAAATAATGCTGCTATAAACACAGGCATGTATATATCCCTTTAAATTAGTGCTTTATATTCTTTAGGTAAATACACAGTAGTGCAATTAAGGATAATAGGGTAGTTCTATTTTTAACTTTTTGAGAATCCTCCATAGTGTTTTCCACAGTGGCTGCACCAGTTTGCATTCCCACCAAGAGTGCAAAAGGCTTCCTCTTTATCCACATCCTCATCCAACACTTTGTGTTTTTTTTTTATTTTAACCATTCTGACTTGTGTTAGGTGATATCTCATTGTAATTTTGATTCAGATTTCCCTGATGATCAATGATGTTGAGCTCATTTCAGGTGTCTGTTGGCCATCTGGATGTCTTCTTTAGAAAAATGTCTGTTCATGTCTTCCGCCCATTTTTTAATACTTAGGGTTTTTTGGTGTTGAGTTCTAGAAGTTCTTTAATATATTTTGGAACAAACCCTTTAACAGATATGTCATTTGCAAATATCTTCTTCCATTCAGTAAGCGGTCTTTTAGTTTTGTTCTTTCCTTCTCAGTGCAGAAGCTTTTTATTTTGATGAAGTCTCGATAGTTTATTTTTGCTTTTGTTTCCCTTGCCTCAGGAGACATTATCTAGAAGGATGTTGCTACAGTCAATGTCAAAGAACATACTGCCTGTGCTCTTTTCTACGATTTTTATAGTTTCAGGTCTCACATTTAACTCCTTAATCCATTTTGAGCTTACTTTTGTGTATAGTATAAGGAAGAGGTCCAGTTCTCCCACCATTTGTCAAAGAGACTTTTTCCCCATTGCATATTCTTGCCTCCTTTGTCAAAGATTATTTGACCATATAATTGTGGGTTTATTTCTGGGCTCTCCATTCTGTCCCATTGATCTATAGGTCTATTTTTGTGGCAGTACCATACTGTTTTGATCACTATAGCTCTGTAATATAACTTGAAGTCTGGAATTGAGATACCTCCAGTTTTGTTTTTATTTTTCAAGATTACTTTGGCTATTCATTCAGGGTCTTTTGTGATTCCATACAAATTTTAGGACTGGTTGTTCTACTCCTGTGAAAAATGCTTTTGGTATTTTGATAGGGATTGCATTAATTCTGTAGATTGCTTTGGGTATTATAGACATTTTAACAGTATTTCTTCTTCCAATCCATAAGCATGGAATGTCTTTCAATTTCTTTGTGTCATCTTCAATTTCTTTCAATGTTTTATAGCTTTCAGAGTACAGGTCTTTCACCTCTTTGGTTCAGTTTATTCCTAGGGATTTTATTATGTTTGGTGCAATTGTAAAAAGGATTGTTTTCTTAAGTTCTCTTTCTGCTGCTTCAATATTAATGTATAGAAAGGCAAGGGATTTCTATACATCGATTTTGTATCTTGCAACTTTACTGAATTCATTTATCATTTCTACTGGTTTTCTGGTGGTGTCTTTAGGGTTTCCTTTATATAGTATTATGCCATTTGCAAAGACTGAAAGTTTGGATTCTTCCTTACTAATTTGGATGCCTTTTATTTATTTATTTATTTTTTAAAGATTTTATTTATTTATTTAATTGACAGAGAGAGAGAGAGAGACAGCGAGAGAGGGAACACAAGCAGGGGGAGTGGGAGAGGGAGAAGCAGGCCTCCGGCCGAGCAGGCAGCCCGATGCGGGGCTCGATCCCAGGACCCTGGGATCATGACCTGAGCTGAAGGCAGTCGCTTAACCAACTGAGCCACCCAGGCGCCCCCTTTTATTTCTTTTTGTTGTCTGATTGCTGTGTCTAGGACTTCCAGTACTATGTTGAATAAAAGTGGCAAAAGTGGACATTCTTGTTTTATTCCTGACCTTAGGGGTAAAGCTCTCAATTTTTCCCCATTGAGGACAATGCTAGCTGTGGGCATAAGGCCTTTAGAATGTTGAAGTATGTTCCCTCTAAAACTACTTTGTTGGGGGTTTTTATCATGAATGGATGTTATTTTTCAAATGCTTTTTCTGCATCCTTTGAAATGATAACATTATTTTTATCTTTTCTCCTCTTGATATGATGTAGCACATTAATTGATTTGTGAATACTGAGCCACCCTTGCAGCCCAGGAATAAATCCCACTTGTGTGTGGTGAATGATTTTTTTAATGTATTGTTGGATTTGGTTTGCTAGTATTTTGTTGAGGACTTTTTTATCTATGTCCATGAGAGATATTGGTCTGTAGTTCTTTTTTTGTGGTGTCTTTGTTTATCTGGTTTTGGTATCAGGGTAATTCTGGCCTCAGAGAATGAATTTGGAAACTTTCCTTCCTGTTTTATGGTTTGGAAAAGTTTGAGAAGAACAGGTATTAACTCTTCTTTAAATGTTTGGTAGAAGTCCCCTGTGAAGCTGTCTGGTCCTGGACTTTTGTCTGTTGGGAGTTTTTTCATTACTGATTCAACTTCATTGCTGGTAACTGATCTGTTCAAATTTTCAATTTCTTTCTGCTTCAATTTTGGTAGGTTGTTTCTAGGAATTTGTCCATTTCTTCCAGATTGCCCAGTTTGTTGGCATATACTTTTTCATAATATTCTCTTACAATTATTTGTATTTCTGTGGTGCCAGTTGTTATTTCTCCTCCTTCATTTCTGATTATTTGCGCGCTCTCTCTCTCTCTGATATTTTCCAAGAAACTGCTTGTTTCTTTAATTTGTTCTACTGGTTTGTTTTTTTTTTTAACTTTTCACTTCGTTTATTTCTGCTCTAATCCTTATTTCCTTCCTTCTGCAGGTTTTGGGTTTTGTTTGCTCTCTCACTAGCTCCTTTAGGTGTAAGGTTAGGTTGTTTACTTGAGATTTTTCTTGCTTCTTGAGGTAGGCCTATAGTGCTATAAAATTCCCTGAGAACCACTTTTACTGCATCCCAAAGATTATGGACCCTTTTATTTTCATTTGCATTTCTCTCCATGTAATTTCTGATTTCTTTGACTTCTTGGTTGACCCATTTATTATTTAGTAGCATGTCATTTAACCTCCATGTATCTGTGGTCTTTGCAGATTTTTTCTTGTGGTTGACTTCTAGTTCCATAGCTTTGTGGTCAAAAGATACAAGGTATGACTCCGATCTTTTTTAATTTGTTGAGACTTGTTTTGTGACCTAATATGTGATCTATTCTGGAGAACATTCCCTGTGCACTCGAAAAGAATGTGTATTCTGCTGTTTTCGGATGGTATGTTCTGAATATATCTGTTAAATCCATTTGTTCCAGTGTGTCATTCAAAGCCACAGTTTCCTTGTTGACTTTCTGAATGATGTCCATTGATGTCAGTGGCGTGTTGAAGTTCCCTACTATTATTGTATTACTACCAATTAGTTCCTTTATGTTTTATGTATTCGGGTGCTCCCGTGTTGGGTGCATAAATGTTTATAATTGTTATATCTTCTTATTGGGTTTTCCCCTCTATTATTATATAGTGTCCTTCTCTGTCTCTTGTTACAGTCTTTGTTTTAAAGTCTAGTTTTTCTGATATAATTATTACTATTCTGGCTTTCTTTAGACCTCCATTTGCATGATAAATGTTGCTCCATCCCCTCACTTTCAGTATGCACGTATCTTTAGGTCTGAAATGAGTCTCTTATAGGCAGCATACAGATGGTTCTTATTTTATTAACCACTCTGTCTCCCTATATCTTTTGATTGGAATGTTTAGTCCATTTATATTAAAAGTAATCACTGATAGATACGTACTTATTGCCATTTTGGTACTTGTTTTATGGTTGTTTTTCTAGTTCTCTGATCCTCTCTTGTCTTTCATAGTTTGTTGGCTTTCCTTAGTGATATACTTGCATTCCTTTCTCTTTATTCTTTGCATATCTATTACTGGTTTTTGATTTGTGGTTGCCATTAGGTTTGTATATAATATCTTCTGCATATAGCAGTCTATATGAGGTTGATGGTCATTTAAGTGTGAACCCATTCTCCACTCCTCTTCCCTCCTCCATGCTTTACGTATATAATGTCATATTTTACATCCTTTTGTGAATCTCTTGACTGATTTTTACACATATACTTATTTGTACTGCTTTTGGTTTCCTACTTTTCCTACTGTTAATTATGGTCTTTCCTTTCCACTCAGAGAGTCCACTTTAATATTTCTTATAGGGCTGGTTTAGCGGTCATGAACTCCTTCAGCTTTTGTTTCTGGGAAACTTTCTCTCTCCTATTCCGAATGATAGCCTTGCTAAACAGAGTATTCTTGGCTGCAGATTTTTTCTTTTCAGCCCTTCGAATTTATCATGCCATTCCCATCTGGCCTGCAAGTTTCAGCTGAAAAATTAGATGATACACTTATGGGGTTTCCCTTGTGTGTCACTGTCTTCTGTTCTGCCGCTTTTAAAATTCTCTTTATCACTACTTTCTGCCATTTTAGTTACTATGTATCTTGGTGTGGACCTCCTTGGTATGATTTTTTCGGGGGATCTCTCTGCCTCCTGCATCTGGATGGTTCCTTTCCCAGATTAGGAAAGTTTCCAGCTATTATTTCTTCAGATACATTTTCTACACCTTCTTCTGGGATCCCTTTAATGTGAGTATTATGCTTGATGGAGTCACTGAGTTCCCAAAGACTGTTCTCATTTTGCATAACCATTTTTCACTCAGCTGCTCAGCCTGATTACTTCCCATTACTCTGTCTTCCAGATCACTAATTCACTCTTCTGTTTCCTCTAGTCACTGGTTCCCCCAGGTGCCATGTGTTTATGCTGGGGTGTGGGGATGGAAGATGATGCCTGCGAGCTACTTTGTTCCTGGAAAAGTCTGTCAGCCATCCCTGCTTCATGGGACACACTCTGAAATGAGTAGACTACTCTGCCTCCCATGTGTCCCATGCATTTTCCAAACTGCTGCTTCTATGCTGTATCTCCACAGGCTGTTCACTGTGTTGTCTCTTTAAGGGTGGGGGACTCAGTTTACTCTTACCCTCCAGGCTCTTCCAGAACTGAGCCCCAATTTTTAAAATTCCAGGCCTTAAGTCTCACGGTTATGAGAACTCATGAAATTCGGCCCTTCTAGCTTTCAAAGCCAAATGTTATGTGGATTCGTCTTCCCCATGCAGGGTTCCCGGTGTGATACTCTATTTTTCTCTCTGCTTCATCCCATGGCTCCCTCCCCTACCCACCACAGATTGCTGTGGTCCATTTCACGCCCCACCACATCTCCCGTCTTACTACCGTCTTCAATGTGGCCTCTTCTCTGCCTTTAGTTGTGGAGTTTGTTCTGCCAGTCTTTGTTTTAAAGCCTATTTTGCCTGATATAAGTATTGTTAGCCAGGACTTTTTTCCCCCACTTCCGTTTTCATGGTAAATGTTTTCTCATCCTTTCAGACTGTATGTGTCTTTAGATCTGAGGTGAGTCTCTGGTTGGCAGCATAAAAATGGGTCTTGTGTTCTTTTTAATCCATTCTGCCACCATATATCTTTTGATTGGGGCACGTAAGTCATTTACAATTGAAATAATTATTCATAGGTATATACTTATTGCCATTTTGTTAATTGTTTTCTGGTTGATTTTGTAGTTCTCTGTTCCTTTCTTCTTCTCTCGCTCCTTCTCTGTCATTGATGAGTTTCTGTACTGTTATGTGTGGCTTTCTATTTTTTGTGTATCTCTTACAGGTTCTGAGTTTGTGGTTACCATGAGGTAACATCCTAAGTATGTAACAGTCTATATTAAGTTGACGGTCATTTAGGTTCAAACACTTTCTAAAAAAAAACATTTTTTAACTCCTCCTCCACATTTTATGTATATGCTGCCATATTTCACATCTTTTTATTCATAATTTTCTTATGTCTACTTCTGGCCTTTCCACTTAGAGAAGTCCCTTTAACAGTTTTTGTAAGCCTGGTTTAGTGGTGATAAACTCATTTTAACTTTTATTTGTCTGGGAAATTCTTTCTCTCTCCTTGATTATGAATGATAACCTTGACAGATAGAGTATTCTTGGTTGTGGGTTTTTGGTTTCCTTTCAGCACTTTTAATGTATTATTTCACTCCCTTCTGGCCTGCAAAGTTTCTCCTGAAAAATAGGGTTTCCCTTGTAGGTAAGTTTTTGCTTCTCTCTTGTTGCTTTTAAAGTTCTCTTTAATCTTTGACATTTTAACTACTTTGTGTCATGGTGTGGACCTCATTCAGTTCATCCTGTTTGGAATTCTCTGGTGCTTCCTGAAACGGGATGTCTATTTCCTTCCCTAGGTTACTGAAGTTTCCAACTATTATTTCCTCAAGTAAGTTTCCTGACCCTTTCTCTCTCTTCTTCTTCTTCTGGGATCCCTATAACGTGAACATGTGCTTACTTGATGTCTCCAAGAGATCCCTTAACCTATCCCCATGTTTTCAAATTATTTTCTCTTTTTGCTATTTGCTTTGGGTGCTTTCCATTACCCTGTCTTCCAGATCACTGATATGTTCTTCTGCATCCACTAATCTGTTGATTCCCCCTAGGGTATTTTTTATTGCAGTTACTGTATTCTTCACCTCTGACTGGTTCTTTTTTATATTTTATATATCTTTATTAAAGCTTTCACTGAGTTCTTCCACTCTTATCTTCAGACCGGTGAGCATCTTTACAATCATTACTCTAAATGTTTTATCAGGCATGTTGCTTATCTCCATTTCATTTAGTTATCTTACTGATGTTTTGTCTTGCTTCTTCTGGAGCATGTTGCCTTATTTCCCCCATTTAGTTTAACTTTCTATGTTTCTTTCTATGCATTAGGCAGAACAGCTACTTCTAAAATTGAAGGAATGGTCCTGTGTAGACTGTATGCTTGGTGATTTCTGCTGGCGGGCTGGAGCTGTGGCTGGCATGGGTTGGAGGTCCCAGGGCTCTCCACAGAGTGAGTGCCCTGGCAGGAAAGCTAAAGCTTGAAGTGGGTACAGGTCAGTATGGTCCCTGGGCTCTCCACACAGCAGGTGGGTGCTATCCAGGGTAGTTCAAGTTTTCCATGTGGGGGTGCCCTGGCAAGGTGGCTGGAGCTGAGGCTGTGTGTGGGCCGGAAGGTCCCTGGGCTCTCCATACAGAAGGTGCCCTGACAGGATTAGCTGAAGTTGAAGTGGATGCAAGCTGGGGGGTCCTGGACATCTATGCACAGAGGACATCTTGGCTGGATAGCCGAAGCTGAAGTGGATATAAACCAGGATGTTCCAGGACTCTTCACAGAGGGTACCCTGGAAGGGCAACTGGAGCCAAGGTAGGGTACGTGTCAGGGGGTCTTGGGGTGTTCCATACAGGGGGCATCCTGACAGGATGGCTAAAGCTGAAGTGGACATGGACTGGTGTGGTCCCTGGGCTCTCCCCACGAAGTGTGCCCTGGCAGGACAGCTGAAGCTGAAGTGGGTGCAAGCTGGGGTGTCCTGGGGTGCTTGACGTAGTGGGTGCCTTGCCCAGGTGAATGGAGCTGAGGCTGGCATGGACAGGGATGTTATGGGGTGCTCCACACAGGGGTGCCTTGGTGGGGCAGCTGGATCCAAAGCAGACATCAGACAGGAGGTTCCAGAGCACTCTGCATTGGAGGTTCCCTAGCAAGGTATCTGAAGCCAAAGTGTTGTGATCCTGGAGTGTTCTGGGTGCCTTGCACCTGTGTCACCTTGGCACAATGGCTGGAGCTGTACTGAGCACTAACCAGGGGTATCCCAGTGTGCACTGCTCTGTGGCCACCTTGGTGGGATGGCTGGGGCTGGCCTGGGGCTCACTGAGGCAAAGCAGACCAATTTTGGTGCCGAGACTGTGTACTGGTCTGTGCTTTCAAGGTGGGAATGGAGAGAATAGATCATGTCTGTCAGCCTCTCCCATCCAGAGAGTGTTCCAGCAGCTCCCTCACCATTTGGTGGAGTTCTAGTGCTGGCTCTTTTATATGCTAATTGATCTTTTAAACTGTGTTTTTTCTGTGCCCCAGGAGTTCAGGGCTGATGTGAGGTAAGGGACCTGGGGCTCACTGAGACCTCGAACTGGCTATGGTGTCCAGACTGTGCTCGGGTCAGTGCTTTCAAGGGGAAGGGGGAGCACAAACCACGTCGCTCACCAGTCCCTCTGACCCGGAGAGTTCCAGCAGCTATTCTGTTGTTTGCTGGAGTTCTAGTTCTATTTTATGAGCTAGTTTCTCTTTTAAACCATGGCTTTTTTCCTGTGCCCAAGGACAGATGACTGTGCTCCCAGTCCCTCAGTACTATCTCTTACCACTGCAGTTTGCAGCACCTGGGGTAGGGGTTCCCTGCATTACTGTGTCTCCATCTCTCCCGCTATTGTTTTGCTATTCTATCTTTTGTTGTGTGGAAGCTGTTCAGGTGGCCCTCAGTTCCTCCTCAGGAGGAACTGCTCTGTAAATAGGTGTAATTCAGTGTGTTCCATGGAGGAGGTGAGATCAGGATCCTCCCCTACGTCACCATGTTAGACTGGAAGCTCTGAATCTATAATTTTTAAACTTTGCAGAAGGAGAAGCCCATGTCCATATCACTTCAAAGGTGAATTCTACCAAACATTTCAAGAAGAATTAATACCAATTTTTCAAAAACTCTTCCAAAATAGAAGTGGAGGGAACACTTCTCAACTCATCCTATGAGGCCAGTTTTACTGATATCAAAATCAGATAACCACAGCACAAGAGGCTGAGAAGGAGGAAGATGGCAGAGGAGTAGCAGATCCTAGTTTTATCTTGTCCCTGGAATTCAGCTAGATAGCTGTCAAATCATTCTGAACACCTGCGAACTCATCTGAGATGTAAGGAAAGAATCGCTGCAATTCTACAAATAGAAAAACAACCACTTTTTGCAAGGTAAGAGGTATGGAGAAGTGAATATGAACCAACATATTGGAAAATAAGCCGTGGGGGGAGGAAGCCTCAGTCAGCGAGCTACCTGAAAGTGATATAGCAGTGGACTGCAAAATTGGAACTTCTAGAAATCTGCTCCAGTGAGGGACTTCCCTGCCTGAAAGGCACTCAGGTGGTGAAGTAGGGCAGAATCCCAGGTGGGGCAGTGTGGTCTCAGGATCCCCAGGGTCACAGAAAGAACGGGGGTGCCTGAGTGCGGCAGAGATCGCAAGCATTAGAGCAGGGAAGCCGGCTGCAATCAGTGAGCCTATGAGTGGGCTTTCAGCTCAGTTTTGCCATAAACCGGCAACCAGGACACGATCAGGTGACTGCTCTTCGAGCAGGGGCCCAGCAAGCAGCAGAACCACAGCAAGACCCTCCTCCTTCCCCCAGGGAGGACCGGCGTGGGTGAGCGCCACAGGAATCTGCAGGATTTGGAGACCCAAAAGGGGGTCGGTGCCTGAGATAAAAATGCTTGGTCACAGGCTGGGTGAACAGAGTGTGGATGGAAACCAGGGAGACAAAACTGATTGACTGCTTTTCCCTGAGGGCATAATGAAGAGTGGGGGCCGGGATCATTCAGCTCTGGGGCTGGAGAGCTGGACACCACCATTTTTATTTTCATCCTCTAAAGTGGCACAGAAGGCCTTCAGGGAACAAAAGCCACATAGAGCAATCTGGAGCAGCTCACACTAAGCCCTGGCAAGGGTGGTACAACTCTGCCCAGGCAAAGACACCTGAGAATTAGCAAAACTGGCCCCCCCACAGAAGACCAGCAGGAACATCTGGCTAATACCAAGTTTATGGATCACACAGAACTGCAAAACTCCAGAACTAGGGAAAAATAGTATATAGATTTTGAGATTTTTTTCTCATGATTCTTTAGTCTTTCAGTTTAAAATTTCTTTTCTTTCTTTTTTTTACTTTTCAACTATTTTCTTATGTTATCAACTCTTTTTTAAGTCTTTTTTAATTTTATTTTTACGTTTACATTTTATCTATCTATATATATTCTTCATTTTTGGCTTCCTTTCATCATATTCAATTTTATTTTTGTATATATAGAAGTTTTTCTTTCTTTATCATTTGGGATCTAGTTTCTTCTAACAGACCAAAATACACCCAGGACCTAGTGTGTTACCCTGTTCTGTCCACCTCTTTGATTATATTCTCTTTTCGTTTTCCTTTTTTTCTTTTTTGGTTACTGATCTCTTCTGATTTGTTTACTGTATATTTTGCTGGGGTCATGGTTGATATTTTTGTATTCTGTTCTCTCATCCATCTATTTTTCTTTGGACAAAATGACAAGACAGAAAAACTCACCTCAGAAAAAAGAACAAGAGGCAGTACTGCCAGAGACTTAACAAATATGGATATTATAAAATGTCAGAGCTAGAATTCAAAATAACGATTATAAAGATACTAGCTGAGCTTGAAAAAAGCATAGAAGACACTACAGAATCCCTTTCTGGAGAAATAAAAAAACTAAAATCTAATCAAGTCAAAATAAAAAAGGCTATTAATGAGAATCAATAAAAAATGGAGGCTCTAACTACTAGGATAAACAAGGCAGAAGACAGAATCAGTGATGGAAGATAAAATGATGGAGAATAAAGAAACTGAGGTAAAGAAAGAAACAACTACTGGATCACAACGGGAGAAGTCAAGAGATCAGCGATATCATAAAGTGAAACAATATTAGATTAGGATTCCAGAGGAAGAGGAAAGGGGTGGCAGAAGGTATATTTGAGCAAATTATAGCTGAGAACTTCCCTAATCTGGAAGGAAACAGGCAGCCAAGTCCAGGAGGCACAGAGAAACCCTCTCAAAAATCAATAAAAATAGGTCACCACCTCGACATAGAATAGTGAAGGCTGCGAATTTCAGAGACAAAGAGAAAATCCTGAAAGCAGCTCAGGACAATAAATAGGTCCTTAACCTACAGAGGTAGACACATAAGGCTGGCAGCAGACCTATCCACAGAGACCTGGCAGGCCAGAAAGGACTGGCATGATATATTCAGGGTGCTAAATGAGAAAAACATGCAGCCAAGAATACTTTATCCAGCAAGGCTGCCATTCAGAACAGAAGGAGAGAGGGGCGCCTGAGTGGCTCAGTCATTAAGTGTCTGCCTTCGACTCAGGTCATGATCCCACGGTCCTGGGATCGAGCCCCGCATTGGGCTCCCTGCTCCACGGAAAGCCTGCTTCTCCCTCTTCCACTCCCCCTGCCTCTGTTCCCTCTCTCGCTGTGTCTCTCTCTGTCAAATAAATAAATAAAATCTTTAAAAAAAAAAAAAAAAGAATAGAAGGAGAGATGAAGAGCTTCCAGGAAAAACAGAACCTAAAAGAATTCGTGATCACTAAACCAGCCCTGCAAGAAATATTTAAAGGGATCCTGTAAGCAAAGACAGACCCTAAAAGTAACACAGACCAGAAAGGAAGAGACAATATACAGTAACAGTGACTTTACAGGTAATACAATGGCACTAAATTCATATCTTTCAGTAGTTACTCTGAATGTAAATGGGCTAAAATGCTCCAATCAAAAGACAAAGGGTAGCAGATTGGATAAAAAATAAGACCCGTCGATATGCTGTCTACAAGAGACTCATTTTAGACCCAAAGACACCTCCAGATTGAAAGTGAGGAGGTGAACCATTTATCATGCTATAATGGAGATGGAAAAAAAAGTAATCCTTCTTTCAGACAAACAAGATTTTAAGCCAAAGACTCTAATAAGAGATGAGGAAGGACACTATATCATATTTAAAGGTTCTATGCAACAAGAAGAGCTAACAATTGTAAATATTTATCCTCCTGACTTGGGAGTAGCCAATTATATAAAACAATTAATAACATAATTCAAGAAACTCATTGACAATAACACAGTAAGAGTAGGGACTTCAACACCCCACTTACAGCAATGGACAGATCATCTAAGCAGAGGATCAACAAGGAAACAAGGACTTTGAATGACACACTGGACCAGATGGACTTCACAGATATATTCAGAACATTGCCTCCTAAAGCAAGAGAATACACATTCTTCTCGAGTGCCCATGGAACATTCTCCAGAATAGATCACATACTGGCTCACAAATCAGGTCTCAACTGGTACCAAAAGACTGGGATTATTCCTTGCATATTTTCAGACCACAATGCTTTGAAACTAGAACTCAATCACAAGAGCAAAGTCGGAAAGGACTCAAATACATGGAGGCTAAAGAGCATCCAACTAAAGAATGAATGGGTCACAACCAGAAAATTAAACGAGAATTTAAAAAATGCATGGAAACAAATGAAAATGAAAACACAACTATTCAAACCTTTGGCATACAGCAATGGTGGTCCTAAGAGGGAAGTACATAGCGATACAAGCCTTTCTCAAGAAACAGGGAAAGTCTCACATGTACAACCTAACCCTACACCTAAAGGAACTGGAGAAAGAACAGCACATAAAGCTTAAACCAAGCAAGAGATGAGATTTAATAAAGATCAGAGCAGAAATCAATGAAATAGAAACCAAAAGAACAGCAGAACAGATCAATGAAACTAGGAGCTGGTTCTCTGAAAGAATAAGATCGATAAACCCCTGGCCAGACTTACCAAAAAGAAAAAAGAAAGGACCCAAATTAATAAAATCGAATGAAAGAGGAGAGATCATAACTAACACAAAAGAAATACAATTATAAGAACATATTATGAGCAACTATCTGCCAACAAATTAGGCAAATGGAAGAAATGGATACATTCCTAGAAATATAAACTACCAAAACTGAACCAGGAAGAAATAAAAACCTGAACAGACCCATAACCAGCAAAGAAATTGAATCAGTAATCAAAAATCTCCCAAAAAAAAAGTCTAGGGCCAGATGGCCAAACATTTAAAGAAGAATTAATACCTATTCTTCTGAAGTTGTTTCAAAAAATAGAAATGAAGGAAAACTTCCAAACTCTATGAGGCCAGCATTTCCCTGATCCCAAAACCAGACAAAGATCCCACCAAAAAGGTGAATTACAGACCAATATCCCTGATGAACATGGATGCCAAAATTCTCACCAAGATACTAGCCAATAGGATCCAACAGTACATTAAAAGGATTATTCACCATGACCAAGTGGAATTTATTCCTGGGCTGCAAGCGTGGTTCAGCATCTGCAAATCAATGTGATACACTGCATTAATAAAAGATAGGACAAGAACAATTTGAGCCTCTCAATAGATGCAGAAAAAGCATTTGACAAAGTACAGCATCCTTTCTTGATTAAAACTCTTCACAGCGTAGGGATAGAAGGAACATATCACAATATCATAAAAGCCATATACGAAAAGCCCACAGAGAATATCATTCTCAACGGGCAAAAATTGAGAGCTTTTCCCCTAAGGTCAGGAACACAACAGGGACGCCCACTCTCACCACTGTTGTTCAACATAATGCTAAAAGTCCCAGGCTCACCAATCAGACAACAAAAAGAAATGAAAGGCATCCAAATTGACAAAGAAGAAGCCAAACTCTCACTCTTCACAGATGACATGATACTCCATGTGGAAAACCCAAAAGACTCCACCTCAAAATTGCTAGAACTCATACAGGAATTCAGCAAAGTTGCAGGATACAAAATCAATGCACAGAAATCAGTTGCATTTCTATACACTAACCATGAGACAGAAGACAGAGAAATTAAGGAATCAATCCCATTTACAATTGCACCAAACACCGTAAGATACCCAGGAATAAACCTACCCAGAGAGGTAAAGGATCTGTACTCTGAAAAGTATAAAACACTCATGAAAGAAATTGAGGAAGACACAAAGAAATGGAAAAACATTCCATGTTCATGGATTGGAAGAACAAATATTGTTAAAATGTCTATGCTTCCCAGAGCAATCTATGTATTCAATGCAATCCCTATCAACATACCATCATCATTTTTCACAGAGCTAGAGCAAATAATACTAAAATTTGTATGGAACCAGAAAAGACCCTGAATAGCTGAAGTAAGGTTGAAAAAGAAAACCAAAGCTGGTGGCATCACAATTTTGGACTTCAAGCTCTACTGAAGCTGTAATCATCAAGACAGTATGATACTGGCAAAAAAACAGACACATAGATCAATGAAACAGGATAAAGAACCCAGAAATGGATACTCAACTCTATGGTCAACTAATCTTTCACAAAGCAGGAAAGAATATCCAATGGAAAAAAAGACAAGTCTCTTCACCAAATAGTGCTGGGAAAACTGGACAGCCACAAGCAGAAGAATTTTCTTACACCATACACAAAAAATAAACTCTAAATGGATGAAAGACCCAAATGTGAGACAGGAAACCATCAAAATCCTAGAAGAGAACACAGGCAACAACCTCTTTGACCTCAGTCGCAGCTACTTCTTGCTAGACACATCTCCAAAGGCAAGGGAAACAAAAGCAAAAATGAGCTATTGTGACCTCATCAAGATAAAAAGCTTTTGCACAGCAAAGGAAACAGTCGACAAAACCAAAAGACAACCTACAGAATGGGAAAAGATATTTGCAAATGTCTTATCAGATAAAGGGTTAGTATTCAAAATCTATAAAGAACTTATCAAACTCAACACCCAGAAAGCAAATAATCCAGTCAAAAAATGGGCAGAAGACATGGGCAGACATTTCTCCAAAGACATGCAAATGGCCAAAAGCACATGAAAAAATGCTCAACATCACTCAGCATCACGGAAATACAAGTCAAAACCACAATGAGATACCACCTCACACCAGTCAGAATGGCTAAAATTAACAAGTCAGGAAACAACAAATGTTGGCAAGGATGTGGAGAAAGGGGAACCTTCTTACATTGTTCGTGGGAATGCAAGCTAGTACAGCCACTCTGGAAAACAGTACAGAGGTTCCTCAAAAAGTTAAAAATAGAGCTACCCTATGACCCAGCAACTGCACTACAAGGTATTTACCCCAAAGATACAAATATAGTGATCCGAAGAGGCACCACACCTGAATGTTTACAGCAGCAATATCCACAATAGCCAAACTATGGAAAGAGCCCAGATGTGCATCAACAGATGAACGAATAAAGAAGATGTGGTAATGTACACACACACACACACACACACACACACACACACACACACACAATGGAGCATTACTCAGCCAACAAAAAAATGAAATCTTGCCATTTGCAATGATGTGGATGGAACTAGAGGGTATTATGCTAGGCAAAATAAGTCAGTCAGAGAAAGACAATTATCATACGATTTCATTCATATGTGGAATTTAAGAAACAAAACAGAGGAACATGGAGGAAGGGAGGGAAAAATAAAACAAGATAAAATCAGAGAGGAAGACAAACCATAAGTAAGAGACTCTTACCTCTAGGAAACAAACTGAAGGTTGCTGGAGGGGAGGGGGTGGGGGATGGGGTAATAGGGTGATGGGCATTAAAGAGGGCACGTGATGTAACGAGCACTGGGTGTTTTTTTACAACTGATGAATCACTGAACTCTACCTCTGAAACTAATACACTGTATGTTAATTGAATTTAAATAAGAATAAGACATCACAAGAGAAAAACAGATCAATATCTCATGAATATAGACATAAAACCTCAGTAATATATTAGATGTAATCCAGCAATATATTAAAGGGATTTACAACATGATGAAGTGGCATTTATTTCAGAAATGCAAGGTTGATTTAATATCCAAAAACCAAAATATGTAATATACTGTATTAACAGAATAAAGGACAAAATCCACACAAACATTTCAATAGATGCAAAAAAAGTACCTGGCAGAATCTAACACCCTGTATATAGAAAATCATAAGGAACTCACTAAAATGCTATTAGAATTAATAAAAAAATGTTCAATAACGTTGCACAATACAAAATCAATATGCAAAAAATCAACTGTATTTCTATACATTAGCAATGAAAAATCCAAAAATGAGAGAGAAAAATTGCATTTACAATAGCATCAAAAAATTAAAAAATATAATACTTGGAAACAAGGCAAGAAGGATGTTGGGAGAGAGATACTATTAAAGGGAAATTATTCTGACACTTGCCAAAAATGATAAGGAAGATTTTATTCTTCCTACTCTAGACTACTGCAACAGGGGTCAAGACTATCACAATATAACAAGAAGTGGGGTGATGTCAGCATCATGGCACTGTAAGACATCCCTCCACTTTGCGCCCCCCTTTTAAAAAACTAATTAAGGCATCCATCCACAAAAAAAGTGCCTCTGTGGGACCTGTGGGATCCAGCACCATAGGCCAAAGGACCTGAGGGGGTCTCATGCACCTGCGCATCGGTAACAGGCAGACAAACCTAAGTATAGGCTGTGGAACCAACATGATCAGTGTTGCTTCCACAGCCCTCTTGGTCGCAGTTGGGGAAAACTTGAAGAGTACTGATTTAGGCAGGTACTCATGGATGAGAGAGAATTTGTAGAAGGCTAGCTTTGCCAAGAGGAGACTTCAGCATGGCACTGGAGCATAAAATATAGATATGAATTTAGATGCACTGGACAGGGTAAGAGGAACTTTTCCAGCACTGACCGTTGCCCAAGGTGACAGAGCATAGGGCTGAACTAAGTTTTTTTTCCCCAAAAAAATCACCACCTCCCAGCCCCCACAGTCTGGCAGGGTATGGCCTTCACTTGCTGCCTGCAGTGATGGCCTTGAGGCTGCCTGCCCACGATGGACTATTTGGCACAAAGAGCAGTCCTGAGGCCTGCTCAGTGCTCTCGATGGGCACCAGGAAGCACTCCAACGGGACCACCTCATACACAGGAGCATTGGGCATCACATAGGAGCACAGTTCGATTTGCTGGTGGCAGTCTCTCCCCCAGGGGAAAGGGAGAACAGTGAGTGAGTGCCTGGCTACTCCACCTATGTGACAAGCTACTGGAGAAACCCATTTCTCTCCAGCAGCACCCAGGGTACAGAGGCAGGACCTCTAAGACTGGGGGCAGGGAGGAGATCAGGAAAGAGGCCAATAAAAATGTCATAGGATATTAAAAGAACATACTCCCTGATAGCTGTGCTCAGGGCTTAAGCAGGAAGTCCACCCACAAGCCTCTGGGAGACCCTTACTCAATGATTCCCTCACCAGTCCCACAGTCACCTCCTCCTACTCTGCGGCCAGCTCCTTATGCATGCTCCCAAGTGCCGTGGCAAGAGTGAGCTCCAGTTAAAAGTAGTGCTCTCAGAATATTAGACCAGGGTCTGTGGGCAAGGGAGAAACCATAAACTTGAGCTGTAGTGTCATCTTCTGGAAAAAAAAAAAAAAAAAGAGGTTTCCAGCAGCCAGCATGGTAAGTTGTAAGATCAGAGAAGACATAAAAGTTAAGAACTCTGCCACAAGAATGAGTAAGAAGCATGGAGCAGGAGCATCCAGACAAGGATGGAGAGAACCCCAGATAGCAGAACCACAAATGCTATTTCCTACCTGAGGGTAACTAGGAAAGATTTTAGGAGGTGTCTACTACACATTGAAAGGGAAAGCAGCAACACAGAAGTTCAAGGAACATAAAGAATCAAGGAAATATGTCAACACTGTATGGTAACAATCATTCTCCAATAACTGAAATCAAAAGTGTGACATTTTGCAATCTAGCTAATAAAGAATTCAAAATAACTATTTTGAAAAACTCAACAAGCTGCAAAAAAAACTCCACAGAAAAACGATCAACAAAATCAGGAAAGCACTACATGAACAAAATCTGAAATTTAACAGAGATAGAGATCATAACAAAGAATCAAACAAATTCTGGAGCTGAAGAATGAATGAGATGAAAAATTCAACAGAAAACATCTACCTCAAAGTAATCCAAATGGAAGACATAATAAGTGAGCTAGAGGATAGGAACTCTGAAACAACCCAGAGGACAACAAAGAGAAAATAATGAAAAACCCAAAAAGCCTATATGATCAATGGGACTCCATCAAACGTACAAATATTAGAATTGGGGTTCCAGAGGAGGTAAGAGAGGGAACAAGACAGAAAGCTTATTTAAACAAATAATAGCGGAAAACTTCCTAAACCTGGAGAGAGACCTGGACATCTAAGTTCATAAAGGTAAGAGATCACCTTATTATCTCAATGCAAAAAGACCTTCTTAAGATACATTATAAGAAAATGGTCAAAAATCAAAGATAAAGGGAGACTCTTAAAAGCAGCCAGAGGAAAAACAAGACTGTAACCTACAAAGAAATTCCTATTAGGCTATGAGTGTATCTGCAGCAGAGACCCTAAAGGCCAGCAACGAATGTGGAATAACACATCCAAAGTGTTGAAAGAAAAAATTGCCAGCCAAGGATAGTCTATATGACAAAGTTATCCTTCAAATATGAAGGAGAAATAAATATATTCTCAGACAAATAAAAGTTAAGGGAGTTCATTACCACTAGACTTGCCATGCAAGAAATGCTAAAAGGAAAAGACACTAATTAGTGACATGAAAACACAGAAAAGTATATAATACACTGGTAGAGGTTAAATATACAGATTTACAAAACTAATTCTGTAATAGGATGGTGTGTTAAACACTTAAATATAGTATAAAGGTTAAAGAAAAAGAGTATTAGAAATAACTATAGCTACTATAAATTTTAACAAAAAGACAATAGAAAAAGGTAAATTGTGACACCAAGAGTATAACAGGGGAGTAAAATATGTGGGGTTTTTGTATGAAAAGTTGCTATCACCTTAAAATGGACTATTTTATCTATAAGATGGTTTATGTAAGCCCCATGGTAACTGAAAAGCAAAAACCTAGAGTAGGTTCACAAAAGATACAGAAACAGGAAATGGAACACACAATCCCAAAACATCACCAATTTTAAAAGGTAGGCAGACATTTGGGACAATATAGATAGACCTAGAGGGTATTATGCTAAGTGAAGTAAGTCAGATAGAGAAAGACAAATACCATATGATTTCACTTATACGTGGAATCTAAAAAACAAAAACAGAAACAGATGCATAAATAATGAGAACTGGTGGTTGCCAGAGGGAAGGGGGATGGGGGATAGGTGAAATAGGTGAAGTGAATTAAGAGGGGCAAACTTCCAGTTATAAAATAAATAAGTTAACAGGGATGAAAAGTACAACACAGTGAATATAGTTAATAATATCATAATATAACTTTCTTTTTTTTAATGTTTTAATTTATTTATTTGACAGAGAGAGAGAGACAGAGAGAGCAGGAACACAAGCAGGGGGAGGGGTAGAGGGAGAAGCAGGCTCCCCGCTGAGCAGGGAGCCCGATGTGGGGCTCAATCCCAGGACCCTGGGATTATGACCTGAGTGAGCCAAAGGCAGACACTTAACGACTGAGCCACCCAGGCACCCCCTCATAATAACTTTCTATGGTGAGAGATGGTAACTACACTTATTGTGGTGAGCATTTCCTAATGTATATAATTGTCAAATCACTATGTTGTACACCTGAAACTAATAATAATATGGTGTGTCAACTATATCTCAATTAAAAATTACATATATTTTCTGGGATACACAGACACATACATACATATACATATTCTAGGGGAAAAATAATAAATACATTAAAGGAAAAAAAATAAAAAGGTAGGCAGAAATGGAAGGGAAAAGGAACGATGAAATTACAAAACATCCAGAAAGCAATGAATAAGATGGAATTAGTATAGTAAGTCTTTACATTTCAAAAATTACTCTAATAAGTTCACCAATCAAAAGGCACAGAGTGGCTGGATGGATAAAAAAAACAAGATCCAACAATATGCTGCTTACATGAGACTCACTGCAGATTTAAGTACACACATAGGCTTAAAGTGAAGGGATGGAAAAAGATATTCCATGCAGGTGGAAACCAAAAGAAAGTGGAGATAAAATAAGACTGTACACCAAAAACTGTAAAAAAAGAAAAAAAAAAAAGGTAAATACAGTCATTACATAATAATAAAGTGGTCAATTCATTAAAAAGGTGTAACAATTTTAAATATATATGCACACAGGGGTGTGGGCGGCTCAGCTGGTTAAGTGTCCGACTCTTGATTTCAGTTCAGTTCATGATCTCAGGGTCATGGGATTGAGCCCCACATCGTGCTTAGCGAGGACTCTGCTTGGGATTCTTTCTCTCCCTCTCCCTCTGCCCCTCCCCCACTGGCATACTCTCTTTCTCTCTAAAATTAAAATAAATCTTTGAAAAAAATTATGCACACCATATCAGAGCACCTAAGTATCTTAATACGAGCAGATCTGAAGGAAGAAACAGATAATAATACAATAACAGTAGGTGACTTCAATACACCCTTTTCTAGCAATGGCTAGATCATCCAGACAGAAATCAATACGGAAACATGACTTAAACCATACAAGTGGTCATAACAGGCAATACACAGAACATTCCATCCAACAGCAGCAGAATATACATTCTTCTCAAGTGCACAAGGAACATTCTCCAGGATACATCATATGATAGGACACAAAACAAGTCTTAACAAATTTAGGAAAACTGAAATCATACCAAGTACCTTTTCTAACCACAGTAGTATGATATTAGAAATCAACAAGAGGAAAGCTGGAAAATCTATAAATATGTGGAAACTAAACAACACATTCCTGCACAACCAATGGGTTAAAGAAAAAAATCAAAAGGAAAATAAAAAAATAACTGAAAACAAATGAAAACAGAAACACAACACACCAAAACACACAGGATGCTACAAAAGCAGTTCTGCAAGAGGTTATAGTGATAAATGCATATGTTAAGAAAACAAAGACCTCAAATAAACAGCCTAACTTGAACCTTCAAGGAACTAGAAACAGAAGAACAAATTAAGCCCAAAGTTAGTGGAAGGAAGGAAACAAAGACCAAAGTGGAAATTAATGAAATAGAAACCAGAAAAATAGAAAAGATCAACAAAACTAATGGCTGTTTTTTTTTTTTTAAATAATAACATTGACAAACCTCTAGCTAGACTAAGGAAAAAAAGAAGATTCAAATATAATCAGAAATGAAAGAGGAGACATTAGAACTAATACTACAGAAATACATAGGATCATAAGAGACTCTTATGAATAATTATATGACAACAAACTGAATAAAGAAGAAATGGATATAGTCCTAGAAACATATAACCTACCAAGACAGAATCATGAAGAAATAGAAATTCTGAACATTCCAATAATGAGTAAGGAGATTGAATCTGTAACCAAAAACCTCCTAACAAAGAAAAACCCAAAACCAGATGGCTTCATTGGTGAATTATACCAAACATTTAAAGCAAAAGTAATGCCAAACCTTCCCAAACTCTTCCAAAAAAAACCAAAGAGGAGGAAATACTTCCAAACTCATTTTACAAGGCCAGCATTACCCTGAAACCAAATCCAGATTAAGGACACAACAAGAAAACTATAGACCAATATCCCTGATGAACACAGATGCAAAAATTCTCAAAAAAAATATTAGCAAACTGAATTCAACACCACATAAAAATGATCATATACCATGACCAAGTGGGATTTATCCCTGGCATATAAGAATGGTTCAACATGGGCGCCTGGGTGGCTCAGATGGTTAAGCGTCTGCCTTCGGCTCAGGTCACGATCCCAGGGTCCTGGGATCGAGTCCCGCATCGGGCTCCCTGCTCAGTGGGGAGCCTGCTTCTCCCTCTGCCGCTGCCTCTCTCTATCTCTATCTCTCTCTCTGACTCTCATGAATAAATAAATAAAACAAAAAAAGTTAAAAAAAAAAAAAAAAAGAATGGTTCAACATATACAACTCAGTACATGTGATACACCACATTAATATAATGAAAGATAAAAACTTATAATCAAATCAACAGATGCAGAAAAAACATTTTACAAAACATAACATCATTTCATCATAAAAACCTTCAACAAACTGAGTATATAAGGACATATTTCAGCATAATAAAGGCCATATATGACAAACCCAAAGGTAACATCATACTCAATGGTGAAATATTAAAAGCTTTTCCTCTAAGATCAGGAACAAGACAAAGATCCCCACTCTCACCACTGTTACTCATATAGTACTGGAAGGCCTATGTAGAGCAATCAGGCAAGACAATTAAATAATAGGCATCAAAACAGAAAAGGAAGAAGTAAAACTGGCATCATTTGCAGATGATATGATAATATATACAGAAAATCCTAGACTCAACCAAAAATTGAACTAATCAACAAATGCAATACAGTTGTAGGATATAAAATCAACATACAGAAATCAGTTAAATTTCTATATACTAACAATAAAATATCCAAAAAAGTAATAATGAAAACTATCCCAATCACGATACCATCAAAAATAATAAAATACTTACGAATAAATTTAACTAAGGAGGTGAAAGATCTCTGCAACGAAGACTACAAGACACTTATGAAAGAAATTAAAGACACAACAAATGTAAATATGTCCCATGTTCATGGATCAGAAGAACTAATATTGTTAAAATGGCCATACTACCCAAAGCCATCTACAGATTCAATGCAATGTCTTTCAAAATTCCAATGGCATTTTTCACAGAAATAGAAAAACAATCCTAAAATTTCTATGGAACCATAAAAGACCCCAAACAGATAAAGCAATTCTGAGAAAGAACAAAGCCAGAGGCGTCACAGTTCCTGATTTCAAACTATACTATAAAGCTATAGTAATTAAAACAGTATGGTACTGGCATAAACATAGACACATGAACCAATGGAACAGAATAGAGATCCCAGAAACAAACTCCCACATATACAGTTGACCAAGATTTTACAAGGGAGCCAAGAACTTCACTCACTAGGGAAAAAACAGTCTCTTCAACAGTGCTGGGAAAACTGGATAACCACGTGAAAGAATCTAAAATTGGATCCCTTACAACAGCTCCCAAAAAATAACTTGAAATGGATTAAAGACTTAAATTCAAAGACTAAAACCATTAAATTCCTAGAAGAAAACATAGGGAAGAAGGTTTTTTCTCACTGGTCTTTAAGCAAAACTCAACAAGTGGAACTACATCAAACTAAAAAGCTTCTGCCCAGCAAAATAAACAATCGACAAAATGAAAAGGTAACCTACAGAATGGGAGAAAATATTTACAAACCATATACTAGATAAGGGGTTAATATCTAAAATAAGGAATCCATACAACTCAGTTAACAAACAAACAAACAAAATATCAAAAACAGGCAGAGGAACTGAATAGACACTTTTCCAAAGAAGACATCTAGATGGCCAACAGACACATGAAAAGATGCTCAACATCACTAATCATCAGGGACAGGCAAATCAAAACCACAATGAGATATTGTAGATATCACACCTGTTCGAACAGCTATCATCAAGACAAGAAATCACAAGTGTTGGTGACGGTTTGGAGAGAAGGAAACCCTTATGCACTGTTGGTGGGAATATAAATTGGTTCAGCCACTATGGAAAATAGTATGAAGGTTCCTCAAAAAATTAAAAATATGGGGCGCCTGGGTGGCTCAGTTGGTTAAGCGGCTGCTTTCAGCTCGGGTCATGATCTCAGGGTCCTGGGATTGAGCCCTGCATCGGGTCCCCTGCTCAGCGGGAAGCCTCCTTCTCCCTCTGCTGCTCCCCCTGCTCGTGCGTGCACACTCTCTCTCTGTCAAATAAATAAATAAAATATTTTAAAAACACAGAGAGAAAACAGTGATGGTTACCAGAGGGGGGAGGTGGGGTGGGAGAATGAGTTACATAGGTAATGGGGATTAAGGAAGACAGCTGTTGTGGTGAGCACTGGGTGCAGTATGGAACTGCTAAATCACTATATTGTACATCTGAAACTATTATTACACTGCATGTTAACTAACTGGAATGAAAATAAACATTAAAAAAAAAGTTTCTCCCTTTTGATTTTTAATCTCATTCCTGGGACTTAATTTCAAGAAAATAAGAAAAATAGGCACAAAACCATTTAGAGCAGTACTGTTATTGTAACACAAACCTCTAAATCAGTGCTACCTAAGAGTGTTTATTATTGCTTCAACTAAGTCCCTAAGCACACAACTGACATATTCATAATAAGATGTTCTCAATGAAAGAAGCACAGCACTGACTTACATGCTGGTGCAAGCTCTTTATCTGGTTGTAAAACAGTACTCTGAGTAACATTGCTCTGAAGAACCAAAGTGTCCAAAATAAGGACACGATTCTAACCTATAACATAACCCAATGAAATACTGTATGAGCATAAAGTAGATTAATGATAGCTAACGATAATTCAGCTCTTACTATGTGCTAGGCACTGTACAAGATGCTTTACATACATTATCTCCTTTATCCTGGTAACCTTAGGTTCTACCATCTCCTTTTTGCAGATTAGGAAACAAAGCTCAGAGAAGTTTGAGGATGACCAAGGGCTAACAGCAGGTTGGAAGTGAAATCATGACTCAAACTCAGGCACATATGACTCTAAATCTTGGTCACTATATTGTATTGCCTCAACAAAACTGAATATATGTGATTATTATAATACGTATATATATGGATAAAAACCTTAAAAGAAAAAATGGAAATGAATCTTTAGGATGCTGGGATCAAGAGTATTTTTTTTTCTAAAATGTCTTTACAGCTTGTACCTGTGCTAACAATAAATGTACAAGTAATTCAAATAGTAAATCCAAGATTGTAAGTAAACTGACATTTATGAAATTTGACAATGTCTCAACTAAATATCTTATAAAACAATATCATTTTCATTCAATTTTATACAAGTTATTGTCTGAGATATTCCCCTTAGAAAGAGTGGTTCTCGAACCTGAATATGCATTCAAATCCTCTGGAGGGCTTGTGAAAACACAGATTGCTGGGTCCCACTCACAGAGTTTCTGATTCGATAGCTCTGGGGTGGGTCCTGAAAACTTGCATTTCTAACAGGTTCCCAAAGGATGCTGCTGCTGCTGGCCCAGGGACTACATTTTGAGAACCAGTGCTTTTAAAAAATTAGCATCATCCTAAATCTAAATACAATTGCATAATCAATTAAAAAATAAACTTGATGCATTTCTCTGGATTATTTTAATGTGCTTAAATAGCTTGACAAAACATAGGCTGACAGAATTTATATCATAGTTCATTCTTTGAAAAGTACAACAGTTTTTTTGGACCAATTCTTTCTTTCTCTCAATCAAGTGTTACAAACTTTCTGAGGAGGTCAAAAAGTTATACTTTAAGTATCTACTGATAACATCAGCTATCTGGGTATCTCCAGCCAAAACTGACTAAATTATTCTTAATTGCTGAACTGTTGCAAGAATCTCAAATTATTCTTGCTAAGCCAACTAACAAATTAGAATGAAGAACAGTCATAAGTACTAAGAAATAAACATTCATACAGGAGACAGTATCATAGGTAGGCAACATCCATATCTCAGCTGATAGTTTCCAAAAGTAAGATTCAGGAAGTACTATTTCAGCCTTTCTAGAATAATTTGACCCCAATCAAGTAATCAATTATCATTTTTGCCCATATGCATGTGGACTATGCCATGAAACATACCTATGTTTCTGACCATGATTCCTTTCAGTTCATCCACTTGGGCTTGAGTCTCCACCACTTTGTCTATGCCCTTATTCTCAGAGTGATGCTTCTATAAGAAAACAACATTTAACTTATCCAGACATTACTTACAATAGGAAAACAAAAAGAAAAGGAATGACACTGAGGAATGCTATTAAATTATGCCTGTATTGATATAAAAGATACATGCCATTTCATTTAAAAATTGTTATCAGGGGGCACCTGGGTGGCTCAGTCATTAAGCGTCTGCCTTCGGCTCAGGTTATGATCCCAGGGTCCTGGGATCGAGCCCCGCATCGGGCTCCCTGCTCAGCGGGAAGCCTGCTTCTCCCTCTCCCACTCCCCCTGCTTGTGTTCCCTCTCTCGCTATATCTCTGTCAAATAAATATATAAAATCTTTAAAAAAAATTGTTATTAGGCCTAGGGAAAAATATAGGCAGCATAAAATAAAGGTAAATGTATTATATCAATATATATACCTGAGACTCTTGGGCCAGAAGTACAGGGTTATATAATATGTGCTCAGACAAGAAAGGAGAAAAGAAGACCATAGTTGGGGAGAACAGAACAGGGAAAAGCACACTAAATTGTTCCCCAATTCTTGGGTATGATGAGGAGAGGCTGGCCCACCTTCTGAGCATCTATTCTTCTATCTGTTGGGATCAGAGTATGCAGCCTATTTTCATTGGCTTCTTATAGGATCTAGAAATCTAAGACATTGATAATTGTATGTATTTTGAAATTATTATCCATAGCTATCCATGAAGTCCTTAATATACAACATTCTAGTCACTTCACTGTGCTAAATGCTTCAAAGAGAGGACATTATTTAATCTACCCAAAAACTCCATGATGAAGATGCTCTTATTATCATCTCCATCTGTAAATGACAATCCTGGCACAGACTGGTTCAGAGGGTCACACATAGATACGGAGCCAATGACAAACTGGTTAAGTTGAAAGTTTTGCTGCCAGCTCACCCGTTACCTTTGACTATATATTGGTATATTTTTGGTTGGTGATGTTTTACACAGTATCACATGTATGAATGTTTTCTAGTGGGAAGTATGAAACAAACAAACTGACTGAATAAAGATTTATAACTATTTAAAGGAACTTCATCCCCCAAAGAATACATATTTAGAAGTGTAACACTCAAAAAGTACTAAAAAGAACACTTAAAGAAGTGAAAAGTAAAGTATTCAATCACAATAATTCTTTTGTTTCTCATTCACAATACAATCATAGATAGAACATATGTCTTTGCACTCAAATAGTTTCATCGCTAAAAGGGAAGCATTTTTAAAGGTCTCAACATCATTAGTCATCAGGGAAATGCAAATTAAAACCACAATGAGATATCACTACACACCCACTAGGATGACTAAAATTAAAAAGACAGACCATAACAAGCATTGGCAAGAATGTAGAAACACTAGAACTGCTGGTGGGAATATAAATGGTACAACCACTTAGGAAAAAAGTTTGATAATTTATTACAAATTGTGGTATATGCACACAACACTGCTCAGCAAAAAAAGGGAACTACTGATTTACACAACATGAATATCAAAAGCCTTACACAGAGCATCCAGGACACAAAGGAGTATGAAATGCATAATTCCATTTATAGGAAATTCTAGAAAAGACAAAACTAATTCATAGTGACAGAAAAGAGAGCAAAGGTTGCCTGGGGCAGAGTGCTGGGGAGGGGATTGACTGCAAAGGGCCATCAGGAACTTTTAGGGTCATGGAGATGTATTTTGAAAAGGGTGTTATTTCACAGGTGTATACATATGCAAAACTTCACTGAGCTGACAGTTTGGTATTCACATAGATGAGCAGACTTTCAAATGACTAAGTTAAGCTGTTCAAAAATTACAGTTGCCTTGGGGTGCCTGGGTGGCTCAGTCGTTAGGCATCTGACTTAATTTCCAGCTCAGGTCATGAACTCAGGGTTGTGAGACTGAGCCCTGCATTGGGCTCCATGCTGAGTGTGGAGCCTGCTTGAAAGTCTCTCTCTGCCCCTCCCTCACTCTCCCCTTCCTTCCCCCGCCACGCAGGCAGGCATGCACTCTCTCTCACTGAAAAAAAAATTACAATTGCCTCATGGGAGGGTAGAAGGTTAATGTACAAGTTAAGAGGCCATTTGGCATACTGAGTGGATTTATGCATTAGATGGGTAGCTCAAGTAGATGATCTTTAATGTTTTTCCCCATTCCTAGATACTTTGAACACTATATAGAGAGTATCACTGATTATTTAAAATTTTTCTGTCTGGGAAGTTTTATTACGTTGCCATTTAATAGCACAATCAGAAAAATATATTTGCAGGTCACAGTCCCCTATATTCAAAGTGTCTGAAGGTAATAAAGAAGATACGAATCAAAATACTATATCCTGAAAAAGATCTTACCAACTGTGCAGCCAAGACACTTGAGAACTCGCTATTCATGGCATATGGGAGTGCTGTCTGTGCTCTCGAACCATATGTAGTCTGGAACCTCTTCTTTATCTCATTCAGAAAATTAAATGCTCGAGAACGTTCAAAATCCTGAGAAGAGACCAACACAGAGTTCACATCAGAAAATAAACAAAGATGATATGGATGATTAACAACAACCGTAAGAACAGCTAACATTTACTAAGCAATGATTGCATGAGGAGGAACTAGCACTGACCTCATTTTACAATAAGAGAACAAAGGCTCTTAAAAGGTAACTTGCTGAAGGTCAAACGACTAATAAAAGAAAGAACTGAGAGTCCAATCCAAATATATTTATTTGACTACTGCCAACTAAAGATAACAGTATTTAGGTTAGTTTCTTGAGAGTAAGAATTGGGTATTACTTCCTCCATATCTTTCACAGGATCTATTAGAAGGCCCAGCACAAGAAGATGCTTAATAAATCCATAATAATAGTACAGTCTTTCACACACAAAGATAACACTACTTTGAATTGAGTTTTTTTTAATAGTGGTGGTATACTTGAAAAGATCAAGTCATGTACTCTAGTCTGGTCCCAGTCAAGAAAAAGAAAACTCAACTCTGATGAACCCAAATTTAGTCATATTTCTTATCTATTCCAAGCCTTTTCACATTAGTCATTTCAGACATAGCTGAATTTTTAAAATAATTTTAGAAAACACTCTGAAACTAGGGATAAAAATCACTGTGATGGTCACTATGGTTGACACTCATTTCCATGTCACCCAAGATGATTAGTCTAAGCTAAGGGTTCTTACACTGGCGTCAGTGGTCCAAATTCAAGGGGTCCATGTAGTTGGATAGAAAATAAACCACATTAAGTTTTAACTTAAGTTTCAAATCTGACTGTAGATAACAAACCAGAATAGTACCAAACAGTACCTGTGACTGTCACCAATAGAAATCTTTTTTTCACATACCATCAGTTATAGATATCTCAAAATATCATTTATACTCATCACTTCAAAATTATTAGTTATCAGACCTATGACTAGATCTTGTTACTTAATGAATTCATAAAAATCATATATATTACTGTATCAATTTTTAAAATACTCTGAATACTGTATTTCAGTATAATTGGTTTTGTTTATAATCATGTATTTCATACATTTAAAAACATCCTGGGAGGGGCCCATGAGTGTCAAAGGGATCTGTGACACAATAAAGGTTAAAAACCCTGACCTATGGCAATCATGCCAATTCCACGCCTCTTGTCATTGATCAATTTAGAAATAAGTATGTAACCTAGTCCTAGCCAATAAGACATGAAAAGAAGTTCACTTTGAAAGAGGGGGAGAGGAGCGTGTGCTTCTGAGAACTTTCCTCATTCTTACAATAAGAGATTTGGGAAGACACAGTTCCTCTGGACACAAATAAAAAAGCATGTGGCTCCATGCAACCATAGGGGAATGTACTAGGAAGAAGCTGACGCTAAAGATAACAGAGGAGAGAAATGACCTTGATGGCATTGTTAAGTTACTGAGCATTTTGGTCTAGAACCTGTAAATACTCAAAAAACAACCTACCAATGTGAACTACAGGTTTACAAAGCTGATCATGACGTATTGTGATTTTGTTTTCCAAAGGTCGTTATACATTAAAAAATTCACTATTCACATGACCACTGGGTGTTATATGCAACTAATGAATCATTGAACATTATATCTAAAACTAATGATGTACTATATGTTGGCTAATTGGATTCAAATAAAAAAATTCAGTATTGAATAAAATAACCTATTTAATATTTCAGATAAATAAATTTTGAGGATTTGATATCAAAGGGTCATGATGATGAAGACCAATTCTCACTACACAATGGGAGAAATGCAGAAGTTGCAAGAGGTTAGTTAAGCTAAAACTCTACCAAAACTGAGCTGATCTGCATATATCCAGACATCAACTCTTCTTGTCATTTGCTGCTCCATATGATAAATGCAAAGTATAGAAAAAATTTCCAGCTATGAACAGTTATAATCACATCACCTTTACCTACTACAGATACAGATAATTAAGAACTGACTTTATTAACAGTACACATAGTTAAATAGCAACATGTTTTCAAGTTACTTACATCATCAGTGATACAAAGATATACAATCCTATCTTGGCAGATGTAATGAAACAAGTAACTGTAGAATAAAAGATATAAAACTTATTGTGGTTATGAGCAATATCGCTTTCACTTCCATCTTCTATCTATGTATAAGCAAATTTAGTACCACCAATGTGACCATATCATTTACAGATACTATCTATTCTCCCTCTCCTCCTCCCCTATACACCTGTTTCTCTCAAGTCAAACTGATAAGAATAAATAAGACATTAAAATAAAGTCTCTACCCTAACTATGTAGCACAACGGTATGCACATTACCCATTAAAATGGTAGCTGCAAAAGCATAATTGGACTCTTAGGGCCTCAACAAGAGATGACATCTTAGGAGGGACACATAATTAAGATTAACCTCCAATGAGCCATACGTCTTCCTTGCCTTCTTTTAAAATCTCAGAGCAATCACTTTTTGTACCAAATGCTCAACATTAACAACTGTTTGACATCTACTTTGAGCCAGTTACTGGGTTGGGTGCTGAGGATACAAATAAGCAAAACCATCAGTCCCTGCCTTCACAAAGATCACAGTGCAGGGAATTACTGAGCAGCATGGTAAAACAGGATGAGGAGTAAAAGGCAGTATGGTGCTCTGGCAACATAAAGGAGACACCTAACAGAGTTTAGCAAAGGGTAATGGGAAAGACATCCTGGAGCAAGTGATGTCTGAGTCAAGACCTGAAGAATAAGTAAGAGATGGCAAGGTAAAGAGGAGACAAAGAGGGTTCCAGAGTGAAAAACCAACAAGCATAAAGGCCTGGAGATTTTTTTTAAAAAAAGCACATAATGGCTTTAGTACAGTCAAATGAGTTCACATGACTAGAAAGTGAAATAGAAGGAAAAAACAAATTACCTGCACAGATGAGGCTGGAGAAGTAAGCAAATACCTGGTTATGTAAGATGTTAAAACCTCACTATGCACTATCCTAAGAAAAATGAACAAGCATCAAAAGGTTTTAGCCTGAAGAGTGTGTAGTAAGATTTGTCATGCAAAAGGATGTTTTGGCTAGAGCATGGGAAACTCACTGAAAGAAGGACCAGACAAGGGCGCCTGGGTGGCTCAGTCATTAAGCGTCTGCCTGCCTTCGGCTAAGGTCATGATCCCAGGGTCCTGGGATCAAGCCCTACATCAGGCTCCCTGCTCCACGGGAAGCCTGCTTCTCCCTCTCCCACTCCCCCTGCATGTGTTCCCTCTCTCACTGTGTCTCTCTCTGTCAAATAAATAAATAAAATCTTTAAAAAAAAAAAAGAACCAGGGGTGCCTGGGTGGCTCAGTTGGTTAAGCAACTGCCTTCGGCTCAGGTCATGATCCTGGAGTCCCAGGATCGAGTCCCGCATCGGGCTCCCTGCTCAGCAGGGAGTCTGCTTCTCCCTCTGACCCTCCCCCCTCTCATGTGCTCTCTCTCTCTCTCTCTCAAATAAATAAATAAAATCTTTAAAAAAAAAAAAAAAAAAGAACCAGATAGGAGAGTACTGTAGTACAGCAGGTAAGCAAATGAAGAGGGAAATAAACTCAAGTACTACGGGCAATGAAAAAGAAAAGGCAGGAGAAATAGAACAGAACTTGATAACTGGCTACTGGAAATGAAGCAGAGGGTAACTCAATTTTGCCTCCCAGATTTCTACCTTGGGCAAGTGGATAGATAAGAGTACCTGCTGAATTATACTTTTAATGTTCACATAAAGGCTTGATATGAATTACAAGGAGGTATGGTAACTCAGGCAAAATGTCTTCCTCCACTACTCTAAAACTGTTCACATCAATTCCACCAATAACTTCCACGTTGCCATATCCAGTGGCCCTCTCTGAAACATGATACTGTTGACCACTTCCTTCTTCTGAAAAGTGTTTTCTCTCCACTAGATTTCCCAACACCAGGCTTGCCTGGTTAATGTGGCAGTCTCTTTCCCTCTCTATTGATGTTTTCCAACATCCTCAGCTCTCTGCTCTTCTCACACACAGTCCCTGGATGGTGGCATCCACTGTCATGTCTTGCTGTTGTTTTCAGCTACCACAATTATGATGATAATTCCCAAACCTAGATCTGATTTACTTCCTGAGCTCCAGGCCTACATACACTACTGTCTACTAGACACATCCAACTGGACATAGCATAGACAACTTAAACACAGTGTCCAAAATGGAAGTCATCATTTTCTCCAGAAAATTTGTACCCTAGGGAGTAACTTGGTGTGAAGACCACAAAAAGTTACAATGTATGGTCCCTGCCACCAAGCAGCCTACAGTCAGATGACAGAGACAAAAAGTAAAGACTGCAATTATACTACAGTGTGCTAAGTGCTACAATATGAATAAACAAAGGATACTATGGAGACAAGCAAAAAGGGGGCACCTGGCCTGGTCTTGGAGTTCAGGGTTTCCAGAAAAGAAAATATCTAAGCTCAGAAAGGCAAAGTCAGATTTTTAAAAAGAAAAACATATTCAAGTAAAAGGTAATAGCTACTGCAAAGAATAGAAAGAGAAAGAACCCAGCACTGAAATGCAAATAGCTAAGTATGGCAGGAGAACAAAACCGAAGGCTAAAGTAGTGAGATATGAGGCCAGAGAAGGAAGCAGAGGCAGATACTGAAGAGTCTTCCGAGTCACCAAGAAACTTCACCCTGAGTGCACAGAGTAACTGCTGAATAAAAGGGACGTGATCAGAATTGCCCTTTTAGAAGGATTAAATAATGATGAAGAAAGTATCTCATTTGGGACCTGTAAAATGAGCAGAAGTTTACCACTGGGCTGGGAGGGGAGAGAAAGTTCAAAAGCATGAAAAAAAGATGTAACGAAGCTTGAAATAACACAGCTAGGTCAGAGAACAGCAAGGACTCCTACAGAGATAAGGGCAGAAAGGTCAGGAATGGACAAACTTATGAAGGTAGAGTTTGGGCTTTACTCTAAAAGCAATGGGTTTTACTTTTTTTTTTTTTTAAAGATTTTTATTTATTTATTTGACAGAGAGAGACAGCAGAGAGGGAACACAAGCAGGGGGAGTGGGAGAAGGAGAAGTAGGCTTCCCGTTGAGCAGGGAGCCAGACGCGGGGCTCGATCCCAGGACCCTGGGACCATGACCTGAGCCGAAAGCAGAGACTTAATAAATAAAACCCATTACTTTGGGGCGCCTGAGCCACCCAGGCGCCCCAAAGTAATGGGTTTTATTTATTTTTTAAGTAATGGGTTTTAAGCAAGAAAGTGTATCATAGGAACGTGAAATACAAATTTAAGGAAGGAACAACTAGAAGCTGAAAAACAAGTTATGAGGAGGTTATTAAAAATGAAAACCAATAAAGGCCTAAACTAAACACTTTGACAAGTGGGGATAGAGGAAAGGCAATGGATTGAAAAATCTCTTGGAGGAGAATGGCAAGGATTTGGTGAGGAAGTCAAATATGATTCTTCAATGTTAGGCTTAGCCAACTGAATGGCTGGTGATGTTGTTAAAGAAGAGAGAAATAGCAAGAGGAAGATCAAATTTCAGGGGGAAATGGTTGTCTTACAGTAACATGGACTTTTTCTTTCAGTGTACAATAATGGGTATTTTTAATCAAGATGATGGAATATGATTATAGGAAAGAAACGAAGGCAGAATGTTAAAAGGAAAAACTGAGTGCTGGAACCTCACTCCAGAGGATACTGGGCAGGACTGGATCAGGATACAAGTGGAGAGGCACAACAGATGGACAATGTTGCCTTCTTGTACTATAACCACATTTTTACTGGATTACATACTCTAGCTTCCCTTGTAGCTAGATACGGCTACGTGACTAATTTTGGCTGATAAAATGTGAGTGGAAGGTATATCCCCACTTCCCAGTCTTGCCTCTAAAAGGACTGAATGTGCTTTCCCTGGGCATTTTCCTGGGAGCTGAGTAGGAACACAGAGACCGTAAGTCTAATAAGTTTTTGAAAACACTATAAAGCCATACTCACAAGAAGCTGGGATCATTTGACCCCTAAGACAACGTCTGGACCTCTAAACCATACCAGCAGGCAGCAGACTACAAAACCTGTACAGTTCCAAAAGACGACACACTAACACCCATTTTGGGTGTGGCCAGGTGATAATGGACAAGGAAGAGCCTCGTGGAGAACAAAGCCAGGATTCAGGGAGAAAAGACAAGGGAGTTCCTCCAATGAACCAGAACCACTAACCACTCCAGGGTCAGAATAGGGAATCTTTGAAATTGCTGTGAAGTAGTTACTGGAACACTGCTAGGAAGCAGTGACTTCTATGTGTTTCTCATCCTTCTCTTCTCTAAATGTGAATTTGTAACTTCGACGTTGATGATGATGTTCTACTTCTACCATTGTCTAATGTGTTGGACAGGAGGAGCAGGAAGAACATGTCACTTCTCTTCTAGTTTATGGTAAGTCACAAGAGCCACCCCTGGGCCTGATGGAGAAGACTGTGTATCACCCAGACTCTCTTAACTGGACAGCGACCAGATGAGTTTTTGGAGCCATCTCCTGCAGAGAGGATATGTGCTCTTTGTTTGGGAAGAAGAGTACACCCAGGTATTTGAGTGGCCCAAAAGAGTAGAATGGAAGATTGCAAGTTGTCTCCTAATATCCTATAACTTCTTCTAGTGTAATAGAATTTTAGCTGAACATACAGCTGCACAGCTTAAATGACAAAATCTAGCCTCCCTTCCAGCTAGGTTAGCTACATAACTATGTAGAGAAAAATAAAACATAACCCAAAACTTCTGAACAATAAAATGTCACCCTACTTCTGGGCTTTGCCCTTAAAATTACTGAGCACAGGATGTTAACAAGAACTAAAGGAGCTGCCTTGGCCAGAGCTAACTGAAGACACTAACTGAAAATGACAGAGCCACCCCACCAGCCTGGAAGTACTCATCTCTGGGCTATCTCATTTAAGTAACACTGTATTTTGGGTATCTCTCTTACAGTAGTTTTTAGAGTAGGTCCTAAATTATACAAGGAGCTAGCTCTGGAAAGTAGTAAGGACCTCCTTCTGAGATAGGAACTAAGGAAATTAGGAGGGGTTAAATGACAAAAGTTTTTTAGGTATTGATGAGGAAGGTTGAGGTACTTTTTATCTGATTACTAAGATTTCCCACCTATGCCCTCCCCAATCCATTCTCCAATCAGCCACCAGAGCGATCTTTCTAAAGCAAAACCTGACCATGTCACACCCCAGCTGAAAACCTTCAGTGCCTTCCCACTGTCCACAGGGTAAAATCAATCTCTTAATATGGCCTATGAGACCCTATATGATTTCTCTTTTACCTATCTCTCTAGCTTTATTTTCACCATGCTGGGTACCAGTCACAGAATACCACCTGCAGTTCCCTAAACATGTGCTATGAACTTGTAACTCCATACTTCTCTACCAGCTATTCCTTCTAGCTAGAATGCCATCCTCCTATCCACTACCTTCCACCATCTACTACAATTATCTATGGATTTGACTGTCTCCTCCATTAAACTGTAACCTCTATGAGGGCAAATACTGTGTAATTTCTTGTTGTATCCCCAGCACCAAGCACAGTGCCTGGCAATAGTCAAGTGCCCAGTAAATATTTACTGAATGAACAAAGGAATATTATATCTTTTATCTGTATCATGTTGCACATATCCTAGAGCTCTATAGCAAAGTCATTTTTTACAAGTAACATTACCATATCTTTCTTTAAAATATTAATATCACTTTGATGATAAAAATAATTTAAATTCAAATTTATAATGAATAGAACCAGACCATTATCTAAGCTGGTAAAGATTACTGTTCTGTCAGCTTATTTAAATTATCTACCAAGAACCCTGTTTTCTGTTGTTCTGATTATAATACAGTTCACTTCTTTCACCCTCTACCCATGCAGAGCAGAACTCACTTGCCATGTGAGTACGTTAGTTTGTTATTTTCAGAAGGTATCTTAGCCAGAATCTGCTCTGTCACCTCCAGGAAGTTTCCTCCACACCAAGCATGTTTGGCAAGGATAGTCGTTCCCCTGGCAACAACTGCAAAAAGAATGGCCATGGCTTCAATCTATCAAAAGGAAAAAAGACACACAAAACTTAGAATATTTCTTTGACATAATCTTTCAAAAGAAAACTATCATTTACCAACATCTACCTGAAGAGAGTATTTTTTTCAATATTCATTTATTTTTTAATTGAAGTATATTTGACACACGTCACATTAGTTTCAGGTATACAACACAGTGATCTGACAAGTCTACAGTTTATGCTATGCTTACCACAGGTGTAGCTACCATCTGTCACCATGCCAAACTATTACAACACTTTGACTTTATCCCCTATGGTGTACCTTTTATTCCCATGACTTATTCATTCCATGAATGGATGCCTGTATCTCCCACTCCCCTTCACCCCTTTTTGCCCATCCCCCTTCCCTCTGTCAACCATCAGTTTGTTCTCTGTATTTATAAGTCTGATTCTGCTTTTTGGCTTTTTTAATGCATTTGTTTTTTTTAGATTCCACATATAAGTGAAATTATACAGTATTTGTCTCTTTTTCACTTACCATAATACCTTCTAAGTCCATCCATGTTGTTGCAAATGGCAATAGGCTCATTCTTTTTCATGGCTGAGTAATAATATTCCATGGTGTGTGTATATATATAAAGAAGATGGATATGGATATATGGATAAAGAAGATATGTTGCATGTATATATGGTGTATATCTTCTTTATCTATTCATCTATCGATGGACACTTGGGTCGCCTCTATATCTTAGTTATTGTAAATAATGCTGCAATAAACATAGGGGTACATATATCCTTTCAAATTAGTGTTTTTTAGTTCTTTGAGTAAATACCCAGTAGTGGAATTACTGAATCATATGGTATTTCTATCTTCAATTTCTTGAGGAACCTCCATACTGCTTTCCACAGTGGTTGCACCAATTTACATTCCCACCACCAGTGCACAAGGGTTCCCTTTTTTACACATCCTTGCCAATACTTATTTCTTGTCTTTTTGATACTAGCCATTCTGACAAGTGTGAAGCAATATCTCATTGTAGTTTTGATTTGCATTTCCCTGATGGTTAATTAATGATGGTGAGCCTCTTTTCATGTGTCTGTTGGCCATCTGTATACCCTCTTTGGAAAAATGTCTATTTGAGTCCTGTGCCCACTTTTTTAAGTGATTATCAGGGGGGTTTTGGTGTTAAGTTCTTTATATATTTTAGATACTAATCGCTTATGAACATATCATTTGCAAATATCTTTTCCCATTCAGTAGGTTGCCTTTTAGTTTTGTTGGTGGTTTCCTTTGCTGTGCAAAAGCTTTTAATTTTGATGTATTCCCAATAGTTTATTTTTGCTTTTGTTTCCCTTGCCTCAGGAGACATATCTAGAAAAATGTTGCTAAGGCCTATGTCAAGGAAATTACTGCCTACTTTTCTTCTAGGAGTTTTATGGTTTTGTGTTCCACATTTAGGTATTTAATCCATTTTGAGTTTGTGTATGGTGTAAGACAGTGGTCCAGTTTTCTCAACATCATTTGTTGAAGAGACCGTCTATTCCCTGTTGTATATTCTTGCCTCTTTTATTGAAGATTAATGGACCATATAATTGTGGGTTTATTTCTGGGCTCTCTATTCTGTTCCACTGATGTATGTGTCTGTTTTTATGCCAGCACCATACTGTTTTGCTTCCTATAGCTTTCTAATATATCTTGAAATCTGGGACTGTGATACCTTCAGCTTTGTTCTTATTTCTCAGGATTGCTTTGGCTATTCAGGGTCTTTTGTGGTTCCATATAAATTTTAGGATTATTTGTTCTAGTTCTGTGAAAAATGCTATTGGTATTTTGTTAGGGATTGCACTGAATCTGAAAATTGCTTTGGGTAGTATGGACATTTCAAAAATACTAGTTCTTCCAATCCATGAGCACAGAATATCCTTCCATTTGTTTGTGGACCTGGAAACAGTATTGACCAAGGGGCTATAATATTAATGTAAGACACTTAATAACAGGCTTAACACAAAGGTCACAGTCTTGTACAAGCTTACAATCCTAAAACATGTTGATATGCATACATATATAGAGACACACCAAATATGTACACACGTGTGTGTATACACTGTAATGTGTATGTCACATACACACTGATAGATAGGGTGCATTTACAAATTATACAGCATAATTGGATATCACCATTTGAAAAGCAATTACCATAAATAGTAAAGGGACATAAGAGGTGGTTCATCCTTTTTTTATTGAAGCATAATTAACATTCAGTGCTATATGAGTTTCAGGTACACAATATAATGATTCAACAATTCTACGCATTACTCAGTGCTCATCACCATAAGTCTACTCTTAATCTCCTTTATCTATTTCACCCATCCCCTCCACCTCCCCTCTGTCAACCACCAGTTTGTTCCCTGTATTTAAGAGTCTGTTTTTTGTTTGTCTTTTTGTTTTGTTTCTTAATTCCACATATGCAATAATCCCATCCTGAAAATTTATCCTAATAGTTCAACAGAAGTTTGACTCTAGATTCAGAAAGATACATATTAACAGTATTAATAGCCCATATTTATTAAGTGCTTACTGTGTACCAGGCACCATTTTAAGCTCTTTACAACTATTAACTCACTCAATACTTACATCAATTAAATTATACACTATTATGATACTTATACTAAAATGAGCAAACTGCAGTATAGATGACTTACAAAGTTTGCCCAAAATTACAGAGCTAGTAAATAATAAGAGTTGGGATTCAAACCCAGGCAGTATGGTTCTAGAACCTGTAATTCTATCGTATAGCACGTACTGCCTCTACTATAAAGGCATTATCCATAATAGAAACAAACTGAAAAGAACCCAAACCTTCCACAAGAGGAATGGTTCTCTAAATTATGTTAAGATCCTTCATAAACAAAACATTTCTTTAAAAAATACAACATGAGTTTAAGTCTCTTTTTCTCGTGTTAATGAATTTGTACTATTTTTTTCACCTAACAGCCCCATTTCTTTTATCTAATGGAATAAATTTATAAAAAGAGATGTCCAAGTACCTTCCTATTCTTCTACTAACTCTTCAACTTACTATTATTTGTTAACACGTTCAGTTTCATCCAACAGGCCAGTGGTTCTTAAACTGTAGGTGAATGAGTTATCTTGGGTGGAAGAGTGACAGTCACTGTTAAAAATTCAAATTCTTGGCATCATCACCTAAAATTCTGATTCAGTAGGCTTGAGGTAAGACCCTGGAATAACATACTTAAAACAAGCCTATCTAGATGCAGGTCATTCACTTAACCATATTTTGTGAAACACAGCAACAGACAATAAAGTGCTTGAAGTCGGGGAATCCAAAGATTCCTTCTTGGAATCCCAGCACTGAAAAACCGCACATAGAGCAGAAGAAGCGCTCATCTGTGTCTTGAGCTGAACACCTCTCAGGGTCTCTTCTTCACTCTCTAAATGAGGGTATTCCTCAGGGCTGTGTCCTTAGCCATCATCTTTCTGGATTTCTCTTGACACATATGTAGTTAAGTTACAATTTCCAAATCACTTTCTCATACATCATATCCCTCAATCTTAAAAGCCTCAACTGACCCTATAACATGCTCCAGGTACTGCTCCATTTCTTAATATCATAATCTATACACCATCTCTGCTTCTCTACTTCTTTTTTTTTAAATAATTTATTCTGCCCTCATTCTTTCTTCTTTAAATTTTATTTGACAGAGAGAGAGACAGCGAGAGAGGGAACACAAACAGGGGGAGTGGGAGAGGGAGAAGCAGGCTTCCCGCGGAGCAGGCAGCGTGATGCGGGGCTCGATCCCAGGACCCTGGGATCATGACCTGAGCCGAAGGCAGACGCTTAATGACTGAGCCACCCAGACGCCCCTCTACTTCTTTTTAACTCTTCAACTTACTGGGTTTTGCCCTCAATGGTCCACAAAACCATGCTTGCTAAGATCATCAACAGCCTCTATGCTACAAAATTCAGTGGACACTTCTCTATTCTCACTTACCTGACCTCTTAGGAAGAGTCAACATCGTTGACTAACCCTCCTTCTTGAAACACTCCCACATATCTGGCTGCTCCTTGTTTTCTTGATGAGCCCTCCTCCTCTAGCTGACTTCCAAATGTTGACTTTCCATGGGTCTTGGTTCTATGCTCTCTCATCCCAAGAAGAGCTCATCTACACCTGTCATTTTAAACATCATCTATTTGTTGAAGACATATTGCATATAGAAAAAAAAAATCAGGGCACAACCAAAGTTAAGAGAAAGCCAAAGACAAAACCCAAGGCACAACAAATAGTTGAGGGAAAGGTAGATGAACAGAGACCCACAAAGAAGACTGAGGAGGACCAACTGAGAAAATGAGAGGAAAGCCAGAAGTGTGTGGTGGCCTGGAAGCCAAAGGGAAAGCAAGCTTCAAGAAGGAACAAATGTCAGCTCCTACCTGTGTTTACTGATGCACAGTAGGAAGACTATAAAGAGCCACTGAAATTTTATAAAGAAGGAAGTTATTGGTTAGTCAAACAGATACGCAGTAGAGTGGAACAATAACACAAAGAGAAACCGAGATGAGAAATTATATGGTCCCTGAGACAAATGAAAAAGTAGCAGCTTCAATCCCTTAGTAGCTTCAAGAAGAAAACTGAACTGGCAACAATACAAAAAAAAAAAAAAAATCTAGTGTCTTAGTGGACCATAAGTTCATTATGAACTGACATTAGGTAATTGCTTAAAATGCTTACATAATCCTAAATTACATTTAAAAACAGGGTGTCTTGATCTTTTTAACTACTATTACCATTATACTTTCTGCTGGTTAGAATGTATGTGGAATACTGAGTTCAAGTCTGGGTACAGTATTTCAAGACTGGATGGGTAAGAGACCTGGACAGAGACCTGGACATTCTATCATTTGAAGAATGACTAGAGAAACTAAAAATATTTAATATTAAAAAGAGAAGATTTAGAGGGAACGTGACAACAGCCTTCAATTTTACATGAAGTACAGTCACCTAGAACAGGGAGTGCATTATTTGGACTTGGAACAACGGATATATGTTACAGGGAAGCAGTGTTTTGTTCAAGAAAATCAGCCCCCAATTAAAAAATGTCTGTTAAGGGGACCCTGGGTGGCTCAGCCATTAAGCATCTGCCTTTGGCTTGGGTCATGATCTCAGGGTCCTGGGATCGAGTCCCACATTGGGCTCCCTGCTTGGCAGGAAGCCTGCTTCTCCCTATCACACTCTCCCTGCTTGTGTTCCCTCTCTGGCTATCTCTCTCTGTCAAAAAAATAAATAAAATCTTAAAAAAAAAAAAAAAGAGTTATAAAAAATGTCTGTTAAACATCAGGTACATAGCAACAGAAACTTTCTTCTCAGACATCAATAACAGGAATTTCTTACTCTCTTCTAGACTGTTAAAAACCTCACCTATTATCAAGTCTCATCTGCCACCACTGTAACTCTCTTGCAATAGAATCTGTAATGTCTTTTTAAGTTTTTATTTAAATTCCAGTTAACAGTGTAAAATTAGTTTCAGGTTTATAATTTAGTGATTCAACACTTCCATACAACAGCTGGTGCTCACAAGGGTACTCCTTAATCCCCATTACTTGAATCTAATGTCTTAATGAATATTGGGATAATAGAAACTATGAAAGAATACTGCATTTAAAGTGAGAAAACCTGGTTCTGCTAATTACTAGCAGTATGTGAATGTCTAATAAACCATAAAGTGCTATATAAATATAACATGCAAGAAAAAAAGAATGAAAAAGATAAGCCAGAGGGAAAAGAGAAGGAAAAAAAAACCCAATAATGAAATATAAAGGAAAGCCCTGTCTCAACACTGTTCCTCCGTTCTCTTATTCATGCCTTGCTTGGTCCCACAGCCGTTATCCCAGTTCTACTTCCTTCCTGCTAAGAATCCTGTATGAGTTTCCTGTGGCTGCCTTGACAAAGTATCAAAAGCCACAAAGGTTTAAAACAACAGAAATTTACTGAAATCAAGATGTTGGCAGGGCCAGGCTCCCTCAGAAATCTATTAGGGGACAATCCTTTCTTATCTCTCCCTAGCTTCTGGTAGTCTGCTGACAATCCTTGGCATTCCTTGGCTTTCAGCTGCAGCACTTCAATCTCTGCCTCCATAGTCATATGGTATTCTTCATGTGTGTCCATGTCTTCACATAGCAGTCTCTGGGTCTTTTCTCTTATTAGGACACCCACTCCGCTATGACCTCATTTTAACTTACATCTTAACTATACCTGCAAAAACCCTTATTTCCAAATAAAGTCACATTCACAGGTACCACTGGTCAAGATGCAACATATCTTTTTTGAGGACACAAAACATCTTAGAAACCCACTGTTCCTCCCAAATCATTCTTACTCTTCCCTCTCTCTATATTCACATCACTCTTTCCTTACTCTCATTAGAGGCCTGTCCTTAAAGAGATGGGCCAGAAGGGCAATCTCCAACAGCTTGGAGTTAGAAAGGCCTGTTTCTACTGCCTAGAAGATTCCAAGGAAAGGACATTTTTGTTTTAGTTGCCGGGATTAAAAAAAAAAAAAAAATGCTATGGGGGAATCCTACTGAGAATTCTAGATGTAGTTTTTTACAGAGGAATTATTAAATTGTGGTGAAGATATGGGGCGCCTGGGTGGCTCAGTTGGTTAAGCAACTGCCTTCGGCTCAGGTCATGATCCTGGAGTCCCGGGATCGAGTCCCGCATCGGGCTTCCTGCTCAGCAGGGAGTCTGCTTCTCCCTCTGACCCTCCTCCCTCTCATATGCTCTCTCTCTCTCATTCTCGCTCTCTCAAATAAATAAATAAAATCTTTAAAAAAAAAAAAAAATTGTGGTGAAGATCTTTAAGTCCATTAAAGATTAAGATGTTACCAATTGGCATAATAACGGAAATACCCTGAATAGCATTATTTATAATGAAAAAGGCATCAAGTTTCAAAAAATCTTAAAAACTAATTTTCAAAATATATCCATTTATAAGTAAGGGATTACCTGTGTTATAAACAAATTGCTCAGGGCCCCTGGGTGGCCCAGCTGGTTAAGCATCCAACTCTTGGTTTCGGCTCGGGTGTGATCTCAGGGTCATGAGATTAAGCCCCGTTTCGCGCTCCACAATCAGCGCAGAGTCTGCTTAAGACTCTCTCTTCCTCTGCCCTTGCCCTCCCACACACACTCTCTCTCAAATAAATAAATAAATCTTAAAAAAATTGCTCCCCACTCCCCATGTCCCTCTCTAGAAAACAATACATAAAAATAAAAATAAAGAACAAATTGCAAATATAACAGCAACAATGAAAACACTGCTCCTCAGTGGAGGCATCTTCAAGTAGAGGGTGAAGATGGTTTTAGGGAACTGAATAAAGAAAAAGGCCAAGTCAGTTTTTCTCACATTCGAGTCTGTGTATTCTGAGGATTTTTTTTAATTCTATATTTTTATTTTGATAACATTAAAAAATGTACGTTAATATTCTGGATCTACACATATACCTTATAAATGAGTGATGGCACACAATTCCATGCTGCATTTGCATTATGAAGGCCTAAAAGCCAAGAAATTCTCTAAAATGACAGTGCCTAATTTTTAATGTCTTGGAAGCATGTCTGGCTGCTCTTAGGCTGGCATATCCTAAAATCATAATGACAATCATGACTCCAGCACTCTTGTGTTCCTGTTGTGTTTTTTAATCAGTTATAAAGACAAAATTTATCTTTTGCAGTAACAATTTACAGTTGAATGATATCTGCATAATAAAAATCTTTTATTTGAAGAATTGAGACTTACATTCTGAAAACAACAGAGTGACAAAATAAAAATTATCTCAGGCTAAGGAGAAAATAATATTTAAAGATGTGTCTCTACCAAGTGGAAACCAAATGACACTATAATGTGTTGTATGAATAAAGGTTGTGCAACTGTTCAAACAGAAAAAAAAGGTGGAAGAATTGACTTCTCACATAGCACATGGTAATAATCAATGCAAAATCAAAAGAATGCATTCTATATCATTATTTATATTATTGCAAAGGAATGTATTATGTTAATCCTTGCAACAGTTCATTAGCAGAATGTTTCATAGGAAAGACAGAACGGAAATTAGATTGTTTCCACCCTTATATACTATTAAATTGGCCCATTAAATTAAATGAGAAGGGGGCATGGGAAGTGCTCACGAAGAGATGGGAACACATTTTATGGGAGAGCTATGGAACAAGAGAAGGCATAGAAGTGAGAACAAACTAGGGAAGGTAAACTAGCCTGATGAGATAGAATGGTCCACATTTGATGAATGAGAAGTTTTAGGGATAAGTACAATGACCTTTTATAAAGAAGGCCTTGTGTAAATGAAATAATTAAGGGATTGGATCAAATCGTTTTTCTATTTCAGTTCAACACATATTTTTCCAGGATTTACTATATGACAGCCAAAGTAGTAGACACTGGAGATATGAAGGCCAGTAAGAAAGGACCTCTATACTCAAGGGAGCCATAGTACAATGGGAAAGACAGACATAAACAAATAAGTGCAATGAAGTGTAACCAGTGAATAATCTAAAAATGTACAAAGTTATTCAGACTTCTTAAAGGTTTGTGATTATCTCACCCTGGGTGAAGAAAAAATGCAGGCATCAGCCTATGTATTAGGAATTTCCTCTACATACCGTTACAATTATTTCTCTGGAAGAGAGGTCAAGGTCTATTTTATCCTCACTAGCTTTCCAGTGCCCAGCACAGTGCCTGGCATATAATTTTCCCTCAAATATTTGTTAAATAAATGAATGAATACTGAGCATGTTTTGGTTTAAACAACAGATAACTTTATATTCAGTAGGACCTAGGAAGAAGGATATTTTGATTACTAAACTATCTCCTTAATTAAGATAAAGCAGTTGAGCTGCTTTAATCTAATCTAATCCCCAACTTTCTGTCTGGGTCTTAGGAGGAAATAAACCAACGACAGATAAACCACCAGTTCTGATGTAATAACCTTGGAGGAGACAGAAGAATGAAGAACAAATATTGATATGACAGAGGAAAAGAAGAGATGTTTATGAAAAGCCTGAAGTCTGGTTACAGACTTCTTGTATTCTTGTTGGTGTTACAAATACTCTTTTATGGTGATGTTCTGAGACCCAACCCAATCCCTCTGACTTTCTCAGGATAGGAGCCTACCCTGTCAAGTCAACCACCTGTTCTACTTTGCATTAACCACCACATCACATCACATCATCTGGATTATTCCTGTTTGCCAACACACACATACAAACATCTAAGCTACTGAGAGTAGCGATCTCCTAGGTCTTGTTTCTAGCTATATCCCTTGAACTTAGAAGAGTCTCTAGCACATATTAGCTGTTCAATAAATATTTATTAAACATATGAGTGAGTCTGCTCTCAGCCACAGCTATTCAAAGGGAACACATGTCTCTGGGATCGAGGGTGGGCCAATGGAGGTACAGGTAGTTGAGCGCAATTAATAAGAGAAAGAAAAGGACTTAACAACTGCTCATTTGTGGGGGTTACGGTAGAGGGAGATGTAAGACATTTACCAAAGAGTCTAGTACATGGTCAGAGTTTGTTAAATATTGGCCAGTTATAACAGTAAAATACAGGTCGACGCTGTGGAAATAGGTCTGGGTAGAGATAATGAGTCCCTATCCGAACTGAGGCAGAAGAGGAATGAAACAATGGGCGGTGAAGAAAGGGCACGCGGAGGTGTACAAACCCACGAAGGAGCACAGAAGTAGGTGAAGCACAAAGTGACGTCATCAAAACAAGGGCGCAGAGACTAGTTTTCAGAAGACTCAGATCTCAAGATTGAATCTCAAACGCTAAAGAAAGGTCCTGCAGAATGCGAACTGAGGGAAAGTTAACATTTTGCCCTCCTGTAACAACAACTTCAGTGACGCATTCTGACACTCTTTATCAGCGGCACAAAACGCAGTTCGCCAAAACTGAACCTGCCCGACAATTCGCACCGTCGACACCAGAGAAGCCCAAGTCACCCTTGCACTGCCTCCTCGCTCCACCCCAGCACCCTCTCGTCCACCCCTCTGCCCTCCCTCCGCCGTCGTTTCCCCGCCTTCTGCCGAGTGCGCCCCGTTCCATTTACCTGTTCGTGCACCCCCTGAAAGCGCGTGGGCTCAGAACCGAGGGGCGCAAGTCTGAGCCGGGCCGCCGACTGCCCGCTCCCAGAGGAGGCTGGGACCGGACGCCACCGGCTTCCGCGTAAAGCGCCCCGCCCGCGCGAGGCCTCCTGGGAATGTGAGCGCTCCTCCAATGGGGAGTGGGCTGTAGGGCGGGGCCTGCTGCATTCCCAGCCCCGGCACTTCCCAGTAGCCGCACTGCATTCTGGGAGTGGTAGTCCAACTGGCATATCGCCCAGCCTGTCACATAGTCAATAACTTGTGGTAAACAACATCAAGCGCTGTTCCTCCGGCAAAAGGAAGGATGCAGGGCCACAAAGAGTTCACCAGCATTGAGTCGGTGGGGATAAATGAAGACCGAAGCTTGCCCCGCCATCTCCGTGCTTAGTCTCAGAAGGTAACGTCTCCTGTTATTTCACAAAGTAGAATTCGTGTCACAGGAACTCTCTACTTTCGCCACGAAATTTCCTAACCTCCTTAGACCCCTCAACAATCCTTTCTCCCATTCTTTTGCAATAATAATAATAATAATAATAACCCCTCCTCCTTCTCCTCCTCTCATTTGATATAAGCTCCCCCCGCCCCGTCCCCTTTACATTCCTATTCCCTCTTGCCAACTGAGTCTAGCCCCACTGATGAACCCTTCTGTCTCATGACTCCTCAAATGGCTCCCTGCTTACTCGCTGCTTATTATCAGCATTTAAAGATTGGCAGAATTTCTCTCATCTAAAACATTCCAAAGTCACCTTTCTCAATTTCACACCCCCCAAACCTGTCACCACACAAACTTAACCTGTAGTCTTTTTCCCACCTCTCTTTTCCAGTCAAAATTATCAACTGTGTTGCTAAAACAATTACCATACTTCAAACTTGCAGGATTTTACGTTGATTATTTTCGTCTTCTTTAAATCCTCTTAGTATGGGCCGCTTTAACAAAATGTCACAATCTGGATGGCTTAAACAACAGAAATTCATTTCTTACAGTTCTGGAGGCTGGGAAGTTTCAGACAAGAATGCCGGTTATGGTTGAGTTCTGGTGGGAACCTGCTTGCTGACTTGCAAACTGCTATCTTCTTGCTGTATCTTCACATGATGGAGAGATATCAGCTCTCACACATCTCTTGTAAGGGCAGCAATCTCATTCATGAGGGCTCCACCCTCCTGGCCTAATTAACTCAGAAAGGCACCACCTCCAACTACCATCACATTGAGGAGCAGGACTCCAATATATAAATTGGGGGGGAGGGACACAAACATTCACTTCATAGCACTTTCTATTCTTTTATCTCTAAGATGGTGCACATTCCTCATTCCCCTCCCACTTTTATGGCAGCTCCTCATTTTCCTTTGAAATGTTCACAATCCATAGTGCTCTGCCCTATGCTCACACGTTTCTTGGGTGATCTTACCATTCCCACTGATTTGGTTGTCATCTGTATGCTGAGGATTCCCACATATAGGAAGCCCAGAAAAGACTCCTGTAACCCAGACTGAAATATCTAATGACAGCTGGGCATCTCTTTCAAGCACTTAAAACTTAATGTAGTCCTCAGATGACCTAGTACATTTCTACTCTCCCCTCTCCCATAACCTGTTCTTCCTTCTCCTCTAATCCCACCTCAGTGAATAGCACAACCGTGCAATCAGTTGCTCACACCAGAAAGCTGGCTATCATTTCACTCCCTCAAAGTTCACATCCAAACAATCAGCAAGCCATATTAATTTTATCTCCTAAATACCTCACTTGTCAAGCTTCAGTTTTCTCATCTTTCAAATGAGGATAATAACAGCACCTGTCTTCAAGGGTTGTTGCAATGATTAATGAACAGTAGTGCCAGGCAGAGAGTAAGCACTTGAGGACAATAAGTATTTATCAAACAAGCACTGTGTTTGTCATTGGTTCTCCTTCATTTGGTCTTACATAGCGATAACTAACATTTACTTTTATTTAGTTTATATTCAGGGAGAAAGAAAAGGAAAAATGGGAAATGGTGAGATAGTTTGTGCAAATTACCTCTACTCCATTCCTCTGTATTTTTCCAAGCATGTCAAAAATGTAGTACTGGTCATGAGGCACTATACACATGGTTCTAATCTAATATGTGCAGGATATACCATACCTTAGTTATTGTTATCGGCTCTGGGTGGGCTATAGACAAATTGAAGTACATTAAGAGACTCATGACTACAATGATCAGGGCACTAGAAATCAGAAATAATGTCTGTACCTATAGTATCTCCTTCACCATCTCCCCACCTACCCCTTCTTGTCACTTGAGATTATTCTATTTAAAACAAAATCTGATCACTTTGAAATCCTACTTAAAACCTTCATTGGCTCCACATTATATAGAGGATAAGGTCTAAGATTCTTAACAGAGAATTCAAGGCCCTCCATGATCTGGCCTCTCTCTACCTCTCCTGCTTAATATTCTGTCTCTCTCACCAACACACTCTGTGTTCAACCCTGCTTCTCTGTGGTGGCATTCACTCATTCATCCATCCATCCATTCCTTCCACTAATATGTACTAAGTGCCTACTATGAGCCAGGCCTATTATATATCCTGGAGATATAGCAGTGAAAAAGACAGACAATGCCCTTGCCTACATGGAGCTAACACTTCAGTACCATGCTCTTTCATGTCTCAACGCCTTTGCACATGCTGCCTCTCCTGTCTAAATCTTATTTATTTTTCAATGCCTATCTCAAATATCACTTCTTCATTTTACATCAAAGTATATGCTTCTTTTTTCACCTTTATCCACCATCTGTAAGGGTTTAATTTTCGCATTAGTATTAATTTTATTCAGTACCTATTCTTTGTGAGAGGGAATAGTATCTTAGAGAATGAGTTTTGGAACTAGACAGTCCTGAGTTAAGAGCTCTGTGAACCCTAAATGTTGCCTCAATTTAGAGATTTTAGGGCTCTATCAAAGCCTCTCTTCTTACTCCATGTTCTCTCCTAAAGTAACGTATCTGTGCTCCAAAACTTGTATTTCTAGCAAAACCCTTTACATTGGGAAATCAGGGAAGGTCTCTCTCAGAAGGTAACATTTAAGCTGAAATCTGAATGTCAAGAAGGAATCAGCCACAAGAAGATAAGAGAGAACAAAATTAAGCCAGAGTGACTGGAAGGTAGTAGAAGTGAGAGAAGAGTGGTAGGAGGAGAGATCACACCAGGTTTCTTTCTGGTCTTTAAATATTGTGAGCTCCTTCCCATTTTATGATCTTTGCACCAGCTCTCTCTGCTTGGAGTTCTATTATGTCTTATCTTATGGCCAGAGGGTCTTGCAAGGCTGTGGAAGCCAGAAGGAATTTGGATTTTATTCTAAGTGTAACAGAAAATCTTTAGAGAGGTTAGAGCAGAGCAGTGATATGATCTGATGTAAGGTTTTTTTTAAAAAAAAATTAACTTTATTTAGCATGCCAATACACCGTCTATCCTGGTAATAAATTAATATCTACAGTTTTAAAAATATGTTGGGTAGTTTCCAAGAAAAATGCTTCTGGATGTGTATACTAACGTGCATACAGAACCATTTAAATAGGTGACTTTATAATTTTATAGTTTTCAAATTCAGAAGTTCTGTTACTAATTCATCAAGTTACTGAAGAATGCAATCTCTTTTTTATAATGCATGATTTTAGATAGTTTGAGCGTATGGAGTAAAGGCTTCAATTTCCATTTCAGTTCCTGCAGCTACCAAGCCTGGAATTATAGAACTGATGGTTTAGATAACCTAATCCAGTCTCCTAATCGTATACATTAGAAATCTTCTGGTCTTGACAAAGATTACAAAACTAAGAAACGATGGAGTCTGGATTACAAACCAGCTCTCGTGTACTAGATGCTCCAGAAATGTCTGTTGGGCTAAAACAAGATACATATATTACACAGAGCTCTAATCCTATCTAGGAGACCCTGGTTTTACATTCCATTTAACAGGATTGGATCCTGATGTGTTATTTTGTGATTCACAAACAAATCCAGTGACTGTTGCGTTGGCATCAAAATCATGCACATTGTTGCATTCTATCACTGATCACCAGTGCTGTTTATGCTTCTTTTCTCCTGGATATTTGGCCTTGGGCAAATTTTCTTCTTGTTCTGTGTTCAGAATAGATCTGCCTCAAGAGTGCCTGTTCTCCTTTGAAATTCACAATCAGCAGAGGGAGCTAACACATTATCAATATCTACAAAATCATTGGCATTTGAGTATGGGAGAGTTCATTTTTTCTTTGTGGCTCAATTCCAGTCAGAGTCATCACTTATCCTGCTCTGTTTCTCTGAGCCATCAATGATTCCAACACCAGCTTTGGCAAAGCAATTCTGAGGTGTCTTTCCCACACAGCAATGAAATTTCTCATTATATCAAGAACATGCCATTTATTTACATCTGCAGTAGGACAATGCTTCTCATAATGTACCAAACACTTTCAGCATCCAGCTTTTGATGATTTATTGTTTCTCAGTCTAATAGCTACACATAGCCATGGTATTTGTAGGAAAAAAAAACCCTATAGACTTGTTTTAATTTAAACCTCCAGTGTCTATGTGCAGCTATCAGTAATAGAATGTTTTCTGGTAAGCCATTTTTCTCTCTAATTGCAGGAGCCATTTCCCAAACAACCTGCCAGATGTCAGTGCATTTTTGTTAACTTTATATACACACAGGAAATTTACATATACAAAGGGGGTTTTCAAATCTCCATATAAGTGAATCTAATTTCTTGCTTCTCCCAGCACTGTAACAAAGGAAAGCTGATGACCCATCTCTCTTTATATATTTATTTTTCTCCAGGACAACATTCTTCTGGCACAGTGTGCCTCTAGTTTGGTTGCAGATTATAGAGGTTCATTAGATGTACCCCATGAGCGCATCTACTCAGATTTGGCCTCTTATTTTCAAGACAAGCTTCAGCAGTTACTTTAGAGATCCTTTATTTTTTAGGTGATGTGATATGATATTGTGAAAATGCTGGGAACATTGTTGCCAGTCGTGAAGAGTTGACATCAACTCCCATCTAGAGAGCAATTTCATTAGCCCTTTCTAAAAACCACTGAGCATCCATATATAGAAATATCTGCCCTGGTCTGGCAAAATTATTTAAGCATTTTATTTACTAAGTTGGTATATATTATTCTTCTCATTCTGTTATCAATTTTGCTTCCCTTGGCTGTTTGACTTTTATCTTTTCCCAGTTTTTCAAGAAACATATGGAGTATTCATAAGGAAATTCCAAATTTGGTAACCATTTCACTTTTTTACTTTTATGCATGAAATTTTAGTTCTGGAGAAATTTTCTCCACTAAATTATCTAAATTTTCTCTTTAATAGCATGACTAACACTAAATGGTATGTAACAGAAAAGACCTGCTTCACAGAACATGAACATTCTAAAAAGGACCAAACCAAGGGCAAGCCTGAGGTTTGGTACAGAACATGGAAGTGCAACACTAACAAGACGACTCATTTTCTCAAGCTTTAAAGTTTCTAAAGCAAAGGTGATGTCAAATTACAAGAAGGGTTAGTTTGAATTATCTTCATAACCAAATCAAAAAAAGGGATACTAATAACTTTGAGGTAGATACTGCTGCTATCAGATAGCGAGTGATTAGGTTTAAGGCATAAAAATGATCAAATGGAGGGAAATAAAACACTGATTGGAAATTATCCTCCTTTAAAATTCTGATGGAAAATTAAGAACACTTCCAGTTCAAAAGTCTAAACGTAAAATCCAAGTATGTCACATCTTTTCGCTTGTTTCTAATATGATGTAAAGAATCTACATTCTAATAGAATAGCTAACCACAAACCTGGTGTCCCTAGGGAAGAGGCCTGTAACTTGGCATTTGGTTTTTTCCACCTTGGCTCATTCCCAGTTGTTCAGGATTTTGACTCCTCAAGCCTTCAGCATTTAACTAATCATTCATTGGTGGAAGGGACTGGGATTGTTTCTCTACACGTAAACTGACCTTTGTCCATTTTATAATGCGAGAACATCCAGGACATGTAGCTACTTCTTCCTCATTCTCCAACTCTTACTTGGTGAGGATGAAGATGCCCATATAAATTATCTTCACATGTGCAGGGGTAGAAATACATCTCCAAGGCATGATCATATTGCAGGTGCATGAGTTCCACCTTGGAACAGATCAAGTATGTTCTCACCTTTGAGTTTTTGTACCAGCTGTTTACTCAGCACTGAATGCTGAACCTCCAGATCTGTGCACATATCTTTCTTGTAATTCAGGTCCCAGCTTATATGGTCCCTCCTCAGATGGACTCTCCATGACCACTGATCACTAAACATTTTTCTGTTTTGTTTTCTTTACAGAATATATGCTCAAAATAATTTTTCAATGTTTCCTTGTTTATTGTCTACCCCATTTAATTTTATTCAATAATAGAACATATAAATTCCATACAGGAAGGAGCTTTATTGCTCTTGTCCATCGTTGTATCTCCTCAAGGTGGCATAGAGTTGGTGCTCAATTACAGTTTGTTGAAAGAATCCATACTAAGAAGAAGAGCTAGCACTTCTCTGGTACCAAATAATATTCTATGGTAAATATATATTACTGCACTTAATCACCGCAGTAATGCTGTGAACTAATTATTATTATTGTCAACCTCATTTTCCAGACAAGGAAACGGAGGCTCCAAACAGCACAGAAACTGAGTGGGGCCAAGGTTTGCCTATGGAGGTCTTGGCTTCCTGTCTGCCCCTCTTGTGTAAATTTCAGAAGCTCTTTAAGAGGGAACAAAAGGAGGGGTGGGCAGTTGGTGTTGATTGCCTAAATCGAGCAGTCCCCAGGTCAGTACACAACCTATTTGCATCCCTAGTCCTCCTCCATTTCTGTTCCTGCCTCCTGGGCTTCCGTGCCTAAAAGATATATATATATTATATATCCCTTGATTTTCTTTGTGTTGCATATGTATTCACAGCTTTCAAATACTCTAAACAGAATTTTTGTTACAAGTTATCACCATGACTTTTGTTTTGACCTCCTAAAATTAAACAGAACACTTTAACAAACTTTTACTGAGGCATCATGTGCCAAGAAGTATGCTAAGTACTAGAAATACGTGCTCTCAAGGAATTCAATTAATATACATAATTGATTCATTAAAAACATGCAAGTGTAGGAGTCATTGTGTCCTGAATTTTGTCACAATTCTGGTTTTAATACAATTCATATGACTTCACCTTTGTGACTTTCATCTGTAAAATTATGAGGTTGTATTAGCTGATCTTTAAGAGAGATTTTTATGATTTTGCTGTATTGAAATCTATTGAAAAGTTTGCTTTAAGTGATTGCTTTTCTCTTTCTTTTTTCATTTTATTTGATTTATATTTTTTCTTTTTTAATTTAAATTCAATTAATTAGTATATAATGTATTATTTGTTTCAGGGGTACAGGTCTGTGATTCATCAGTCTTATACAATACCCAGTGCTCATCTGGGGAGGGTATGTGTTGTGTTGTAATGCCTTTCTCTTTCAAATTTTGCTGCATTCTAATGTTTGATACTTGATACTGAGGATCATTTGCTTTCTCTTGGTTGGCAGGTGCTGGCATTGATATGATACAAATAGAAATTGCACCATGTTTGTATTACCCAAGGAAGGCCATACCCTAAGAAATTCTCTTCATTATAGGATCATAAAGAAGTGAATGTAAATGTCCATTCACCAAGAGTTTGGTGATTTCGTCCCAGAACCATTGGACTAAAACACTGATTCCTTAACACCAGTATATGCATATGGCTACATCAGAATCACGTGAGGGTGTTAGCTGTTAATATAGATTCCTGGCCTACAAAAATCACATTTTTAAGAGCAGAAGAAGAGGATCTGTATTTGTAGCAAGGGACCTAGGTGATGCTGATAAGCTTAGAAAATACTGGAAAAGACTATGAAAAACTATTTATTTAATCCCTCAATCTCAAATTAGGATCAGATTTAATCCTAAACTAGAATCAAATTTTTCAATTTGTAGTAATGCCTACCAAAGTTAACAACACAAACTGTCAGAATGTTATTTAGTAAATAAAACCCAAATCTTTCATTCTGTAGTTTCAGGTCTGTTTACTATCCCTAGCAAGTGGTACCCTATAATTCTGGGCTTAATGACTCTAGGATATACAACTATCAAGGCCTAATTTCAGTTGCCAGTTTGTAAAACTAATGCAAACAAAATCTGTGACTAGACAAAGACCTTAGGCCTCATTATTTTCAAATATTATTCAAAGCTTACTTTCATTTGATAAATCATGCAGGTTTTTTTTTAGTTACACAAATCATGTATGATCAGTAATAGAAAAATCAGAAAATGCAGGTAGGTAATAAGGAAAATATAAAAATTAGCTTTAATCCTACCGTTTAGGATATATATCTCACAAGATTATATATACATGTATAGATGTGTATATGTATGTGTGTAGAATTACATTACACTTATCCTGAGTGCTTATATTTTATGAGGTTGTATAGGAAAGCAAAATTCATTATACCATGGATAAGATCACCAATAAATTGATCACTTATAAAATTATTTCTCCTCAAAATCCCTCCCTGTTTAGCAATAGCTTCTATATCATCCATCACATCATTGGTCCTTTGTTGACTAATGAATGCTAACAGTGCCAAAATTACAAATTAATCGCAAGGTAAAATTATAATTTTTGCACAAGATACAAGATTTCGTAAAGTTGAAAGTGGTGTTGGATAACTGCTTCAACATACCATAGGCACTGATACATGAATTAGATCACTTAATTGAAGTGACGAAAATCTACATGGATGATGAGTGATATGGGTTTTGATATCAAACTGATGAGGGGATCTTTAGAAGAAATGAATTGTTCAAATGTTTGGGCAAAAATAACCCTTTTTATGCTAGGAGAATAAAAAATGTGGTGAAGGATACTGTATCATGTAATACTTTTATTGGAGCAATGCCCCAAATCCCCCAATTATTTCATTCTTTGTCCGTTCTAAAAATTAGTGCATAACTGCAATTAAAACCTAAAATCTTTTAAATATGAGATTAACAAGCATATTTTCACAATTTTTCGTTTTATTTTCATAGATGAAATCCTAAACAAACCTTGTTTTTTCCATTTGTGATGAAATTTTGTTACCCTTTTAGGTTGATTCTCTTCAGGTATCATTTTAAGTACTAGTTGTCCTTAGATAATGAGGACTTTGTAGGTATGTGCATGGTAGTGTTTTCTTTTTGTTTGACATATAATAATTGACATATTAGTTCCAGTTGTACAACATAATGATTTGATATTTGTATATATCATGAAATGATTACCACAATAAGTCTACATCCATAACCACACATAGTTACATTTTTTTCTTGTGATGAGAACTTTTTTGGTTTGTTTCAAATTTTTATTTAAATTCTAGTTAGTTAACATAGAGTAATATTGGTTTCAGGAATAGCATTTAGTGATTCATCGCTTACATATAACACCCAGTGGTCATCATAACAAGTTCTTCCTTAATACCCATTGCCCATTTAGCCCATCCCCCACTCACCTCCCTCCATCAACCCTCAGTTTGGAGAACTTTTAAGATCTATTCTCTCGGGGCACCTGGGTGGCTCAGTTGTTAAGCATCTGCCTTTGGCTCAGGTCATGATCCCAGGGTCCTGGGATCGAGCCCCACATCGGGCTCCCTGCTCCGTGGGAAGCCTGCTTCTCCCTCTCCCACTCCCCCGGCTTGTGTTCCCTCTCTCGCTGTCTCTCTCTCTGTCAAATAAATACATAAAATCTTAAAAAAAAAGAACTATTCTCTCAGCAGCATTCAAATATACAATACAGTATTATTAACTATGGTCACTATGCTATGTTGTACATTATATCCCCACGACTTATATTTTATAATTGGCAGTTTGTACCTTTTGACTACCTTCACCTTTGCAGCCTACCCCTATTCCCCACCTCTGGCAACCATGAGTCTGTTCTATAGGAGTTTGTTTATTTGTTTGTTTGTTTGTTTTTAGATTCCACATATAAGTGAGATCATACAGTATTTGTCTTTCACTGTCTTTCAGACTTATTTACTTAACATAATGCCCTCAAGATCCATACATGTTGTTGCAAATGGCAAGATGTCCTTCTTTTTATGGCTGAATAATATTCCATTTTGTATGTATGCACCAAATTTACTTTTCCATTCATCCACTGATGATACCTTAGTTTGATTCCATGTCTTGGCTATTGTAAATAATGCTGCAATGAACATGGGGGTGCATCTATCTTTTAAGTTAGTGATTTGTTTCCTTTGGATACATACTCAGAAGTAGAATTGCTGGATCATATGGCTCTATTTTTAATTTTTTGAGGAACCTCCATACTGTTTTCCATAGTGACTACATCAATATACATTCCCACCAACAGTGCACATTTTCTCCATATCCTTGCCAACCCTTGGTATTGTCTTTCTATGATAACCATTCTAACAGGTATGAGATGAAATGAAGTGAAATCTTATTGTAGTTTTGATTAGCATTTTCTTGATGATTAGTGATGTTGGTTATTTCATGTACTTGTTGGCCATTTGAGTATCTTCTTTGGAAAAACGTTTGTGGAGTTCCTCTGCCCATTTTTATTTGGATTATTTTTGGGGTTTTTGTCATTGGTTTGTATGAGTTACTCATATATTTTTGATGATAACCTCTTATCAGATATGTGGTTTTCAAACATTTTCTCCCATTCCATAAGTTGCATTTTCATTTGTCCATCATTTCTTTTGCTGTGCAGAAGCTTCTTAGTTTGATGCAGTCTTAATTGTTTATTTTGTTGCTTGTGCTTTAGGTGTCATACCCAAAAAATCATTGCCAAAATCAAGTTCAAGGAGCTTTTCCCCTTTGTTTTCTTCTAGGAGTTTTATGGTTTCAGGTCTTACATTTAAGTCTTTAATCCATTTTGGGTTATTTTTTATGAGTGGGTGTAAGGTAGGACTATAGTTTCATTCTTTTATATGAGAATATCCAACTTTCCCAGCACCATTTATTGAAGAGACTGTCTTTTCTCCATTTAGTATTATTGACTCCCTTGTCAAATGTTAGTAGACCATATATGCAGGCATGTATTTCTAGAATCTTAATTATGTTCCATTGGCCTGTGTCTGTTTTGTGCCACTACCATACTGTTTTGATTATGATAGCATTGTAAGATTGTTTGAAATCAGGAAGTGTGATGCCTCCCACTTCGTTTTTTTCTCAGGATTTTCTGGTCTGTTTGGGGTCTTTTGTGGTTCCAAATGAATTTCAGGATTTTTTTTATTTCTATAAAAAATGCCATTGAAATCTTGATAGAGATTGCATTGAATCTATAGATGGCTGTGGGTATTATGAATATTTTAACAATATTAAATCTTTCCATTCATGAACATGGGATATCTTTCCATTTATTTGTGTCTTCTTCAGTTTCTTTCATCAGTGTCTTAGTTTTCAGTGTAGAGATCTTTTGCCTCCTCAGTTAAATGTATTCCCAAGTATTTTATGTTTTTGGACCCTTGAATTTGTTGATTAGATCTAATAGTTTTTTGATAAAGTATTTAGGATTTTTATATATAAAATCATGCCACCTGAAAATAGAGAATTTTTACTTCTTCCTTTCTGATTCTGATGCCTTTTATTTCTTTTTGTTGCCTGATTGCTCTGGCTAGGACCTCTACTACAACAGTGCAATAGGTAGACTGACAGAGAGACTTCCACTACAACAGTGCCATAGATGATAGATATAGATATAGATATATCACATTTTGTTTATCCACTTATCTGTCAATTGACACTTGGTTTGCTTACACATTTTAGCTATTGTGAATAATACTGCTATGAGCATTGGTAGACAACTATCTCTTCGAGACCTTGTTTGCTTTCAGTTCTTTTGGGTATAGACCCAAAGTGGAATTGCTGGGCAATGTACTGCTATTTTTAATTTTTTGAGGAATTGCCATATTGTTTTCCCAGTGGTAGTTTCATTTTACACTCCCATCAACCATGCACAGGATTCCAATTTCTGCACATCCTTGCCAACACTTATTTTCTGTTCTTCTGATATTAGTCATCATAATGGGTGTGAGTTTTGATTTGCATTTCAAAAGATGTTGAACATTTTTTATGTTCATATTGGCCATTTGGTATATCTTCTTTAGATAAAGTATCTGTTCAAGGACTTTACCCATTTTTGTATCAGGTTGTTTGTTGTTGATGTTGCTGAGTTTTAGACATTCTCTATATATTCTGGATATTGATCCCTTATCAGATATATAATTTGCCAAATATTTTCTCCCATTCTGTGAGTTACCTTTTTACTCTGTTGATACTGTCTTTTGATGCACAGAATTTTAAATTTTCATGAAGTCCAATTTGTCTGGTTTTTTTTCCTCTTTGTGTATGTCTTTGGTGTCATATCCAAGAAATCATTGTCAAATCCAATGTCATGAAACTTTTCCCCTATGTTTTTTTCTAAGAGTTTTATAGTAATGTCTTACATGTAGATGTTTAATCTATTTTGAGTTAATTTTGTATATAGTGTTAGGATCCAGCTTCATTCTTTTGCATGTGGATATTTAGTTTTCCTAGCACCATTTATTTAACAGACTGTCCTATCCCATTAAATAGTTTTGATATCCTTGTAAAAAATCATTTGACCATATGCATGAGAGTTTATTTCTGGGCTCTTTATCCTATTCCATTGGTCTATATGTCTGTCTTTATGCTGGTACCACACTGGTTTTGATTTGCATTTCCGTGATGATTACTGATATAAGTGCCTTTTTATATACTTGTTGTTTATGTATCTTCTTTGGAGAAATGTGTATTTAGTTCTTTAGCTTGTTTTTAATCTGGTTATTTGTATTTTTTTTTGCTATTGAGTTGTTTGAGTTTCTTATATATTTTGGATATTAACACTTCATTAGATGTATGGTTTGTAAATATTTTTTTTCCCCATTCCATAGGTTATATACTCTGTTGATTGTTTCCTTTGCTTTGCAGAAACTTTTTGGTTTGATGCAATTTGACTTGTCTATTTTGCTTTTGTTGCCTTTGTTTTGGGGGTCTGTGATAGTTCATTTTATCTGCTAACTTGACTGGACTAAGGAATACCCAGGTAGCTGGTAAATCATTTCTGGCTGTGAGGGTGTTTGTAGAAAAGATTAGCATTTGACTCAACAGACTTGAGTAAAGAGATCTGCCCTCAACAATGAGGGAGAGGAACATCTGATCTTCTGAGGGCCCAAGTGGAACCAGAAGGGCAAATTCTCTTTCTCCTCAAGCTGAGATGCCCATCTTTTCCTCCCCTTGGACATTGGGGCTCCTGGTTCTTGGGTCTTTGGACTCCAGGACTTATAACAGTGGCCCCTTGATTCTCAGGCCTTCAGTGTCAGACTGGGAGTTACACGATTGGCTCCCCTGGTTCTCAAGCCTTCAGACATGGACTGAATTTTACCACTGGCATTCCTGATTCTCCAGCTTGTAAACATCAAATTATAGGACTTCTTCATCTCCATAACTACATGAGTCAATTCCTATAAGCAACCTCCTCATATATCTATATCTGTAATCTATATGTAAATCTATATCATCTATATCTATATCATTATCTATCCTATTGGCTCTGTTTCTCTGGAGAACCCTGACTAATACAGGGTCATGTCCAAAAAAATCATTGCACAGACCATTGTCAAGAAATTTTTGCTCTATGTTTTCTTCTAGTAGTTTCATAATTTCAGATCTTATGTTTCAGTCTTTAATCCAGTTTGGGTTAATTATTGTATATAGTAGGAGATAAGGGTCCAATTTCATTATTCTGCATGTGGATATCCAGTTTTCTCAGCATCATTTATTGAAGAGATTATTTTTTCTCATTGTGTGTTTTTGAACCCTTGTCAAAGATCAATTGACTGTAGATGTATGGATTTATTTTGGGGATCTCTATTCTGCTCCATTGATACAGATGTCTGCTTTTATGTCAGTATCTTACTGTTTTGATTACTGTAGCTTTGTAATACCTTTCAAAAGTAGGACGTGTGATGCCTCCATCTTTGTTCTTCTTGTTCAAGCTTGTTTTGGCTATTCAGGGTCTCTTGTAGTTCCATATTAATTTTAGGATTGTTTTTTCTATTTCTATGAAAAATGTCATTGAAATTTTCATAAGGATTGCATTGAATCTGTATATGGCTTCAGGTAGTGTGGACATTTTAACAATATTAATTCTTCCAATCATGGACACAGGATTTTTTGTCCTCTTCAATTTCTTTCATCAGTGTTTTATAGTTTTCAGTGTACAGATCACTTACCTCCTTTGTTAAATTTATTCCTAGGTGTTCTTTTTGATACTATTGCAAGTGGGATTGTTTTCTTAATTTCCTTTTGGGATATTTGGTTGCGTATAGAAGTGCAACTGATTTTTGTGTCGATGTATCCTGAAACTTTACTGAATTCATTGTTTAGTTCTTTCGGTGGCATCTGTGGGTTTTCTATATATAAAATCGTGTCATCTACAAAAAAGTATATTTTTACTTCTACCTTATTTGGATGCCTTCCATTTCTTTTTCTTACCTAATTGCTCTGGCGAAGTCTTCTAATACTATGTTGAATTAAAGTGGTGAGAGTGCACATCCTTGTCTTCTTCCTGATCTTAGAGGAAAAGTGTTCAGCTTTTGACTATTTTACTGTTGACTATGATATTAGTTATGGGCTTGTCATATACACCCTTTATTATGTTGAAGTACATTGTTGGTTCACAACCTCAGGAACTTCTTGGTTATAATCTGAAACCAGCCCCTATATGCAGAGGGCAGGGAGGCAAAGAAAGAGGCAGACCACTCCAGATTGGTATGTGGCAGATTTAATAAGCAAGGGAAATTACATAGGAGGCTTGTCTGAAGTGGCCACAAGATGAGTAGATCTCCTCACGCACCTGCCAAATCTTAAAATTTTATATAGATGCCTTAACTGGGTTCAGTCACATATACTGTCCAGATGGTCTCAATACCATATCACTGTCTCAAGGCTGTGTCTTTAGGACAGCTTCTGGGAGCAAGGAAGGCAAGCAGAATGCACATTCAAAAGACTGGGGAGGAGATGAGGACCCTTTGATCGCTGGGATCCAGCTCATGGGTCAGCCAGTGGTCACACCCTCTCAGTGACCTCCCCCAATATACATTCCTTTGATACCTAATTTATTGAGAGTTTTTGTTGTGAAAGGATGTTTAATTTTGTCAAATGCTTTTTTTCTATATCTATTGAGATGATCATGTACTCTTCATTCTGTTACTATGCTGTATTGCGTTTATTGATTTGCATATGTTGAACCATCTTGCATGAGAGGGATCGATCCCACTTGATCATGGTATAGTATCTTTTAAATATGCTATTGAATTCATTTTGCTAGTATTTTTTGAGGGTTTTTGCATCTATGTTCATCAGGGATATTGGCCTGTAATTTTCTTTTCTTGTAGTGTCCTTGTCTGGCTTTGATATTAGAGTAATGCTGGCCTCATAAAATGAGTTTGGCTGTGTTCCATCCTCTTCAATTTTTTTGGAAGAGATTGAGAAGGATTGGTGTTAATTCTTCCTGAACGTTTGGTGGAATATACCAGTAAAAGCCATCTAATCTTGGACTTTATTTGTTGGGAGATTTTGATTATTGATTCAATCTCCTTATTCATTATTGGTCTATTCAGATTTTCTATTTCTTCATGATTCAGTCTTGGCAGGTTGTATGTTCCTAGGAATTTATCCATTTATTCTAGGCTATCAAATGTGTTGGCCTGTAATTCTTCATAGTAGTCCAATATGATCCTTTGTATTTCTGTAGTATCAATTATAATGTCTACTCTTTCATTTATAATTCTATATATTTGAATCTAATCTCTTGTGTTCTTGGTAGTCTGGCTAAAGGCTTGCTAATTTTGTTTATCTTTTCAAAAAACAACTCCTAGTTTTATTGATTATTTTTATTGTTTTCTAATCTATTTCATCTATTTCTGCTCTAATCTTTATTATTTCCTTCCTTCTGCTAACTTTGGGCTTAGTTTGTTCTTTTTCTGGCTCCTTGAGGAGTAAATTAGGTCATTTATTTGAGGTTTTTTTCTTAATGTAGGCACTTATCACTGTAAACTTCTTTCTTAGAACTGCTGTTGCTACATCCCATAAGTTTGGTATTTTGTGTTTCCGTTTTCATTTGCCTCGATATTTTTTTGATTTCCCACTTAAATTCTTTGACCCTTTGGTTGCTTAAGAATGCGTAGCTTAATTTCCACATATTTGTGAATTTTTCAGTTTTCCTCTTATTATTAATTTATAGTTTCTTATCATTGTAGTTGGAAAGGTACTGATATGATTTTAATCTGCTTAATTTTATTAAAACTTGTTTTGTGACCCAACATATGATCTATTCTGGACAATGTTCCATGTACACTTGAGAAGAATATGTATTCTGCCAGGGATAGAATGATTTGTATATATCTGTTAGGTCTGTTTGGTCTAGAGTGTTATTCAAGTGTTCTGTGTCCTTATCCATTTTCTATCTGGATAATCTATCTATTGTTCAAAGTGAAGTCTCCTTGAAGTCTCCTACTATTATTTTATTATTACTATTTCTCCATTTGTTAATATTTTCCTTACATATTTAGGTGCTCCAGTGTTGGGATACTTATTTTTATTTACAATTGCTATATCCTCTTGATGAATTTACACCTTTATCATTATATAATGATGTCTCTTCTGGCAGTTTTTGACCTAAAGTCTATTTTTCTGATACGAGTATAGCCATCCCTGCTCTCCTTTGGTTATTTTCATGGAGTATCTTTTTCCATCTTTTCACTTTCAGCCTGTGTGTGTCCTTAAAGTTGAAGTGATTCTCTTATAGTTAGATCGTGTGGGTTTTTAAAAAGCCTTTCAAGCACTCTGTCTTTTGATTGAAAAAATTTAATCAATTTAGATTTTTTTAATTTGTAAATTCAACAAATGTTTATTGCACACTGTGTATCAGGCACTATGCAAAGTGCTGGGGACATAGAGAAAACAGCCTGATCCTCAAGTTCACAGTGCCAGCATTCAGTCTATTTTTGCAGCAGTGTTTGAACCATCCCCATTTTTACAGATGAGGAGAGCAGTACAGTCTGGCTAGAAATAACAGCTAATTAAGCATGCAGCCGGGGAACTCAAATCTAGGCTGTCGGTATCCTTTCAACTATAGCATAAGGCCTCTCAGACAACACTTACTGTGTTCGAGGCACTTTACAGATATCAACTCATTTAATCCTCTCAGCAGTCCTAGGAGATAGGTACTATCATACCCATTTTATGAATGAGGAAACAGGCACTGAGAGACTAAGTAATTTTTCCACAGTCACAGAGCTACTTACAGGCAAAGCTAGGATTTCAACCCCAGAAATTCTGGCTCTTTACTACACTATACTGCCTTCTGATAGGTTTTTTTGTTTGTTTTTTGGTAGTTTCTTTTTTAAAGGGGGAGGGGTAAAACCGGCTCTTGAAGGTAGCACCCTTTCAAGCAGAGAAGCAGTACAGTAATGCTGTAGCAAAGTCATGGAAAATGTATTTGTTTGGCAAAGTACACAATGGCCAGTGTCTAGAGATCATTGATTGCCTGGCTGAGCATTTTGAAGTTCTCTAAACCAGTAGCCATCAACCATTTTTTTCCTACAACCCATGGTAAGAAGTAATTCTATATTGCAACCAAGTATACACACACATACACATACTTTATATTTTATATGTATATTCATGATTATATGCTGAAAACTTAAATTCCTTAAAAGAATGCTTCCCATTCTCTGTGCCATGCACTCTGATACTTTTTATTCTATTTTACTCTGTTTTTTAAAGGCTGATTTAACCCCCTAAATTGATTTCGTGATCCACACTAAATTGGTGGTAACCCAGTATGAAAAACACATTAGGCACAATGTGAAACAAGTAGTAGAGATACATAAAACCAGTGATGTGCTTTGAAAGATAAAATTAAACAGCAGCAAAAATGATCAGAGAAAAGGAGACTGGGTGGGAGAATACAACAATACAGTGAATGGGAATGGAGAGAACATTTCAGAAGCTTTTGTTTAAGACAGAATATTCTGAACTTACTTATTGGATATGCAGAGAAAGGGAGAGGGCAGAACCAGAGATAATGCTGTGGTTTCCAGCTTAGGTGGCTAAGCAGATGAAGTGCCTTTAAAAGGAATGGGGAAGTCAGGGGGAGAGGCAAGTATATGTGCATGTAAGATGATTAATTCTATTTTGGACAAAGAATGTTGGTAGGATTTGGAGGAAATTGGGAGTAGGTAATCTGACTATACCACAGTAATTGAGATTAAAGCCAAACAGAAATGTAGGATTTAACCCAAGAGGGTAGTTCAAGTTATGATAGAGAATGAGATACCCCAGAAATAGAGAAGAAAATGAAGGATTAGAGTAGTACACTTTTATGGTTAAGAGAAGAAAAAAAAACCCAAGAGGAAGAGAACTTCCACAAGGGAGTGAATTAAAAGTGGCAGATGCTACTGAGATAGAAAGAGGACTGAGAAAAAGCACTGGATTTGGTTAATAAGAGTAAAAGGTACCTTGAGTGAATGGTGGGAGAAGCCAAATTCAAACAAGTTCGGCAGGGAGTGATGGTAAGAAAGTGAAATAAATTCGAGTTTGTCCAGACCCGTCTCTGAACGTGTTTCGTCCTAGAAATGTTGGTTGGATTAGTAGTCATATGGCTCTGTCTCACACTTGCTCGCTTGCTTGCTCTCTCTGTCTTTTTATTTTCTTTGCTCTGTGGCCCTAGGGAAGTGTCCTAGCAATCCCAAGCTAAAATCTGCTTGTTGGTCTCTTCTGCACTGTCAGTGCCTGGTACCAGCACCTGCCACAGCCCTGGCCTGGATGTGAGAGGCAAGGCAATGAGCATTTCCTGGACCATGAGGTGGTCACCGTACATAATCAGGCAATGCTTTCTCTGAACAGAACATCCACAAAATCACCAAGCAGTTGAAGTTGGTGGAATGGACCTTCTTGCTGCTCACTGCCTGGAAGAAGGTCCTCATCGACTGCAAACCTGCTTCACAGACCAAAGCCCAGGCCAAGCCAAGGCTGCTGGTGACCTCTGCCCCAGAAGTAATCAATTTAGATTTAAAGTAATTATTGATAGGTAAGGACTTACTTTTGCCATTTTGTTAATTGTCTTATGATGGCTTTATATTTCCTTTTTTTATTTTCTTCCTCTCTTGCTGTCTTCCTTTGTGATTTGATTGCTTTTTTGTAGTGGTATTCTTTGATTCCTTTCTCTTTATCTTTTGTGTATCTACTAGAAGTGTTTTCCTTGTGGTTAGTATTAGGATTACATAAAATAGCTTATAGTCTGTTTTAAGCTGATAAAAACTTTACTTCGATTGCATACAAAAACTCTATCTTTTACTTCTACCTCACATTTTATGTTACTGATGTCACAGTTTATATCTTTTTATAATGTGTGTTCATTATCAAATTATTGTAGCTCTCGTTATTTTTAATACCTTTGTCTTTTAACTGTTATACTAGAATTAAAAGTCATTTAAGCACCACCATTATAGTATTAGATAATTCTGATTTGACCGTATACTTGCCCTTACCATTGAGTTATACTTTTATATGTTTTCATATTATTAATTAGCATCCTTTCATTCCAACTGAAGGAACTCCCCTTAGCATTTCTTGTGAGGCAGGTCTAGTGGTGAAGAACTCCCTCAATTTTTGTTTTTCTGAGAAAGTTTTTATCTCTCCATTTCTGAAGGACATCTTTGCTAGGTATACTATTCTTGTTTGGCAGGGTTTTTTTCTTTCAGCATTTTGAACATATCATCTCACTCTTCCCTGGTCAGTAAGGTTTCTGCTGAGATATCCACTGATAGCCTAATGGGGTTTCTTCTGTATGTGATGAGTTGCTTTTCCTTTATTGCTTTTAAATTTCTTTTTCTCTTTGAGTTTTGAGAATTTGATTATTATGTGTCTCAGTTTAATCTTCTTTGGGTTGATTCTATTTGACTATTTGAGCTTCATGCATCTGGATGTCCATGTTCCTCCCATAATTTGGGACGTTTTCTGCCATTATTTCTTTAAATAAACCTCTGTTCTTTTCTCTCTTCTTTTTTGAGTCACATAATGCATATATTCATTTGATAGTGCCCTATAAAACCAATAGGCTTCCTTTACTCTTCTTCATTCTTTTTTCCCCTTGATTGGATAATTTCAAATTATCTAAGTTCACAAATTCTTTCTTCCATTTGACAAGTCTACTGTTGAAGCTCTATTGCATCTTTCATTTCTTTCATCATACTCTTCAGCTCCAGAATTTATTTGGTTCTTTTTTAATGATTTCATTTTCTTTGTTGAAATTCTTTTGTTCATGAATTGTTTTCCAGATTTAATTGCATTGCCTGTTTTCTTGAAGCTTTCTGACCTTCCTTTTTGAATTATTTGTTAGACTATAGATCTCCATGTTTGGGGGGTTGATTACTGGGAAATTATTACACTCCTTTAATAGTGTTATGTTTCCTTGATTTTTCATATTCCTTGAATTCTTTCATTGCCATCTTTGCATTTAAAGCAATCACCCCTTCTGGTCTTTACTGATTAGCTCTGAGAGAGAAAGACCTTCACCAGTCAGCCTAGCTAGGCACTCTGGGGGTCTCTCAGACATTTGCTATGGATGTACCCACTCCACTCCTCTTGTTCCCTCTTGGGGGGTAATTTTAGGATTGTATGCACTTTCTCAATCCTACAAAGCCAGGCCATGTGCTGAGAACCTCCCATTTATTTTCCCTAGGCAGTGCCCTGAAACATTCAAGGTTATGTGCCTTCTCCCAACCCAGCAGAGTTGAGCCACCTGTATGTGCTTGTGCACAAGTTATAGAGGCTTGCATGTGTATTTTGTGGGAGTGTGGGGAGGGGGGCAGGCACCAGCTCCAAAGGGGTGAGGGATGCATGGAGATCTAGGGGTCACTTGCAGAATAATTGGGAGAGACTGCAGGTGATGTATCGTACAAGGTTTACGAGTGGGCCTCTTGGCAGATTATGCAAAGTGAGTAGTAGAATCCATGACTCTTTGTTGACTTCAACCCTCCAGTTATTCTGAGTCCCCACCCGTTTTCCCTGCTCCTTGCTGCCCCCTGACTACTCAGCTGTGCCAATCTCCTAAGTGTCATGGGTAGGATGAGAATGGAGCAGCTAAGGAAGTCAGATACTCACTTTCCCCCATGGGAGAAATCACAGGCTGTGGGGATCTCTCTTGGCACAGAGCTGTGCTGCCTTTGGGGAGAGGTTACACAGGTAAAGTGAAACTGCTCTTGTTTATCATCTTCAATGAGTCTATTCTCAGATTTTTTAGCTCCAATGAAGTGCTAGAACCTCTCTGTGGATTTCTGTACCTCATCCATGGGTGGTTGTCAAAATCTGTTTCTTTGTGGGGGATGAGGGCTAAAACTCCTATTCCACCACGTTGCTGACATTACTTTCCTGTGGATTTAAAACCAGGTTTGTCTCAACCAAACATCATGTTCTTTGCACGCTACAACAATACCTTATTTGCTAATTCTATCCACTTAGAATGTGTATATAAAAATTAAACATGCATTTTCATTTTATCAGATCTATCAATAGCTTTCAGCACAATTGACCCTTCTTTCCTTGAAGTTCTTTTCTACCTTGGCTTCCATTAAGCTGTATTTTCCTGGTCTCCCTCCTATTTATGTGGCTACTTCCCAGTCTCTTTTTCTGGGTCCTTCTCCTCAACATGGCCCTTCAGTGTTGGATATTCAGGACTCTTCCTGGGCCCTTTGCTTTTCACTTCTACACACTTAACCTAGAAAATGTCTGTTATCCATTCTTATGACCAACCACCATCAATATGCTGATGAATCCCACAATTGTATCTCCAGCATCCATCATTTTTCAAACTCAAGACTATATCCAACTGCATATTCTATATCTGCAAATATCTTAGTTACCTCAAGTTCAGTATGCTCAAACTTGAACTAATTATCTTTTTTCCCCTCAAAACTGCTCATCTTCTGGGGGTCTCAGACTCAAATATGCTAATACTGTCCACTCAACTACTCAAGCCATAAGTTTATGAATTGATCTTATCTTCTCCTTCAACCCATATATACAATGAATCAAAATGTCCGGTTGATTCTCCTTTCTTTTTTTTTAGGATTTTATTTATTTATTTGACAGAGAGAGACACAGCGAGAGAGGGAACACAAGCAGGGGGAGTGGGAGAGGGAGAAGCAGACTTCCCACTGAGCAGGGAGCCCAATGCAGGGCTCGATCCCAGGACCCTGGGATCATGACCTGAGCCAAAGGCAGACACTTAACGACTGAGCCACCCAGGCACCCTGATTCTACTTTCTTAAAATCTCTCCAATTGATTAGCTTTTCTACATCTCTACAACCATAACTTACTGACCACAAAGCTATTAACAATGCCAGATTGTAGTGTTTCAATAGCTTCTTAGCTAATTTCCTTATAAAATCTTTTGTTTAGGGGTGCCTGCTTCTCCCTCTCCCTCTGCTGCTCCTCCTGCTTCTATGCGCTCTCTCTCTCTCTAATAAATAAAATCTTATAAAAAATATCTTGTTTCCACTCCAATATTTTCTCCACATAGCAAAGAGTAAAAAATTTTTAAATACAAATTTGATTATGTCATTGCTTTGATTTCCATTGCTTTTTGCAGTTCCCTAATTACTAAATCAAAGTTAATATTGCCAGGTCACTGCCTGCTTCTCTCCTGTCACATATCCTACTTTTTTCCCCTCACTTTACTCCAGGTATACTAGGCTTCTTTCATTTTCTTAAACATTCCAAGCTATCTCCTGCCTCAGGCATTTGCCCATATCTCTCTTAGTCTATCAAACCAACCCCCTTCACATAGCTTACTCCTCATTCTTTAGATCTCTTAACTATCCACTTTGGTTCTGGTCCCCTGAACACTAGATTATGTCCTTCATTATACACTTCTTTAGCATTCAGTGCTCTCACTACTAGTAATTACATGTAATTGTTCAATACCATATAATTATTTAATTGCATATTTCTTTCTTTCTTCTACTAAAATATGAACTTTATGAGGGCAGGGATAATAATTGTATTGTTAATTATTGTGCCTTCCCTACCTGGAATATTATAAAACTGCTAGAAAAAAATAATACATATCAATGTACTACAGTCTATTCCACTGACAAATATAACTGTTTCAAATTATTTTTCATTATAGATCACTGTCTTTACTCTGTTATACTGAAGCATAAAACTGAGGGATATACATATTTCAACCATGTCTATGACTTAGACCTATTCTTCATTTTCTATTACAATCCTATTATAAAGTGTACCTGAGCTGCCGACTCAAAATTTTTAATTTGCATTATCTACTGCTTAAAAGTCATGCATTATTCATTCAATGTCAAAATGCCCAGAAATACTTTTAATTCTTCCTTATTTCCTACTGCAGCTTTTCAAATCCTGCTGGGTCAGGCAGTGTTGACTCATCTTGGAAAATATACTCATTTGACTTCACTTACTTTGACTTTCAAATAAGAGTTTCTATATTACAAAAAAGAAGAAGAAGAAAAAAAGGAAAGAATCATTTTCTCTGCTCTCTCTTGGGTTTAAACCAAGACACAACTATATGTTGTCTATGAGTCTCACTTTATTATAAAGACACAGATTGGTTAAAACGAAATATGTGACAAGCAGTATACAATATAAAAAATCAAAGAAAGCTGGAGTACCTATATTAATATCACATAAAATAGTACATGGAACATTTATCAAAATAGCCATATTGTGGGCCACAAAACTAGTCTCAATAACTGCAGTAAGAGTGAAATCATACAAATTATGATGCACAGTGGAATTAAATTAGGAATCTATAGCTATAAGATATCTCAAAGATTCCTGAATGTTTGGAATTAAAAAGATATTTATACATAACACATGGGTCAAAGAAGAAATCATAAGTTAAATTAGAAACTTTTCAACTAAATGAAAATGAAAACATGGCATACCAAAATTTGTGTGTTGTAGCTAAAGCAGTGCTTTAGGGAAATAACTTAAGGTCCTCATTATATTAGAAGAAGAGTATTCAAATCAACAATCTAAGCTTCTACCTTGATTAGTAGAAATAGAACAGAGAAGGGGAATCAATGAAATTGAAATCAGAAAAACAATAGAGGAAATCAGTAAGATCAAGAGCTGGTTATTTGAAAAGATTCATAAGCCTTAAGTAATAATGATAAGATAAAAAGGGAGAAGATACAAATTAGAACTAGCAGGAATGAAAGAGGGAATGTCACTGCAGATACTACATATATGAAAGGTTAGTAGGGAAATATTATGAATAATTTCATGCCAAAAGACTTTACAGCTTAGATGAAATTGACAAATTCCTTGAAAAATCAAATTTTGAAGTTGACTAAAAAAATAGAAAATCCGAATAAGTTTATATTTCATAAAGACATTGAATTTAACATACTCCTAGAGGAGAACACAGGCAGCAACCTCTTTGACCTTGACCACAGCCACTTCTTGCTAGACATGTCTCCAAAGACAAGGGAAACAAAACCAAAAATGAACTATTGGGACTTCATCAAGGTAAAACGCTTGTGCACAGCAAAGGAAACAGTCAACAAAACTAAAAGGCAACCTACAGAATGGGAGAAGATATTTGCAAATGTCTTATCAGATAAAGGGCTAGTATCCAAAATCTATAAAGAACTTATCAAACTCAACACCCAAAAAACAAAAAATCCAGTCAAGAAATGGGCAGAAGACATGGACAGACATTTCTCCAAAGAAGACATACAAATGGCCAACAGGCACGTGAAAAAATGCTCAATGTCCCTGGGCATCAGGGAAATACAAATCAAAACCACAATGAGATGCCACCTCACACCAGTCAAAATGGCTAAGATTAATAAGTCAGGAAACAACAGATGTTGGCGAGGATGTGGAAAAAAGGGGAAATCTCTTACACTGTTGGTGAGAATGCAAACTGGTGCAGCCACTATGGAAAACAGTATGGAGGTTCCTCAAAAAGTTAAAAATAGAGCTACCCTATGACCCAGTCATCGCACTATTAGGTATTTATCCAAAGGATACAAACAGTGATTCGAAGGGGCACATGCACCCCAGTGTTTATAAGCAACAATGTCCACAATAGCCAAAATATGGAAAGAGCCCAGATGTCCACCGACAGATGCATGGATAAAGAAGTTGTGGTATATATATAATGGAATATTACTCAGCCATTAAAAAGAATGAAATCTCCTCTAGAGGGGAGGGGGATGGGAGGATGGGTTAGCCTGGTGATGGGTATTGAGGAGGGCACGTTCTGCATGGAGCACTGGGTGTTATGCACAAACAATGAATCATGGAACACTACATCTAAAACTAATGATGTAATGTATGGGGATTAACATAACAATAATAAAAATTAAAAAAAAAAAGAATGAAATCTTGCCCTTTGCAATGATGTGGATGGAACTGGAGGGTATTATGCTAAGCGAAATAAGTCAGTCAGAGAAAGACAAATACCATATGAATTTGCTCATATGTGGAATTTAAAAAACAAAACAGATGAACATTGGGGAGGGGAAGGAAAAATAAAATAAAATGAAAACATAAAGGGAGACAAACCATAAGAGACTCTTCACTATAGGAAACAAACTGAGGGTTACTGAAGGGGAGGTGGGTGGGGATATGGGGTAACTGGGTGATGGGCATTAAGGAGGGCACTTGAAGTAATGAGCACTGGGTGTTGTATGTAACTGATGAATCACTGAACTCTACCTCTGAAACTAATAATACAGTATATGTTAATAAAAAATAAAATAAAAATTTTAATAAAGGAAAATAAATTTAAAAAGATAAAATACTACAGGACAGATGGTTTCACTGATGAATGCTATGAAACATTTAAGGAAGAAATAATATCAACTTTACACAAACTCTTTCAGAAATTAGAAGAGAGAACATTTCTCAAGTAATATTTAGGCCAGCATTATCCTAATATTAAAACCAGACTAAGATACTGCAAGAAGAGAAAGCTACAGAACATCCCTTATCAACAAAGATATAAACATACTTAACAAAATACTATCAAAGTGGATCCAGCAATATATATAAAGGATAATGCATTATATCCAAGTGGGATTCATTCTGGGTATGCAAGGTTGTATTAACATTTGAAAATAAATTGTTGTAAAACAAACTAGGGGAATAAGAAGAGAAAGGCAAACCAAGAAAGACAAGATCTTAAGTATAGAGAACAAACTGATGGTTACCAGAGGGGAGGTGGGTGGGGGGATGGATTAAATAGGTTATGGTGATTAAGGAGTGCACTTGTGATGAGCACCAGCTGTTACATAGAAGTGTTGAATCACTAAATTGTACGCCTGAAACTAATATTACACTGTATGTTAACTAACTGGAATTTAAATAAAAACTTTTAAAAAAGAAAATCAATTGTTGTAATTCACCATAAACAGAATAAAGAATAAAAGCCATATGATCATCTTAATAGATTTGGAAAAAGCATTTTAAAAAATCAAGACTAATTCATTAAAAATAAAAAACAAACCTGAAGGTTACTTCCTTAAACTGATAAAGGGCATCTACAAAAAAATTAAAAAATTAAAATTAAAAAAGCCCTATTGTTTTACTCTTAAAATTGAGAACAAACTAAGGATGTCCATTCTTGCCATTTCTTTTCAACACTGTACTGGGGGCCTGAGCCATTGCAATAAGGTCAGTATAAAAAATAAAAGACATAAAGATAGAAAGGAGAAACCAATACCATCTGTAGTCACAAGTGACATTATTGTATATATGGAAAATCCTAATAAATCTCCAAGAGAACTGTTAAATACACAAATGAGCAAGATCATGAGATATAAGATCAACATACAAAAGTCAATTGTATTTCTATAAACCAACAAATAACAATTGCATGTTGACATAAAAAAGCATTTACATTTAAAATAGCATCCCAAAACATTAATTACTTAATGTTACATTTAACAAAATATGTGCAAGCCTGTACATTTAAAACTTCAAATTTTGCTGACAAAATTTGAAGAAAAATAAATGGAGAGATACATCATATTCATAGATCGGAAGACTCAGTTGTGTCAAAGTGTCAATTTTCTTCATATTAATTCACAAATGTAACTCAAACAATCAGTATCCCAACAGGTTTTTAAAAGGTATTTACAAACTGATACTAAAATTTATATGGAAATGCAAACAATCTAAATGCTGAAAAAAATTTTCTAAAATAACAAAATTTACCTGATTTTAAGACTTAATATAAAGCTGCTGAAATCAAGATAATTTGATGTTGGCAAAAAGACATTCATTTAGATCAATGGAACAGAATAGAGCATCCAGAAATAGACCCACACAGTTATGGGTAATTGATCTTTGACAAAGGTGCCAAATAATTAAATGGAGAAAAGAAAATCTTTAAAGCAGGTGAGCTGGAACAACTAGATATCCATATACCAAAAAAAAAAAAAAAAAAAACCAACAAAACTTGACACTTCATGCCACACAAAAATTCACTTTAGATGGGCAATAGAGGGGCGCCTGGGTGGCTCAGATGGTTAAGCATCTGCCTTCAGCTCAGGTCATGATCCTGGGGTCCTGGGATCGAGCCCCACATCAAGCCCCACATCAGGCTCCTGGCTCAGAGGGGAGCCTGCTTCTCCCTCTCCCTCTGCCTCTCTGCCTGCTCATGCTCTCTCTCTCTCTCTCTCTCTCTATCTCTGTGTCTCAAATGAATACATAAAATCTTTTTTAAAAAAAAGATGGGCAATAGAAAAAGACAAGACAAAATATTTTCAACCTTGGGGTGAATAAAAATTTCTTAGGACACAACTGTGAAGCATGGGCCACACAAGAAAAAAAACAACAACACTGATTAACTGGAGTTCTCCAAAGTTTAAAACTTTTATTCTTCAAAATATACTGTTAAAATAAGACAAGTAACAGATTGTGAAAAAATGTTTGCAAAACATATCCGAAAAGGTTTTGTATTGACAATATACAAAGAAGTCTCAAACTTAATAATAAAAGGAAAACAACCTACAGAAAAAGTGGGCCAAAAATTTGAACAGGCATTTTATAAAAGAAGATATATAAGCCAATAAGCACATGAAATGATCCTCAGCAAAACTAGTCAAAAGGAAAATACAAATAAAATCACAAAGTGATACTAATGTATACCCACTAGAACGGCCAAAATTAAAGGATGTAATAATACCCTGTATTGGTAAGGATGTGGAGAAACTGAAACTCTCACATCTTATTGGTAAGACCATTAAATGGTACAACCACTGCAGGAAACAGTTCAACAGTTTCTTATAAAACTAAACATATGCATTCCATACAACCCTGTAATTCCATTCCTAGGTATTTATCCAATAAATACAAAGATATTTCCATAAGAAGGCTTGTACTTGAATATTCATATCAGCTTAGTAGTTAGTAGGCCTAACCTGGGAACAATCAAAGTTCCCATCAACAGATGAATAAACAAATTATTACTTCCATACAATGGAATACTACCCAGTAATAAAAAAAAAAAAAGAATAAACTACTGATACCTGAAACAACATAAATGAATCTCAAAAACTGTCTGCTAATTGAAAGAAGCCAGACACCACAGGGTACATTTTGTCTGAATCCATTTTTATGAAATTCAATTGTAAACTACAGTGACAGAAAGCAGATGGACTTGAGGGTTGGGGGAGGGGCTTGAGACTACGTTCATGGGTGATGGAATTACTTTCATGGGTAAGAATACTTTCATGGGTGAACTTTCATAAGAAGTTCAACATCTTGGGCGCCTGGGTAGCTCAGTTGGTTAAGCGACTGCCTTTGGCTCAGGTCATGATCCTGGAGTCCCAGGATCGAATCCCGCATCGGGCTCCCTGCTCAGCGGGGAGTCTGCTTCTCCCTCTGACCCTCCCCTCTCTCATGTGCTCTCTCTCATTCTCTCTCTCAAATAAATAAATAAAATCTTAAAAAAAAAAAGAAGTTCAACATCTTGATATTGATGGTAGTTACATGTTTATATACATTTGTCAAAACTCACCAAACTATAATGGGTACGTTTACTGTATATAAAGTATATCTTAGTGATTAAAGGTGGTTAAAACATTACAAAAAAGAACAAAGCAGAAGTACTTTGTATAAAAAAGAATACAATATCTAAGATAAATAAAAAACAGTATAACATTTGGGATAAATAGGAGAATGGATACAGCTAAGGAATGGATTAACAAATTATAAAACTAGATTGAAGACATTTTTCAATCAAAAAGAAAATGTAAAAACCTTGGAAGTATGTGTGATAGAAGTAAAATATCTGAGTAATGGGAGTCCCAGAAATGAAGAAGAAAATTAAAATACGAAAGAGAAAAATTTAAAGAAAGAATGTAGATGAACTTTCCAGAATTAAAGATAAACAACATTTCTTACTGATAGTGCTCTTAAGGATAAATAGGGAAAAACCCACACCTAGTGATAGTGAAATCTTGGAATCTCTCTCTCTCTCTTTTTTAAGATTTTATTTATTTGAGAGAGAGAGAGTGCGCAGGGGGAGGGGCAGAGGGAGAAACAGACTCCCTGCTGAGTGCAGAGCCTGTCCTAGTGCTCAATCCCAGGACCCTGAGATCATGACCTGAGCCAAAATCAAGAGTCAGATGCTTAACTGACTGAGCTGCCCAGGCACCCTGAAATTTTGGAATATCTTAAAGACAAAATTCTAAGAGCCTATAAAGTGAATGAGCAAATTGCCTAACAGTGGCATACCTAGTGTATTTATTACTGGAGCAGATCATTTTTTAGTGTTCTCTTCCTTCATATGGCAAAATTATTTTCAATGATAATCATGTAATAATAAGTAAAAATCTTGGTTTCATCCTTATTTTTTTGGTTTCTTTTTTAGTTTAAAAACAATATCTTAAAAGGACTAAATTTCAATTTTAAGCACTTTATTCAAAATGAGCAAAATATTTCATGTGTGAATTAAAATTTTCACTATGACACAAAAATATTGTATCTTTCAGTTCATACTCTCTTACACTAGTAACAGAGTTCAAAACAAAAACCCCAAGTGATCAAACAGAATGATGGAAATGAAGTAACTCAAGGGTTTTTTCTTAATCTTTACAACCACTGTACTATCATTATTTTAAATCCACCATTTAAATGCAGGAATATGCAGTAATAGAGGAGTACTAGATATGAACTGTACCTGCAGCAAGCTTCAACAATTAGAAATAATTATGAACTAACTGCCCAATTGAATGTGTGTCATTGAGTCTGCCTATGTTATGGGCCAACTGCATAATTGGGATTTCTCTGAATTAACTTCCATGTACAATTAAAGGGTAAGTGATCAAAATGTGCCAATTTGAAGGTTACATATACATTGTTAAAATTCTTAAAAGTCAACAATAATGGCATCAAGTGTTTAGAACTTAGCCAAAAAGAAGAGTTTTTTTAATTGGTAGGATTACAGAAAGAAGTTGATAAATCTACTACATGGGGATTTTAATACATTTCTTTCAATTAGTGTAAGATCAAGGAGACAAAAATAATCCAGAAGAGTATAGAAGATATCAACATCACAAGAAGTTTGACCTAAACTAACCAATACTGACCTAAAAAAAAAATAATTTTGAATAGTCCTAGAATCATGAAATAAAGCAGTACTTTAAAAATATTCCTCCAATGAAAATACCTGGTCCAGATGGTTTCACAGGCAAGTTTGACTAAATTTCAAGATGATCATCCTAATTTTAATCAAACTCTCCCAAGCAACAGATAAAAAAGAATACTTCATAACTTATCTTTGAAGACAGCATAATCATAGTACCAAAGAGACAAACACATTATATAAAAGGAAAATGACTTTTCAGTTTCATTTATAATTATAAATGTTAAATCCTACATGAAATATTAATAATTGAATACAATGGTTGGTCTTATGCTAGAGAGGCAGGAGTGGTTTAACATTAGAACATATATAAAAGTAATTCACCATATTAACAGATTAAAAGAGAAAACTACATGATAATGGAAATCTGTTATAGAAAAAGCCTTAAAAATAAATAACATTTTGACTGTGGGAAGCAATGCAGTCTATTTTTCACTAGACAGGAACAAGGAAGAATGTAGTTCCAATGTGTGCCATCAGCCATCTTATGACTTTAAAGGGAGTCAGCCATAGGATGAATCTCACAACATGGATGTCAGAATTCAACAGGGAGATTTGAACAGGATATACACATTTTGTATTACCAACATATATATGGTATTTAACACTACAAAACTGGTTGATGGAGGAAAGTAAGTGTAGACAGGGAAGAGATCCAAGGATGGAGCCCCAATGTTTGAAAGTTACTCAATCTTATGGGAATCCACTGAGACTTACCTTAAAGTGCCAGGAGAACAAAACAGCTCTGAACTCAGTAATCCTAATAAAAGAGCAAATTCTGTGCTAAGAGTCAGAACTTGACAACCACAGGGTCAATAAGAGCCTAAAGATACAGACTCAGGTACGCTGATGTGGCCTCCCCAGGATTTCTCTTATTTCTGAGAGAGAGTAGGCCAAGATTTTCTCTGGTTGAGGAAAATATCTGTTACCTGGCTACAGAGGGGAAACGTGGGTAGATCTGAGGATGGGAATAACATAGGCCATGTCATTTTTAATTGAAATATAATTGACATACAATTTTATATTAGCTTCAGGTGTACAACATATCAATTTAACAATTCTATATATTACTCAAAATTCATGATAATAAATGTATTCACCATACATTATTTTTTTTAATCTGAGGGTTTTTTAAAAAGATTTTTATTTATTTACTTACTTATTTGACAGAGAGAGAGAGAGAGAGAGTGCAAGCAGAGAGAACAGTAGAGGGAGAAGCAGGCTCCCCACTGAGCAGGGAGCCTGATGTAGGGCTCGATGCCAGGACACTGGGATCATGACCTGAGCTGAAGGCAGATACTTAACTGACTGAGCCACCCAAGCACCCCACCATACAACATTATTAAAATATCATTGATTGTATTCCTTATCCTGTACTTTTCATCTCCATGACTTATTTATTTTGTAACTGGAAGTTTGTACCTCTTAAACCCCTTTATATATTTCAACCATCCCCTCACCCACCTCCCCTCTGGCAACCATCAGTTTGTTCTATGTATTTAAGAGTCTAGGGGTTTTTTTGTTTTGTTTTTTTGATTCCACATATAAGTGAAATCATATGGTATTTGTCTTTCTCTATCTGATTTATTCCACTTAGCATAATACCCTTTAAGTCCATCCATGTTGTTGCAAATGGTAGGATTTCATTTTTATGGCTGAGTAATATTCCATTGTGTGTATCTCCTTTATCCATTCATATTCTTTATCCATTCATCTATGGATGGACACTTGGCTTGCTTCCATATCTTCTCTGTTGTAAATAATGCTATAATAAATAAACATAAGGGTGCATATATCTTTTCAAATCAGTTTTCATTTTCTTTGTGTAAATACCCAGTAGTGGAATTACTAAATCATGTGTTATTTCTATTTTTAATTTTTTTAGGAAACTCCATGCTGTTTTCCACAGTGGCTGTACTGATTTACTTTTCCACCAGCAGTGCACAAGGGTTCCTTTTTTCCACATCCTTGCCAATACTTGTTATTTCTTGTCTTTTTGATACTAGCCATTCTGACAAGTGTGAGGCAATATCTCATTGTGGTTTTGGTTTGCATTTACTTGATGGTTAGTAATGATGAGCCTCTTTTCATGTGTCTGTTGGCCATCTGTATGTCTTCTTTGGAAAAATGTCTATTCAAGCCCTCTACTCATTTTTAATCAGATTATTTGTTTTTGTTTATTTTTTTGGCTTTGAGTTGTGTAAGTTCTTTATATATTTTGGAGATTAACCTCTTACTGGATTTATCATTTGCAAATATCTCCTCCCATTCAATACATTGCCTTTTTGTTTTGTCAGTGGTTTCCTTTGTTGTGCAAAAGCTTTTTATTTTGGTGTAGTCCCAATAGTTCATGTTTTGCTTTTGTTTCCTTTGCCTGAGGAGACATAGCCATAAATATATTGCTAAGACTGATATCCAAGAGATTACTGCCTGTTTTCTTTTAGGAGTTTTAGGGTTTCAGGTCTCACATTTAGGTCTTTAATTCATTTTGAGTTTATTTTTGTGTATAGTGTAAGACCGTGGTCTAGTTTCATTCTTTTGTGTAGCTGTCCAGTTTCCCAACACCATTTATTGAAAACAATGTCTTTTCCCATTGTATATTCTTGCCTCCTCTGTCATAGATTAACCGAACACATAAACATGGGTTTATATCTTGGCTCTTTATCCTGTTCTATTGATCTATGTGTCTATTTTTGTGCCCATACCATACTGTTTTGATTATTATAGCTTGGTAGTGTATCTTGAAATCTGGGATTGTGATATCTCTGGTTTTGTTCTTTCTCAAGATTACTTAGCCATTTGAGGTCTTCTGTGATTCCATAAAAATTTTAGAATTATTTGTTCCAGTTCTGTGACAAATGCTGTTGGTATTTTGATAGGAATTGCATTGAATCTGTAGATTGCTTTGGGTAGTATAAACATTTAAATTATATTAATTCTGCCAATCCATGAGCATGGTATATCTTTCCATTTATTTGTATTGTCCTCAATTTCTTTCATCAGTGTCTTATGATTTTCAGAGTAATAGGTCTTTCACCTCCTAGATTAAATTTATTCCTAAATACTTTATCCTTTTTGGTGCAATTGTAAGCAGGATTGTTTTCTTAATGTCTCTTTCTGCTACTTCATTATTAGTGTATAGAAATGCGACAGATTTTTGTATGTTAATTTTGCATGCTGCAACTTTACTGAATTCATTTACATGTTCTAATGGTTTCTTGATGGAGTCTTTAGAGTTTTCTACTAATAGTATCATGTCATCTGCAGATAGTGACAGTTTTATTTCTTCCTTGCCCATTTTGGACTTTTTAAAAATTTCTTTTTCTTGTATGATTGCTGCAGCTAGGACTTCCAGTGCTAAGTTGAATAAAAGTGGCCAGAGTGGACATCTTAGAGGTCGTGATCTTAGAGGAAAAGCTCAGTTTTTCACCATTGAGTATATCAGCTGTGGGTTTGCCATATATGGCCTTCATTATGTTGAGGTGTGTTTCCTCTAACTCTATTTTTTAAGAGGGTTTTTTTTTTTTATCATGAACAGATGTTGTATTTTGGTAAATGCTTTTTCTGCATCTATTAAGATGATCATATTGTTTAAATCCTTCCTTCTGTTAATGTGACATATCACATTGATTGATTTGAAAATATTGAACCACCCTTGCATCTTTGGAATAAATCTCACTTGACCATGGTGAATGATCCTTTTAATGTATTATTGAATTCAGTTTGCTAATATTTTGTTGGGGATTTTGCATCTATCTTTATCAGTGATATTGGCCTGTATTTTTCTTTTTTTTCTCTTTTGTACAGTCTGTCTGGTTTTGATATCAGGGTAATGCTCTAGGCCATGTCATTTTAAGATTTACTTTTCAGTATTTCCTATGTAGGGTTATGGATGGAAGAATAAACAGATATAAGAAAATTATCACCGAGTATAACTGGAAGGACTGATTGAAAGTACATTAAGAGAAAAAACTGAACTACAAGTTTCTATCATATGTGTTTCCAAAATTAACTGCCCTATGGTTATCTTATGTAAAATAGTAACCAGAGGACAAAGATGAATTAGAACAGTTCCACAGGGAAACATAGAGACCCTGATATATGTTTATTTTTAATTAGACACCAGAAGGGTTAATTATATGAGGTCATTAGAAGAACAACTGCTCCAGATTATCTCTCTGTTATGTACGAAAGTGGAGAATTGGCAATAGCAGATATATTCTCCCAGCAACAAAAATACTAAGTCCTACACTTTAAGTAGAACACCACTGAACTGGAATTAGTCCAAAGGATAAGGAGGGTGATAGAAAATCAAATAAGTTCAGGAATTTTTAGCCTGAAGAAGAAATGATTCTAGGGTGGCAGGATCACTGTCTACAAATATTCAAAAAGTTGCCATGTAAAAGATGAAAGAGAATTGATTTGTGTAGCTATCGTAGGAAAATGAGCCACCTCTTAAAGTTGCTGAGTTGATGATTTAGGATCAACATAAGATACAGTTCTAGCTGTTCAACAATTGAACAGTCTTCTTCATGAAATAATGACTCCTCTGTTCAAAACAACACTTAAGAAGTACAATGATTCTTATTTGGGATACTTGTAGGAATATTATAGCATGGAGTGGCTGGATGAAAGAAACTTTAAGATCTAATTTAAGATTATCTTACTTTATGAAAAAAATACTTTCATCTTACTGGATTCAACCCCACATGTTATCTGTGGAATTCGTATTCCCTTGAAGATTTATGTAATTTGCACCTTCTTTTTTCTTTCTTTCTTCTTAAATTTTTTAAAGATTTTATTTATTTATTTGTCAGAGAGAAAGAGAGAGCACAAGCATGGGGAGTGGCAGGCAGAAGGAGAAGCAGGCTCCCTGCTGAGCAAGGAGCCTGATGTGGGACTTGATCCCAGTACCCTGGGATCATGACCTGAGCTGAAGACAGATGCTTAACCAACTGAGTCACCCAGGCGTCCCTCTTCTCAAATTTTTGATAAAACTATTGAATAGTACCACATCATGCCTTTCCAAGCAGAAAGCCATCTATGAATGAAAACACATTGGACATAATTGCACATAATAGGTATGCAAAATATTTAATGAATGAATCTGCTATGAATATCCTAACAATACCATTCAGCCTACATTTCACCATCTCACTCACAAGAATAATATCCAGATACCCTTAATATACCAAACCAGAAGTCTATTAAGAAATGGAAATAATAACAATAATTTTTGCTCATTTGTTTTGTTTCTTAAATTCCACATATGAGTGAAGTCATAGGGTATTTGTCTTTCTCTGAGTGACTTATTTCATTTAGCATTATACCCTCTAGATCCATCCAGGTTGTTGCAAATGACAAGATTTCATTCTTTTTTATGGTTGGGTAATATTCTATTGTATATATATGTATATACCACATCTTTACCCATTTATCTATGGATGGACACTTGGGTTACTTCCATATCTTCCCTATTGTAAATAATGCTGCAATAAATATAAGGTACATATATCTTTTCAAGTTAGTGTTTTCATTTTCTTTGGGTAAATACCCAGTAGTGTAATTACTGGATCATATGGTAGTTCTATTTTTAATTTTTTAAGGAACCTCCATACTGTTTTCCATAGTAGCTGCATCAGCTTGCATTCCCACCAATAGTGCAAGAGGGTTCCCTTTTCTGCACATCCTTGCCAACATTTGTTGTTTCTTGTGTTTTTGATTTGAGCCATTCTGACAGGGATGAGGTGATATCTCATTGTGGTTTTGATTTCCATTTCCCTGATGGTGAAATAGATGAAGGGGATTAAGAGTACACTTATCATGATGAGCACTGAATAATTATAGAATTGTTGAATGATTACATTTATACCTGAAACTAATATAACACTGTATATTAATTATACTTGAATTTAATAAATGAATAAATTTTTGAAATAATAAAAATGGCAGAGATTTATTGATCACTGACTATGTGCTAGGCAGTCTTATAAGCCTCTTTCATATATTATTTTAACACAACCCTGAAACAAGTACTATTGTTTTTTTTAAAGATTTTATTTATCTATGTGAGAGAGAGAGAGTGCACACATGAGAGAGGGGGAGGGGCTGAGGGAGAGGGAGAAGCAGACTCCCCACGGAGCAGGGACCCCAACATGGGGCTTGATCCCAGGACCCTGAGATCCCGACCTGAGCTGCAGGCAGACGCCTAACCCACCAAGCCACCCAGGCGCCCTGAAACAAGTACTATTGTTATCTCCATTTTAAAAATAAGGAAATAGGGGCACCTGGGTGGCTCAGTTGGTTAAGCGTCTGCCTTAGGGTCAGGTCGTGATTTCGGGATCTTGGGATCAAGCCCAGCGTTGGGCTCCCTGCTTGGCGGGGAGCCTACTTCTCCCTCTCCCTCTGCCTACAGCTCCCCCTGCTTCTGTGCGCTCTCTCTCCTTCTCTGTCTGTCAAATAAATAAATAAATAAATCTTTAAAAAAATAAAATAATAAAAATAAGGAAATAGAAGCATGGAGAATTTATCCATCTTGCTCAGACACAGCTACTAAATTGCAGAGCCAGGATGTAAACCCAGGAGGTTGCACTCCAAAGCCCCTGTTCCTAGCCACTTCACTATGTCATTTGCTATTACTTGATTGCAGATAGTTACATGTAATTGCTTTACTCTTTTATATTAGATAAAAGATAAATTTGCAAGTAATATGTAAATATCTTTTTATTATAAAATGAAAACATTACTGATAAAGCTAAAAGTTCTTTTTACCAGCCACCCACATTAGTATCCTACCCAGATAGAGCCAATGTTATCTGTTTGTTGTATAGTATTTAAAATACTTTTAAATTTGAATACACATATGTAACTATATGTATATACACATGCACATACACACACATAGTTTTTTAAAGTTATCAACATAGAAGTAGAAGTATTCCTGTGCAACTTGCATTTTTTATTCAACAATATACCTTGAAGATCTTTTCATTACAATACACAGAGATATCCTACTTTCTTTTTAACTGTTGCATAATATTCCATAGTGTGAAAATATTTTTAATTTAGCCATTCCCCTGTCAGTGGACATTTGGAATGTTTCAGATTTTTGCCATTACAAATAAATAGGAGCATTCTTGTCATGTCTGCTTTTGCTCATGTACAAATGTAACTCTAGGGTAGATACAGAGAAGTGGAATTGGTCATTGAGGATGTGCATTTTAATTTTAATACATACTGTTAACTTATCCAAAATGGCTGAACACACTGGCACTCCCTGTAGGAATGGTAGAAACTGTAAAAAACAGAATAGCTCCTACCTAATCTAGAAAGTATTAAAGACATGTGGATGGATGAGTTCACATAGGGAGAGTATAAACTACACAATCTGGAGACACCAAAATTACATCTCCAGCATGACCTCTCAGGGAGCATATGACTCTCATATCTGCTTGATATCTCTACTTCTACTACTTCTTGATATCTCTACTACTTGATATCTCTACTACTGCTTAATATCTCTACTCCTACTACTTCTAATAGGCATTTCAAATCTAATGTGTCAAAAAGAGAACTCCTGATCTGCCGATCCCTTTGTCCCAATCAAAACCTGTTTCTCTCTCTGACTTTCCTATCTCACTAACTGTACCACCATGCACCCAATTGCTCCAGCCAAAACCCCAGGTTCTTAGCCAATCTTGTTTCATCTATACCCCCACCCACTGCCCTCCATTTTGAAACAAGACCAAGATACATCATTTTATCTATAAACATTTCAGTATATATCTCAAAAAGATAAGGACTCATTTTTAAACATAATCACAATACCACATGTAAAGATAACAACTATCCCCTAGTTGCATCTAAATATATTATCACATCTAAGGATAACAGCTATTCCTTAATGTCACCAAATATTGTGTCTAAATTTCTCTAGTTTTCTCCCACATTATTTTTCAATTGGTTTGTTTGAATTAGGATCCAACCAATGTACATAAGTCAGACTTGATTGCTATGTCTCTAATATTTTTAATCTATAGATTATATTTCTCTTCTCCTTCCTCTCAGTGTATTTGTGGAAGAAATCAGTTGTTTGTCCTGGAAAATTTCCCACACTCTGGGTTTTGCTAAATGCTCCTCCCCATGGTGTCAAATATTTAACTTCTTCCAGGGTTCCCAACTCATTAACTGGTACCACCACTCACCAGTTCCTCTGACTCTTGTATTTCCTGTAGCTAGGTATAGAGGTTTATCAGATTTAGATTCAACTTTTAACAAGAATAAGCTATAAGTGGTGTTGTTTGTATTTTCTATTGCATCACATCAGGAGACATAATATTTGGTTGCCTCTCTTTTTTTGCGATGTAAACACTGATTAAATTGTTTATGTGTTCACAGCCTGATCAATCTATTTTAAACTTACCCAATCACTTCTCACCTAATAATTTTTACAGTTCTTGATGATCTCTGCTTAGAACTATCATTTCATTATATGTTTCAAAATGGTGATATCCCATCATTCTTCCTGCATTTATAAGTTGGGATTCTTCTGTAAAGAAGAACTTTTCTACATCAACTGTTGGGTTACCTTGAAGTACTTTCATCAAGAAAGGCAGAAAAAAGGTTTGGTTCTTTCCATTTATTTACTAGTTATAATAGATGGTTATGGCCTGAAATAATGCCATGCAACAAACAGCTTCAAAATCTCAGTGGCTTACAACAAATATTTATTTCTTGTTCACAAGTCTGCTACTTCTTTGTGGTTCTGCTGAGCCTTGCTGGGATTGGCTAGCTCAACTCTAGACCCAGAGTTGGATTCAGGTCTTCACCTATCATTGTAGGACCACACCAGAGGTTATCCAAGGCAGGTTCGTCTCATGGCAGATAGCAAAACTAGAAGAAAAAGCCAACACAAAGCAAATACATTTAAACCCTCTGCTTATGTCATGTCAATTCATATTCTAATAGCCAAAGTTACACAACTAAGCCAAATATACCAGGTGTTCTATTGTCAACTTATTTGAGCTTGAAACTACATTTCCTAGAAACCCTTTATATGAATGGTTCCATGTTAAAGGAATCTGTGTGAGATTTACGAGGTAGAAGTGAAACAATGGCTATAATTCTTGGAGAGTCTTCATGATCAGATGGTGTTCTGATTATCTATTATTACATAACAAATCATCCCCAATCTTAGTGGCTGAAAAAATTATTATTCTCTCTTATTGTTCTGTGAGTTGACTGGGATCAGCTGAGTGGTTCTCACTTGGGGTTTCACAACTTCATTCAGATGGTATCTGGTGCTGGATTTATCTTAAAAATCAACTCAGCTGGACTTCCAAGATGGTTTATGCACATGGTTAGCTGTTGCCTGGGAACTTAGCTGGAGCTGTGGGCTATATATGGCCTCACAATATGGCTTGGGCTTCTATAGTATGGAAGCTCCACAAGGGACTGTATCAATAGTGAGTGTTCCAAGAGGCAGGAATCAGAAGTTTTATGCCAGGTAAGTGCTGTGCCTAGAACCGCCATAGTTTCACTTACACCATATTCTTTCAGTCAAAATAGTCACAGATAGGGCCCAGATTCAATGGGGTGAGAACTAGACTGTACTTCCTGATGGGGGAGTGGCAAAGTCATATTGCAGAAGAGCATATAGGATGGAATATTGTTGCAACCATCTTTGAAAAATACAAATCTGTTGTTGATATGGTGATAGACAAATGCAGAGGTGCCTTGGAGATTCCAGTTTGTCATTGCTCTCCTCTGCTCAGCATCTATCTCTTCTTTCCAACTGCTGACCCTGCTGACCAACAGTGGCCCCAGATATACCATCAGATACTAAGCCCCAAAGAAAAGACAGCTTACACAAAGGCAACAGCTTTCCATAGACCTCTACATAAGCTCCTACTTCATAGTCCTGATGAGGGAGCACAGGGCTAGCTGAGGACAAAGCAGAAGCTGACACCTCACAACCCACCCACCCCCCAGGGGGGATATATGTGACATTCCTCAGGCACTCCTGGCAGCCCTAAAGCTAAGGAAAGGAAAAACAAATAGTTAACTTATAGAGATCACAATCCTGCAAGACACAAGTCTCCCTCAGTTTACAAGAGTCTTAGCAATTTATAAGAACAAAGCATTTCTATCAATAACCTAGCTTCCAGAAGGAAATGTAGATACAATTAAATGTCCTTATAACCTGCAGCCCAGTAACAGATACTTGAAGTGGGCAGAGTATAATGTTCCTCCTGGAAGTTCCCAACAATCTTAATGTTAATGCCTTGCTAGAGGGAAAAACAACCTTAACTTGACAATGGCAAGGCCTCTGGTATCCTCTGAGTCTTCTTTAACATGTGAAAATCCTTTTGAAACCTCCCTTTTCCTTACCTTCCCCAACTCTCAAATATATAATCAGCCACCCCTCACAAACCTGGGGCAGCTCTTTCTGGCCACGGGTCCTGTCCCCGTGCTTTAATAAACCACCTTTTTGCATCAAAGACGTCTCAAGAATTCTTTCTTGGCCGTCCGCTCCGGACCTCACTCCACTGAACCTGACCTATATTTCAAAACCCCATCAGTCCTACTTTAATTGCTTGCTGTAATTGGATTTTTAGATTACCCTGAAAAGCTCCAACTTACCCATTTGCTCTAGTGCTTCAGAGGACCTATCAGCAACTCTTTTTCTGATCCTCAGTCCTACAACTGCAAGGAACTGAATTCTCCAATAACCAATGAGCTTGGAAGAGGACCCTGAACCTCAGATGAGATCACAGCCCTGGCCAACACCTTGATTTCAGCCAGCCTAGTGAGACCCTGAACAGAGAGGATCCAACTAACTTGTGCCTCAACTCCTGATTCACATAAATATGAGATAATAAGTTTGTGTCATTTTAAGTCATTGAGTTTGTGGCAATTTCTCACACAATAGAAAATTAACACATCTAAAAAACATTGAACATTCCAATACATGACCATGGTATATCTGTTTATTCATCTCAACAATGTTTTGTATTTTTTGGTGTATAGGTATTGCACATATTTTATTCAATTGACCCATCCATGTTTAATGTTTTTATATACTTCTGTAAATGACATTTTAAAATTTCAATTTCCAATTGTTTATTGCTTAGTACATAGAAATACAATTGATTTTTGTATATTGACATTATGTCTTGTGACCTTACTAGTTCAAATAGCTTTTTATATAGATTCCTTAAAATCTTATGCATACATGATCATGTCATTTGTGAATAAAGGGTTTACTTCTACCTTTGCAATCAGTACCTATTATTTCTTTTTCTTCCCTTACCTACTGACTAGGATTTCCAGTACTATGTTGAATACAAATTTTGAGAGTTGGCAATCTTGCCTTGTTCATGATCCTAGAAGAAAGTATCCATTCTCTTATTTTTAGATATGATGCATGCTGCAATATTTTTGTAGATATCTTTTATAAAGCTGAGCTGCAGGGAGGCTTTTTTCCCTTTGGCTCCTTAACCCAGAGTTGGTGCTATCTCTTCCCCATGAACCTCCTATAGATCGGCAAGGGCCCAGGCCCAGTTGCTACCTTTTTGCCCCCACAAATGCTGCTGCATGTTTTCCCTGTAATCCTCAATGTTTTTAAACCCCACAGGACCAGATAAGATGGTGACTTGGGTGCTTATATCTAACAGTTATAAAAGTTTGAGTGCCTCCTCTCCCCACAAATTCCCCAGTATACTTGTTTTTGTTTTTGTTTTTTTTCCTAAATCACTTGAGATTGGGATGGAAGAGAGTGATCAGGGGGTGTAGAGTGAGAAAGAAATTTCTTTACATTTACTTTTGTTTTCAAGTGAATACCTGCTCAAGCTCAACAAGTGAACTTCTAATGTTTTGCTCCACTCAAAGCTCTATATTCTCAATGCTGACACTATATCCTTATGGGAGGCCTTTTGACTCAGCAGTCACAACATTCATTGCATTTTGGTTGGAGTCCCAGGGCTTGCTGCCCCATTGTCATGATAACATCCCTACAAACTGCCACCCAGAGGAGATTCAACAACAATCAAAACACCTTTGGAGTGGCTTTTTCTTTTTTTTTCTTTTTTTAAATTTAATTTGATTATGTTATGTTAATCACCGTACATTACGTCATTAGTTTTTGATGTAGTGTTCCATGATTCATTGTTTGCGTATAACACCCAGTGCTCCATGCAGAACGTGCCCTCTTTAATACCCATCACCAGGCTAACCCATCCCCCCACCCCTTCCCCTCTAGAACCCTCAGTTTGTTTCTCAGAGTCCATAGTCTCTCATGGTTCATCTCCCCCTCTGATTTCCCCCCCCTTCATTTTTCCCTTCTTAATATCTTTTTTTTTTTTTTTAACAAGGCTTTTTCTAATTCCTGGTCTCATTAACAGAGCAGTGGAGAACCCTTATTCCCATATTGGCCCTCTCATCACTGGGGAGAAAGCATTCTTTCTCTATTACATACTGGGGAATCTTCTCATATCCCATATCACAGCACACACCCATCCTCATTGCCAAAACTATCAGGAACTGTGAGGGTCTAGAATTTTACCCTGCTTACAAGCTAATTGAGATTTACTATTATTATTACTATTACTAGTTCATGAATGCTGGCAGAAAACATGAGACTCCTAGATAGATACACATTCTGTGGGCTGCATTACAGGACAGAAACACTGAGATTAGGGTATTTGCCATTTTTATAGTGAACCACTGCTCTTTGTCTAAGGGACAGACATTACCTCATCCTTCTAGGCTGCTCACTGAAAACACAACACTGAGAAATGACCAAGGCAAAGAGTGCTCAGGGCCTTGTATTCTTGGCATACCCAGCAAGAACTTGAAGGGATACTCAGGTCTTATCATAGATGGCCTCTCCTAATTGAAAAAAAAGGTTCACTCAAGAAGTAATAAATCACTTGAGGAGTCATGGCTTTGAAAGTTATTCCCCGTGATCTCCTTATTTGCTGCAAATAAAGTTTCTTTCGTGTGACAACTCCACCTGGTGTAGTCTCTATCCGTAACTCACCAAGGAGCAAACTCATATTAGTTCAATTACAAATTTGGTGACTCAGATGGGACACTTGTCCTTCTTAGGTTCTGCCCTCTAGTTACCTGGGTTAAGCTACCAGGGCCTGGTGTCAACTCCTTGGAGGACTCACCTTGGTGCTTGTGAACACTGGCCCAGTGTTCTGACCTCACCTGAAATCCAAAGGCCACTTTGAGTATTTTTTACTCAAAAGGATCGCAGTTGGGATAAGTTACGCTGGGTTTATAGCACAGCTTTTAGAGGAAAACTAGAGTTGTCTCACAAAGTCTAGGCAAGCCAGAATAACAGAGTACTCTGGGGGATTGAATACTTATTCAAGTTGAGCCTGTGATGAAGGATCACACAACCTGACCATTCAGAGGCTTGGATGCCCCAGCCTGGCAAAACAAGGAATGGTCCAACAGAGACTAGTTTAGAATCTGGGAGGTTGAAAGAAAAATCTCTGCCTCACCTGGTTGTTTGGTGTGTTTGTGAGGCATGCCAGACACTGTTGTTGTTCCCTGTTTAAATCTCCACCCTGGATACTTGGTCCTTGTACTTCTCTTTCTTCCTTTACAATCCCAGACAAAGGAGACAGCAGCAACCTGAGTCATTGGAAACAGGTCCTTGATTACTTAAAAAAAAAAACCTGAATCTTCTCAATATTAAAGGAGCTAAGTTTCTCTAATACCTGTATAACCCTCTATATTTGCCTTTGGAATCTCTTGTCACCACCTTGGTTAAATAGATAATAAAATATTAAATTTTATAGTGATCTGTGATCCTACTTAGGTATGTGCTTTAAAACCTTCTGGGTTTTTTAACAAATTTCCCAGAAATTCAAATTCTAAATGAAGTCTTTCTGATTAATCAGACTTGTTTATTTGGTATGTTAATTTACATGACAAGCATTGTCAAACAAATGATGATAAGCCTTCATAGGTTATATTGTATGGGTAAATGCTGTAACAGTTCCAGAAAGTATATGAAATTCCTAAAGTTTTAATATGTACTGATATAATGTCATCACTTAAAATTCTAATTATTAAAATGTGTGTCACAAAAATAACTGAATTTCATTGTCAACTACACTATAATGAATTCTCATCAGATCTTTAACCATGTCCATTTTTGAATCTTTTGTCATTAACAGTTATTGTTCTCATGCTCTTGCAAAAATGTTTCAGCTTCAAGGAGATTCATGAGAAGGACTTTCAACAAATACAGGTTTTTGATCCCCTTAGAATTGTATAACTAAACTGAGTAAGAATTTCTGGAACTAATGAAAAAACTGCATTCAAACAGAATAAGAATTAGTAACATGGGACTAAATGATTTGAGAAAGATGATTATAGTTTTTATCACTTTTGTATAAAACATTGCTGGTTCTCTAATATTTGTTCTTTTAGATTTAAAAAACAAACATTTTCTCTTAAGCTATCTATGACTTACAGAGATTTGGTAAAATATTCCTTTGTGAACAAATTGGAACATTTATCTTTTCTCCCTACCTGAACCCTCCAAAATTCAGAAACTCTCATTGAGTATTCTTTCTTTCATGGCAATTGTAGTTATTTGCATATGTTCAATAAGAATCTGCTTTCCTTGAGCAGAACACCATTGGAAACACTGGTTATATTACCAAGACTTTGACTGGAATGTCATATTTGAGAAAGACTTACATAGATTCAGATATGACCAGACAGCTTTAAAGAACTAAGGTTGACTTTAGGAAGCCAATAAAGCCCCTTGGAGATGTTGGCTTGATACCTTGCTTACAGAGTTCCCAGCAACTTTATCATGTGAGTAAAGAATGTCACTTTTTGGCAGGTGCAGGAACCTCAGGATGTTTTGGGGACCTCAGGAAAAGAAGAAGTAACCCAAATTTATAGGTATTGCAGGTGAGTCTGATGGCAAGTATTTGGCTTGGCTTCTTAGCCTTGAGAGGCTATTAAAAGTTCAATCTAAAATTCCTTATGAAAAGTTCCAGCAAAGCAGATTTAAGGAAACCTATATGGCCAATCACTATTCTTGCTACACATATGTAAATAGTTAGCTAAAATCTGTTAAAACTGGATTTGTTTTACAAACAAAATTAGCCTTAATTTGGCTATCTTTGACAGAAATGAGTGTGATTTTAGAGAAAAATTGTTTCAATAACACATCTTTGTAGATGTTAGATTCTAGTTCTGATTAATTATCTTTGACTGTTTGTTGTTTCCTATAAAACTGGGCTGGATCCTGAATTCTTCTGGTTTCCTTGAATATCTGGCTATGACTCCCCAAACTAAAGTTTCCAATTTTCTTTCATTCTCTTGATTTGGAATCACTGAGACCTAAAACTGCCCTTTTTCCTGAAGCCCTGAAAACTGAAGCTAGACAACTTAAGGTAAACTTCAGAGAAATTGCCTCACTGGCCCATGTTTACACAATCTTTTTTATTACGATTTTATTTATTTATTTGAGAGAGAGAGAGAGAGTGCAGAACTGGGGGGAGGGGCAGAAGGAGAGAGAGAATCTCAAGCAGACTGCTCCAACATGGGGCCTGAGCTCACAACCGGAGCTGAAATCAAGACTTGGTCACTTAACCGACTGAGCCACCCAGACACCCCATGTTTACACAATCTTCATGCCTATTGTTGTATTGGCCACTCAGATCACTAGAGACATTTGAGTTCAAATAAGTTCAAACCAGAAACAATCCATCAGATTGCCACTGCCTGCTCCCACTCCCACTGAGGATGCTTCCAACCCAACATCTAGAAATATTTCACTGGCAACACTCAGGACTCAGACACTGGGTTTATAATTTGCTCCAGTCATTAATCTGTGTTTTTCTTTTGTTTCCATAGAAATGTCTCATTAATTACCTAATTGCTTGCACAATATAGACCTAATTTTGAGAGCCCACCTGCAAGACTGCCTCCTGAAATGAGACAACTGTTAAACTAACCTATTTTCAAGACTAAGACCAGTTCATAAGATATGGAGCAAATTTCTCACCTATGGTCCAGAACAGAACAGTTAAGTTCCAGCTAAGAGAAAAGAATGTTGATCTATGTTGTTTTTCTAAGAAAAATCTTGTCAAAGGAGAGAATGTTAATCTGTAACCACACCACAAGAACTTTTGATAGAAATTTATTCCAGATATGAGACAGATTCTTATAGATAACCCCCAGTTATGATAAATTAAGTCAGAGAACTACATTATACTGGGAACAAGTTAATCATACTAAACACTGGACCCTTTTTCTGGAATCCCCAAAGGATTAAATCAATGTTACAAGGACTAGTAAAATTTGGGTTATATGTAATAATGAAATGTGCTTTCCAAATATTTTGGCCATGCAAAATGTACACTGTTAGCCAAGTACCAGGGTAGATTTCCAACAAAGTGCAAAGTTGTTTTATTCCTCAAACTCCAAAACTTCATTCCATTTTAGCAGGACATAGCCAGAGTGGTCATTGTCCCAATTCCTTCAAAACTGAGGAATGATCATAAATCTAGGGGAGATTGAAACCATGCCCCATGGGGTCAATGAGGTTAAAACTGTCATCAGAAAGGTCCCCAATGACCCTCTCTTCTTCACAGGAATGTTAACCTTATCTTTTAGAGGCAAACAACAGGAAGAGCTCCAGCCAGCCTAAACCCAGTTTGAGCTCAACCATCCCCTCACACCTGTGCAGAGAGAGCATGGAGTGTCCAATAGTCACATTTACCTCATAATAATGTTAAAATCTCCACTCAAGGAGGAACATAAACCTCATTAACATAACATACAGTACATGTATAAGCATGTTTCCTAAGTAAGCATCAGTTGCTTTATACCCACCTCTACATGTGATGACAAAACTTCTTTTTCTGAGTATTCATCCTATCCTTAAATAAAAGAAACTCACTCACCCCCATTTGGGGAGTCACCACTTTCAAGTTATTCCCGTGATATCCTTATTTGCTACAAATAAAGTTTCCTTTGTGTGACAAAAAAAATAGATCGCTTGAATATCCTTATATTTTTAATTTATAATGAACTCCCCCATACAGATATACACCAGGCTCAGATTGTCACTGATGAATTCTGCCATTTAGGAAAGAAATGTTTGTTCTACACAAACTCTTAACAAAAATTGAAGAGAAAGGCATACTTACCAGCTTATTCTATGAGGCCAATGTTACTCTGATATCAAAACCAGACAAAGACATTACAAAAAATTACGAGAAATGATAGACCAATATCTCTTGGGACCATAGATGCAAAATTCAACACAAAGTATTAACAAGTTGAATTCAGTGATATATGAACATAATCTCCAAAAACCATATAGAACTAATAAGTGAGTTTAGCAAGATCAAAGGATATAAGGTCAATAATAACAAAAATAGATCATATTTCTATATACTATTAGTGTACATTTGGGAATGAAAAAAATCTAAAAATAATGCATTTACAATAACCCTCCAAAAGTGAAATACTTAAGTATAAATCTAACAAAGCATGTATAAGATCTGTATGCTGAAAACTATAAAATGCTCATGAAAGAATTAAAAGAAGACCTAAATACACCTAAAAATAAATATACCATGTTCATGGATTGGAAGGTTCAGCATATAAAAATATAAATTATATTCAAAATTAATTATAAATTTAATGCAATTCTTTTTTTAAAGATTTTGTTTATTTGACAGAGAGAGACACAATGAGAGAGGGAACACAAGCAGGGGGAGTGGGAGAGGGAGAAGCAGGCTTCCTGCCAAGCAGGGAGCCCGACACTGGGCTCGATACCAGGACCCCGGGGTAATGACCCAAGCCAAAGGCAGATGCCCAAAAACTGAGCCACCCAGGTGCCCCAATTTAATGCAATTCTTATCAAAATCTCAGCAAGACTTTTTTCTGTAGATATAAATAAGTTGATGCTAAAATTTATAAGGGAAACAAACAAAATAGAATAGCTAAAACAATTTTTTAAAAAGATTTTATTTATGGGGCACCTGGGTGGCTCAGTCGTTAAGCGTCTGCCTTCGGCTCAGGTCATGATCCCAGGGTCCTGGGATCGAGCCCTGCATCGGGCTCCCTGCTCGGCGGGAGGCCTGCTTCTCCCTCTCCCACTCCCCCTGCTTGTGTTCCCTCTCTCGCTGTGTCTCTCTCTGTCAAATAAATAAATAAAATCTTTAAAAAAAAAAAGATTTTATTTATTTATTTGAGAGAGAGAGAGAGCACAAGTGGGAGGAAGGGCAGAGGGAGAGAATATCAAAGTAGACCTGCTGAATGCAGAGCCTGACACAGGGCTCAATGTCATGACCCATGAGATCCAGACCTGAACTAAAACCAAGAATCAGATGCTTAACTGACTGAACCACCCAGGCACCCCTAGCTAAAGCAATTTTGAAAAAGAATAATCAAGTTGGAGCAATCACACTACCTTATTTTAAGAATTACTGTAAAGCTATGCTAATCAAAACAATATGACATTAGCAAAGGGATAGACATATAGATCAATGGGGCAAAATAATGAGCCCAGAAATATGCCCAGAGAGAGGGGAAAATGGCAGCAGAGTAGGAGGACCCTAGTCTTGCCTTGTCCCATGAATACAATTAGATAATTATCAATCATCCTAAATACCCCAGAAATCAACCAGAAGTTTGGAAGAACAAACTCCACAACTAAAGGTAGAGAAGAGGTCACATCAGGAAAGTAGGAAATAGGGAAAGACACAGTTTGGGAGAGAAACAGATCATGGCCACTATGGTGGGGAGAGAGACCCAGTCATAGAGAAGGGCAAGAAACAGACTAGCACACAGGGGAGTGCACAGGGAAAATGAATCCCCACAGCAATTGGCTTGGAAAGAGAGAGGGCCTGAATTTCATGAGTTCTTGCAACCAGCAGGGCTTAAAGTCTGGAGTTTTAAAGGTCAGCAGGCTTGGCTGGGATAGAGCCCAGAGGGCATTGGGGTTGCTATTGGAAAGAAGGCAGGCAAACCTCCCAGGAACGTACAGCATGGAAATAGTGATCTGAAGAGTGCCTGGGGCACACAGTGGGGAGGTTATTTGCTCATTTCAGAGCATATCCCATAAAGGTAGCCATTTACGAGGAGACCCCTCTGGGAACAAAGGAACTGGCCAGTTCCATTTCCCACTCCCTCCTCTCAGCATAAGCACACTGGTGGGAACCAGCACAGAGCAGACACTCACTACCTAACTTGCTTACACCAAGACCTGCCCGTCCCCACATGCTCCTCTGGAACTGCCCCTCCCAGTCACATTTGCCTCAGTCCCAATGCAGTGAGACCCCTCCCCAAGAAGACTGGCCCAAACTCCTGCCAATACTTTGTCTCCCACCTGAAGCTTTGCGCAGTGGCAGTATGAGGTTTATCTGAGGCGCGATTATTGCTAATTAAGGAAAACTTTGTCTCCCACCTGGGAGTTTTGCAGAGCCTTGGTTCTGGTGGCAGCAGGTCTCATTTCACAAGCAGACCAGTGCACACCTAGTTAAAACACACTGCGTTTAGGGGCACCTGGGTGGCTCAGTTGTTGGGCATCTGCCTTAGGCTCGGGTCATGATCCCAGGGTCCTGGGATCGAGCTCTGCATTGGGCTCCCTGCTTGGCAGGAAGCCTGCTTCTCCCTCTCCCACTCCCCCTGCTTGTGTTCCCTCTCTGCTATCTCTCTCTGTCAAATAAATAAATAAAATCTTTAAACACACACACACACACACACACACACACTGCATTTAGGTCAGGGGCCAAACACTGCCCACAACAGGCAAAGAGAGCCTATGCAGATGACGGGTCTAAAGTGGCCAGTACTCAAGAGCAGAGTACATGCAGCACACAGTGGAGGCATTCCAGAAGTGCCAGGCTGTGGGGAGGAGGGGACACTGCACTGCAAGGCACTACAGGACCTCTTCTTCATAAGGCCACTACTCTCAAGAACAGGAGACTTAGCTGACTTTCCTAACACAGAGAAACAGGCACAGAGACTTAGACAAAATGAGAACACAGAGAAATTTATCCGAAATGAAAGAATATGACAAAGCCATGGCCAGAGATCTAAGCAAAACAGATTTAAGTAACATGTCTGATGGAGAGTTTAAAACAATGATCATAAGAATACTTACTGGACTCGAGAAAAGAGTGGAGGACTTCAGTGAGACCATTAACACAGATATAAGGAATAACATACCAGAAATAAAGGGCTCAATAAATGAAATGAGCAACACCCTTGATGGAATGAACAGCAGGCTGGAAGAAACAGAGAGAGTTGGGGTTAGGGTCCCCTAGAAGGACCCTAGGCTCACTTCATCCTATGAACGCAACTAGATAACTATCAAATCATCTTAAATACCCCGGAAATCAACCTGAAGACTGACAGAACGAACTCCATAACCAAAGGGAGAGAAGAGGCCACATTGAAGAAGGTAGGAATTAGGGAGATGTGGTTAGGGAAGAAATGTACTACGGCTGCTGTGGAGGGGAAGAAGCCATTTTTATGGAGAAAGGTGAGACAAAGAGGAGCACACGGAGGAAGACACAAGAACTCCCCAAAGCCGTTGGCTTGGAAATCCGGAGGGGCTGAATTTCAAGGGTTCTTGCAACCAGCAGAGCTTAAAGCCTGGAGTTTTAAAGGTCAGCAGGCTTGGCTGGGAAACAGCCCAGAGGGCACTGTGCTGCTCTTGGAGAGAAGGCAGGCAAACAACCCGGGGCGGTGGGGGGGCAGACAGTATGGAAACACCAATCTGAAGAACACCTGGGGCACACAGTGGGGAGATTATCAGCTCTTCTTGGGTGTCCCTGAGAGGCAGCATTCACAGAGACACCTCTCCAGGAACAAAAGAGCTGTTTGGAGCCTTTTTCCTCCCGACCCCTCAGCATAAACACAGAGCAACCTGCAGGAAGCAGCACAGTACTGACCCTGGCTACCTAACTTGCTTACACAAGGCCCCACACCCATGCACTCTGGCTGGACTGCCCTTCTCAATCACACTTGCCTCAGTCCCAGTATGGCAGGCCCCTCCCCCAGAAGATTAGCACAAACCTCAGCCCACACCAGTAAGTGTAAGTAGCAATACTTGTATTGAACAAGCTAGACTTTAAAACAAAGACTCTAACAAGAGATAAAGAAGGGCATTATACCACAATAAAGGGGACAATCCAACAAGAAGATATACCAATTGTAAATATTTATGCACCCAACACAGGAGCACCAAAATATATAAAACCATTAATAACAAACATAAAGGAACTCATTGATAATAATAGAATAATAGTAGGGGACTTTAACACCCCACTTACATCAATGGACAGATCATCTAAACAGAAGATCAACAAGGAAACAATGGCTTTGAATGACACACTGGAACAGATGGGTTGAACAGATATATTCAGAACATTCCATCCTAAAACAGCAGAATACACATTCTTTTCAGGTGCACACAGAACATTCTCCAGAATAGATCATGTATTAGATCACAAAGCAGGCCTCAACAAATACAAAAAGAATGAAATCATACCATGCACCTTTTCTCACCACAACCCTATCAAACTAAAAGCCAACAAAAGAAAAAATCTAGAAAGACCACAAATACATGGAGGTTAAACAACACCCTACTAAAGAATGAATGGGTAACCAAGAAATCAAAGAAGAAATTTAAAAAAAAAAACACATGGAAGCAAATGAAAATGAAAACACGACAGTCCAAAACCTTTGGGATGCAGCAAAAGCAATCATTAGAAAGAAATATATAGCAATACAGACCTACTTCTAGAAGTAAGAAAAATCTCAAATAAACAACCTAACCTTACACCTAAAGGAGCTAGAAAAGACAATAAATTAAGCTTAACGCCAGCAGAAGGAAGGAAATAATGAAGATCAGAGCAGAAATAAGCGAGATAGAAACAAAAAACACAAAAACAACAACGAACAAAAAACAATAGGACAGATCAATGAAACCAGGAGCTGGTTCTTTGAAAAAATTAATAAAATTGATAAGCCTCTAGCCAGACTTATCAAAAAGAAAAAAGAAAGCACCTAAATAAATAAAATAATAAATGAGGGAGGAGAAATAACCAACACTACAGAAATACAAACAATTATAAAAGAATATTTTGAAAAATTATATGCCAACAAATTGGACAACCTAGAACAAATGGGTAAATTCCTAGAAGTATATAACCTCCCAAACTGAATCAAGAAGAAATAGAAAAATTGAACAGACCAATAACCATCAAAGAAATTGAATCAGTAATCAAAAACTACCAACAAACAAAAGTCCAGGGCCAGATGGTTTTACAGGTAAATTCTACCAAACATTTAAAGAAGAGCTAATACCTATTCTTCTTAAACTATTCCAAAAAATAGAAAAGGAAAGAAAACTTTCAAATTCATTCTATGATACCAGCATTACCCTGACAGCAAAACCATACAATGACACCACTAAAAAGAGAACTACAAGCCAATATCCCTGATGAACATAGGTGCAAAGCTCTCAATAAAATACTAGCGAACTAAATCCAATGATATATTTTAAAAAATCATTCATCACAATCAAGTGGGATTTATTCCTGGGCTGCAAGTGTGGTTCAATATTTGCAAATCAATCAACATGATACATCATATCAATAAAAGAAAAGAACCATATGATCCTTTCAATAGATGCAGAAAAAGCCTTTGATAAAATACATCCATTCTCAATAAAAACCCTCAACAAAGTAGGTTTAGAGTGAACATACCTCAACATAGTAAAGGTCACATATGAAAGACCCACAGCTAATATCATCCTCAATGGGGAAAAACTGAGAGCTTTTCCTCTATGGTCAGGAACAAGATAGGGATGTCCACATTCACTGCTTTTATTCAACATAGTAGTGAAAGTCCTAGCCACAGCAGTCAGACAACAAAAAGAAATAAAAGGCATCCAAATCAGCAAGGAAGAAGTGAAACTGTCCCTATTTGCAAATGACTTGATACTCTATATGGAAATCCCAAAAGACTCCACCAAAAACTGCTAGAACTGATACACAAATTCAGTAAATTTGCAGGATACAAAACCAATGTACAGAAATCTTTTGCATTTCTATACACCAATAATGAAGCAGAAGAAAGAGAAATTAAGGAATCAATCCCATTTATAATTGCACCAAAAACAATAAGATACCTAGGAATAAACCTAGTCAAAGAGGTGAAAGACCTGTATTCTGAAAACTATGAAGGACTGAGGAAAGAAATTGAAGACATCACAAAGAATTGAAAAGGCATTCCATGCTCATGGATTGGAAGAACAAATATTGTTAAAATGTCTATACTACTCAAAGCAATCTACAGATTTAATGCAATCCCTATCGAAATACCACTAGCATTTTTCACAGAGCTAGAACAAACCATCCTAAAATTTGTATGGAACCACAAAAGACCCCAAATAGCCAAAGCAATCTTGAAAAGGAAAAGAAAAGCTGGAGGCAAAACAATTCCTGACTTCAGGTTATATTACAAAGCTACAATCATCAAAACAGTATGGTACTGGCACAAAATAGACACAGAGATCAATGGAACAGACTAGAAAACCCAAAAATGAACCCACAATTATATGGTCAATTAATTTTCAACAAAACAGGAAAGAATATTCAATGGGAAAAAGAAAGTCTCTTCAACAAATGGTGTTGGGAAAACTGGACAGCAATATGCAAAAGAATGAAACTGGACCACTTTGTTATACACAAAAATAAATTCAAAATGGATTAAAGACCAAACATGAAGCTTGAAACCATAACAATCCTAGAGGAGAACACAGGCAGTAACCTCTTTGACATGAGCCATAACAACTTCTTTCTAGGTATGTCTCCTGAGGCAAGGAAAAAAATTAAAAATAAACTATTGTGACAACATCAAAATAAAAAGCTTCTGTACAGTGAATGAAATAATCAACATAACTAAAAGGCAACCTAAGGAATGGGAGAAGATATTTGCAAGTGACATATATGATAAAGGGTTAGTATCCAAAATATATAAAGAACTTATAAATCTCAACACCTCCAAAATGAATAATCCAATTTAAAAAATGGGCAGAAGACATGAATAGATATATTTCCAAAGAAGACATACAGATGGCCAACAGGCACATGAAAAGATGCTCATCATCATTTTTCATCAGGGAAATGCAAATCAAAAGTACAATGAGATATCACCTCACACCTGTCAGAATAGCTAAAATCAACAAGACAAGAAAAAAACAGGTAATTGTGAGGATATGGAGAAAGAAGAAGAAGAACCCTTGTGTATCATTGGTGGGAATGCAAACTGGTGCAGGATCCGTGGAAAACAGTAGGGAGATTCCTCAAAAAGTTAAAAATAGAACTACCTTATAATCCAGCAATCACACTACTGGGTATTTACCCAAAAATACAAGAATACAAATTCAAAGGTGTACATGCACCCCTATGTTTATAGCCACATTATTTACAATAGCCAAGATATGGAAGCAGCCCAAGTGTCCATCAATAGATGAATGGACAAAGAAGACATGAAGACATGGTATACATACGTGTGTGTGTGTGTGTGTGTGTGTGTGTGTGTATTATTCTGCCAAACAAAAGAATGAAATCTTGCCATTTGCAACAACATTGCTGGAGCTAGAGAATATTTACGCTAAGTGAAATAAAGCAGAGAAAGACAAATACCAATGATTTCACTCATATGTGGAATTTAAGAAACAAAACAAAGGGTCAAAGGGGGGAAAAAAGAGAGAAAGGCAAACCAAGAAACAGACTCTTTTTTTAAATTTTATTTTATTATGTTATGTTAGTCACCATACAATACATCATTAGTTTTTGATGTAGTGATCCACGATTCATTGCTTTCAGACTCTTATTTATAGAGAACACACTGATGGTTACCGGGGGGAGATGGGTGGGGGATGGGGGAAATAGGTAATGGGAATTGAGGAGTGCATTTGTTGTGATGAGCACAGGGTGATATATGGAAGTGTTAAATTACTATATTATACTCCTGAAATTAATATAACACTGTATGTTAACTAACCAGAATAAAAATAAAAAGTTAAATAAAAAAACAAAGTGTTAAATTAAAAAAAAGAAATATGCCCACACAAATGTGGCCAAGTGATTTTTGGCCAAGGTGCAAAAGCAATTCAATTTAGTAAAGATAGTTTTTTCAGCAAATTGTGTTGCAACAATTGAACATCAGTATGCAAACAAAATAAAACAAAAACACCCTCAACCTTAACCTTACACCTTACAAAGAAATTGTCTCAAAGTGGATTGTAGATGTTAATGTACAATGTACATTTATGTACAGAGCCATATTCACTTATAATACATTTGAATTTTATTTATTTATTGGGTGGTGGTATTTGTTTTTTATTGAGGTATAATTTACATAGAATGCAAGTCATTATTTTTACATTTTGAAATATGCACCAAATCAAAGTATAATACGGTTCCATCATTCTCCCAAATTCACTTATGTCCCTTTTGTCATTATCTTTACTCCCCATACTCAATCCCTGGAGTACAAAACCCTTCACTGAATTTTTTTGCATCCCTATAGTTTGCCACTTTCAGAATGTCATATAAACAGAATCAGACACTATGTAACTCTTGAGTCAGCTAAACAAATTATTTTTATTTAGCATAATGCATTTGAGATTCCTCCATGTTTCTGTACGTTATCAGAAGTGTGTTCCTTTGAACGGCTAAGTAGTATTCTATTGATGGATGTACAGCTGGAGGTCACGTAGCTTGTTTCCAATTTTGGCAATTAGATGTCAAACTGGCAAACTGCTATAAACATTTAGTTTATTCTTACTGTATTCTTAAATCCCCATTTAGAGTAAGGATGAATTCATGGAAATGGGAATGGTTGTAACAATTCACTCTTACCAAAGCATTACAATATAGTTTTTTTTTTTTTGAAGGCATTTTCCTGACAAAGCAATATATTACCTATCATCAAGGTATAGGTAAGTATTTCTTGTCTGATATCTTTGTCCATTTGAATTTTAAAAAGCAGCACAAGGATAGTTGTATATGTCCATATACACTTACAAATAAGTTAAATACTTCTGAAAAGATACACTTGAAACCAATAGGTTTATCCTGGTTAGGGGGAGAGGCAATGGAGGATTTTATTTTACATTTTTTTGCCTTTCTGGTGTATTTCCTTAAAAAAATCAACTCATGCATCCTTTACTTTTATAACAAAAAAGAAATTTGAATAAATATTGATACTACCAAGCACTGACAAGGATATGGGCAAATGGGACTCTCATACATTACTAGAAGGAACAAAAATGTGACAGTCACTCTGGAAAATGGTTTGGAAGTTTCCTGTGAAGTCAAACATAGACTTACCATATGACCTAGCAATCTCAATCCTGAGTCTCTACTCCAGAGAAATGAAAACTTATGTCTAAGCAGCAATGTGTATATCAGCTGTATTTATAATTGTCCAAAACTGGAAAGAATCTAAACGTCATTCCATGGGCAAACACTGAATAAACTGTAGTACACTCATACAATAGAATACTACTCAGAATAAAAAGAACAAACTATTGTTATACAGAACAATTTGGATGACTCTCGAAGAAAGACATGATGCTGCATGAAAGAAGCCACTCTCAAAGGGCCACATATTGCATTATTTCATTTATATTGCATTCTGAAAAAGGCAAGACTATAAAGGATGGAGAACAGATTGTCAGGGTTTATGGGTGGAGGGAGAGATGACTATAAAGTGGTAGAATGAGGTAGCTATTTTTGGCTCTTGAAACTGTTCTGTGCCCAGATTGTGAGGGTGGTTACATGTATCAATACATATGCTAAAATTCGTAGAACTTTACATCAAAATAGAAAAAAGTGCTTTTTTGTATGATAATTTACAAATAATATTTAACATATTTGGTAGGTTAGTGTTTGTTTTAAATGTTAAATGTTAGGAAGTCCACTCCTTTTTATTCTACCTGAAATAAAAACTCAAATGTTTCCAGAGGCCAAATAGGTAAAATATATTTATGAAATTGAAGTTGTTCAGGTATAAGAAAATAAGGAATGATATGGACTGTGTTTGAAGTGAGAGTGTGTGCCCCAACGGAAGACATTCAAATCCAATTGAAAACAAGACTGCACATGCACACACACACATACACATATTTGCACGTGCGCACACACACACACACAAACACCCCTCTGGGGGCCCCTGCTCTGTATGTTGTTTTTAGGTGACTTCATGTAATTTTATAACTTCAGTCACCATCTGAATAAATTTTCTTTTAATATCTGCTACCCAGATCTACTCTGAGTTCTAAATCTATTATCTTCACATGATATCTGGATATCTTCAACTATGTTTCCCACTGATACTCCAAAACTTAACATGTTCAAAAAATGAGGTCATAATTTTGTCTTTCACTCAAAACCTTATCCTTTTGCATTCATTATGTCTCCTTGGCATACTTTGAGATAGCATTCTGTACTTGTCTTACTTAACACCTAACATGGTTTAGAACTACTTTTTTGGTATATTTTGTTTATATGCTGTTTCCTCCACTAGATTGTAACGTACATGTGGACAAGAACTATGTCTGTTTAGCTTACTGCCCTATTTCTAGGACCTGGTATATAGTAGACATCAGTAAATTTTTGTTGAATGAACAGGTACCATCATCTATCCAATCACTCAAGCCAAAAACTTGAGAGTCACCTTCCCTCACTTGTCATGTTTTCACTCACCAGTGAGTTATTAACTCATAGATTTTAACTCCTCAACAACTCTCATATCTATCTCCATTGCTTCTGCCTGAGTTAATCTCACATAATTTCTTAAAACATACAAACATAGTTTTCTTTTAAAGGCCTATTTTCATTATATAAAATTTCTTTTTATTTTTTAGGTTTTTATAAGTTTTTAGTTAACATACAGTGTTATATTAGTTTCAGGTGTACAATTTAGTGATTCAAAATTTCCATACATCACCCTGTGCTCATCACAACAAGTGCACTCCTTAATCCCCATCACTTATGTAACTCAACTCTCCACCTACCTCCCCTCTGGTAACCATCAGTTTGTTCTCTATAGTTGAAAGCCCATTTCTTGGTTGGCCTCTCTGTTTCTTTTTCTTCCCCTTTGAGCCTTTGTTTTGTTTCTCAAATTCCACACATGAGTGGAATCATATGGTATTTGTCTTTCTCTATTTCCCTTAGAATATTATAATACTCTATAGATCTATCCATGTCCTTGCAAATGGCAAGATTTCGTTCTTTATCCACTCATCTATTGATGGACACTTGGGGTGCTTCCATATTTTGGCTATTGTAAATAATGCTGCTATAAACATAGGGGGTGCATGTATCCCTAGATATGTCTCCTAAGGTAAGAGAAACAAAAGTAAAAATAAACTATTGGGATTCATCAAAATAAACAGCTTCTTCACAGTGAAGGAAACAATCAACAAAACTAAAAGGTAACCTACAGAATGGGAGAAAATATTTGCAAATGACTTATCTGATAAAAGGTTAGTATCCAAAATATATGAAGACCTTACAAAACTCAACACCCAAAAAACAAATAACCCAATTAAAAAATGGGCAGAAGACATGAACAGACATTTCTCCAAAGAGGACATCCAGATGGTCAATAGACACATGAAAAGATGCTCATCATCACTTACTTTCAGGGAAATGCAAATAAAAGCTACAATGAGGTATCCCTTCACACCTGTCAGAATGGCTAAAGTCAACAACACAAGAAATAGCAGATGTTGGTGAGGATGGGGAGAAAGGAGAACCTCTTGCACTGTTGGTGGGAATGCAAACTGGTACAGCCACTGTGGAAAACAATATGGAGTTTCCTCAAAAAGTTAAAAATAGAACTACCTTATCATCCAGCAATCATGCTACTGGGTATTTACCCAAAGAATACAAAATCATTATGTAAAATTTCTAAAAAGGGATACTCTCAGCTATTTCAGCTGTCATGGTAGCTTTGTTCACAGTATATTTTGACATGGAATTTTAAATTCCCATTGCCTTTACAGCTTATACAATACAGTTTCCTACTTAACTGTATTTATTTTGTATTTTTGTTTTGGGTTTTTTTTATTTTTTTAGATTTTTTTTTATTTTTTTATTTATTTGACAGAGAGAGAGAGAGCACAAGTAGGGGGAAGCCACAGAGGGAGAGGGAGAAGCAGGCTCCCCGCTGAGCAGGGAGCCTGATGCAGGGCTTGATCTCAGGACCCTGAGATCATGACCTGAGCTGAAGGCAGTCACTTAACTGACTGAGCCACCCAGGCGCCCTTAACTGTATTTATTTTGATGAGTAATAAAGGCTACCGTTACCAAATACCTGCTATGTGATAGGCAACAATATTATGTGGTAAGTTTTTATTGTTATCATTATCCTAATTTTACAAATGGGGAACTGAGGCTTATAGAGTTTAAGTAACTTTCCCAAGGCCACACAGTAAATGACAAGGACAGGATTCTAACCCAAATTTGTCTATCAGAGTGTCTGGGGGTTTTTTTGTTTGTTTGTTTGTTTTTACTATACCATTATTACCTCCAGTCATTAGCAACTGTATTGTCATTGACCACATGTGATTAGCTCTTCATAATTTCTGAGGTACTGCCACATATTATCACATTGAATTCTATTTCAATGATCTGGGAATCTGAAACTTGGAGAGAAGTCCCTTACCAAAGTCACAGAGTAAGCTGGTGGAATCCAAGACTTCTGACTTTCTGTCCTTAACTCTTTCCATTATATTATGCTGTCTTTGTAAGTACTCTCAGGTAGGAATCTCATTTCTTTCTCATGTTTTCCATAGCATTTAGCACAGAGTTGAGCACGAAGTAGCTGCTTAATGTGTTTCTTGGTTTTATAACTTAACAAAATGCTCAGGTTTTTTTAAATACAGCTTCCTGACAACCTGAGTGATAATATCTACTCCTTTAGTTTCTCAGAAAACAGAAATTTCCCTGAATTAATCTCTTAGTAGGTGCATGGGCAACCCTTAATTCTCATTTTCAGATCTTTAACACCTTAACACTCTCTACAGTCTTCCAAACAAAATCATATTATCTTACTTTATGATCCCTTTTTCTAGTCTTCAACTTAAATACCAATTCAGAGAAATAGCAAGGAACTTTTCTACATACATAAGAATTATCACCATTTACAATATTCTTATGTTCAAATACACAGTGAGTTAAAGATGGCTTTTGTCTCAACTATTAACATTTCATGTGGGGACTTTCTTTTAGTCTGCGGACACTAACACAGACATTGTTGCTACCAATCAAGTGACACTGTGCAGTTTTTTTTGTGGGGAAGGATTCAATCCTGGGTGAAAGGGTATAGTGACAATGAGTCAGGAGCTTTAAAATGGCCCACCCTGCTGCCAGCATTGCTACAGAATCTCTTGGTGGAAAGCCCAGATCTCTTCCAGTAAACTGCTCAAAATGTTTGATTCAATTTTTTATTTGGTTGCCAATTTATTAAGTGGTTAACCTTGGACTGCATCTATCCAGCATTTAATTAATTAAAGCCAGTTTGAAATACCTTTAGAAACCTCACTAATTTCAATACACCAAGCTGGCACATTTATAAGCATCTAGCAATTGCTGAAATACTAAATCATCTTCACTAAGATGCTGTTGTTGCCAGCAGAGCATTAATCAACTGAAGAGCTAATTGTTAAGTTGAAAGAGTAAAAGCAATCCAACACACCTCTCTCTCCCCACAGTTTGGGAGGAGAAAAGTGGTGAGAATTACAGCTTCATTGAATTTCAGAGCTAGACGGGTCCTCAGAGATTATTTAATTTATCGTCCTTATTGTAAAATGGGGAAAGTGCATTAGAACAGAGTTAGTAGCAAAGTCAGGATTAGATCCCATGGCTCTAATGCATAAGTATTCTTCATTCTCAGAATGCTTTTTATTATGGAAAATGATTCTAACTTACTACTCACCCACTCTATACCTCCATAGAGAATACTGGGAGAAGAGTATAATGATACTAAACAGTGCATCTCATAGAAAATTTCTGGCCCACATTGTTTTATTCTGTATCATGTTGGTGCAGAAACTCAGGACATAAATTTTGAATGTCTAATTCTAAAGTCATTGCTTTCTATTAAAATGAAAAGTAATCGTTTTCCTCATCACCTTTATTCCTCTTTACCTACTATAGGTGCATCCCTGATATCTGGAGTATCAGGCCACAGTGGTACCTATAGCCACCGAATTACAAACAGTGGTTTAGACAAAAAGCATTTCTCTTTGGCATTGAACTTCAGGACATGCATTTGTGGAAGCACTAAGCCTCATTAATATGCTAAGCCAAACAGAATGACAATTTCCATTCTCTGAGTCCACCAGTTGAATGCATGGCTCTGCATGTGGTAATATCAGAAGAAAAATAAAAGTCAGCTATCTGTGCATGCTGGGAAACCAACTCCCCCACAACATATCAACAGTCTATGAAAGAAAAAGAGAGAAAGGGGATCGGATTCAAAGTAACCCTGGGCCAAGCAACAATAATAAATATGTCAGTGGTGCTCAAACTGGAGTGTTTATAAAAACTACCTGAGAAAATTACTAAAAATAGTCTGAATGTAGATAGAGGTAGCAGTGGTTCCCAAACCTGGCTATGTGTGTGGTAGTTACACAATTGTATACAATTATCAAAATTCATCTGACTGTACACTTAAAATGGATGAACTTTATTGTATGTACATAATAACTTTATAAAAATTTTAAGCTATTAGGTCATTTTGTGAAGGGAAAAAGGTCTTCTCCCCAAATCTAGGTAGCCACAAAAGTAAACTCAATGAAATGTTATTACAATAAGCAAATGGTAGAGATGTTAGTATTGACCTGAGGAAACACTACGGACAAATATATTTAAAAGAGAAGAACCAATGAGCTCTTTTCAAAATTAGATCATTTTATTCTTCAAGAAGCCAATTGGAACCACAATTGGTTATTACTTTTTTTCTATAAGTATGAGAAATGAGGCTAAAACTTAGCACATTGGTCAATGACTATACAGATCACATTGGGAAGGATTGGTAACAGAAGCCTAGATATGCTCATTAACATAAGGCAAGTACTAAATAGCAGATTCAATGCACATGACACGTGAAATTTCAGTCAGGTAGTTGAACAGAGCCTGATATTGGGAAAGTGTTAACAAACTATAGAAATTGGCCCAGGTATATGGTCAATTTCTTGGGAGAGTTTGTCAGCAGGAGGGTGACAACCATAGGATTGAAGTTTAAAGTTATGACTCTATTACTATAGATGAGAGGTATATGAATATCAAAAAGATTTCAATATAAAAGTACAAGCACAGGTTTGGGAACAAGACAGGCTGTCAAAGGATCTGCAATTCAAGTTGGTAGCTTGGTCATGTAAGAAGATGAAATGGGGAGATGTTAAAAGGATCTATTGAGATTATATTTTGAACTTGGAACCAAATATTAAATAAAAACTCTAGTAGGCTGGTGTGAGTCACATAGAAAAATTCTCTCTCGGGGCGCCTGGGTGGCTCAGATGGTTAAGCGTCTGCCTTCGGCTCAGGTCATGATCTCAGGGTCCTGGGATCGAGTCCCGCATCGGGCTCCCTGCTCCTTGGGAGTCTGCTTCTCCCTCTGCCTCTCTCTCTCTGTCTCTAATGAATAAATAAATAAAATCTTTAAAAAAAAAAAAAAGAAAGAAAAATTCTCTCTCTGTTTCTCTCTCTCTCTCTGCTCTCCCTCCCTCCCTCTCTCTTTTAGCCTAAAGACTTAAGTGGCTTCCTTCCAAGCCCAAACCAGAACCTCTGATGTTACCTTCCAATAACATGAAAGGCCACATCTCCCAATGCCATAGAAGTGGAATCAAGGAAGAAAAACATTGCTCAGTACCTACAGCTATGCTGACTTAGACTGTTTTCCCTAGACCCGGACATTATGTTTGAAAAAAGAAAGGGGACAGGAGAGAAAAAAGTAAGCTATGGTTTCTCCTAGGAGCTACAGTCTGGCAGTCATCATTAAAAACACTTATATACCTGTCTCTTACTCTTTAACCATCTGCAATCTAAGAGAGTTCCCATTAAAAACTTTTTTATAGCTAAATTCAATAAACACTGTTCAGTCTTCATCTCATTTGACCTTTCCATGCAACATTTTACTTAGTGAAACACACTCTTCTACCTTCAGTGGCACCACACTCTTCTTACTTTCTTCCTACCCCTCTGAATTCCCTCTTTCAATATTACTTGGAAATTTCTCCCCCTCTCCCATTATAAATGTTGAGAGTCTCTCAGAGCTTGGGCTTGAATTCTCTTACCTTCTTATTCTACATTTCAGCTCCACCTGATTTCATTTGGTTCTATGCCTTCAATCAGCGACTATGTGCTGAGGACTTCCAATTTCTTATCTTCAGATCAGACTTTTTGTCTGAGCTCATATCTACACACAGAATCTTTGTGAAACATCACTTAGGTATTTACTCATTGGCATTTCCTAGTTTGGACCATCATTATTACTTGCCTTAGAGTTGTTATTGGAGGGAAAGGGAGCAGTGGGTTTCCCTGCTCCCATTCTTATCCCCTTGTAATCTATCCTTCATATAACAGCTAGCTTCAAAATACAAAATTAGATCATGCTTGTCCACCACCTTAAATATCCCAGTGGCTTCCCAATTAGCCTAGAATAAAATTGAAGTTCTTACCATGGTCCATAGAGGCCCTGCATAATCTTGTCCTTCTCAAACTTTCCACCTTAATCCCATACAATTCTGGCCCCTTGTTCATATGGCTTTAGCTGCACCAACTTCATTTCTATTATGAATAAAAACACCAATCTCTTTTCGGCCTCAAGGTTTTCACTCATAATGTTTCCTTTGTTTGAAATACAACCTATGTAAACTCTTTCCCCCAATTATTTGTACCTAGAACACTGTGGAAAAAAGTAGCTGCTACACAAGTATTTCTTGAGTAAATATATCTCAGACATTTCTTTATATTAATAACAATATTTTAACCCATCTTTTTTATTCTTTTCAATTTCCTAATTATTAATTCTACAATAGTATTTTTTTAAAGATTTTATTTATTTATTTGACAGAGAGAGCACAAGTAGGCAGAGAGGCAGGCAGAGGGAGAGGGAGAAGCAGGCTCCCCGCTGAGCAGGGAGCCCGACGTGGGGCTCGATCCCAGGACCCTGGGATCATAACCTGACCCGAAGGCAGCTGCTTAACCAATTGAGCCACCCAGGTGCCCCAATAGTATTGTTTTGATCTTTGATTTGATTCCTGAGTTCTACACTCTACCTTTTCATCTTATTTTGTTGTTTTATCATTTGTCTTTCAGTTCTTGTTTTATCGGATTCATGCAGTGTATTTATTAGGGTATATTCAAAACTGCTGTAACAAAGAGACCCCAAAATACAGTAGCTCAAACAAGATACGATTTTATCCTATTTCACATTATAGTTCAGAGGTAAGGTGGTATGTGGCTGGTAGGACAAATTGTGTAGTTTCAATGTCTGTGTCTAAGCAGGCTTCTCTAGTTACCATTTTCATATCTACAGCCAGTAAGAAGGGGGAAGGGTAAGGTGAGCATACTCATTCCTTTCAAGAGGAGGATCTGAAAGTGAAGCATATCACTTTTTCCCACATCCTATTGGCCAGAACTTAATTATATGGCCACATCTAGCTGTAACAAAGGCTGAGCAATGTCATTTTCTAACTGTGCAACCATATGCCCAGACATAACACAGGAATTTTATTACTTGAGGAAGATGAGGGGTGACTTTCAGTATTTGTTATATATTTTCTTCCAGATTTAGTTCTTTTGACTACTCTTCCCCTAGTGTGTTTGAATATTGGCTATGGTATTTCTTTTCACCTTGCTTATATGTTAACATGGGTGATCCCACCTATTCTAGACCTCCTTTTTTGCACTAATAAAATGTTGGCAACTTAAAGTTCTTTCCACCTATATATTATGCTCTAAATTTGCATTTATCAAACTTTACCTTAGCTAAGGGTCACTTGGAGGGCTTGTTAAAATACAAATTCCTATGTCTGAGGAGGGGCCCATGAATTTTCATTTCTAAGTTTGGGGGCAGGTGAATATAAATGGGAAGCTCAGTTAAGATTTGTGCACAGCTTTAGTTGGAACACCGGGGTTCTTCTGAAATGTGTTAAATTGTTGGTATGAGACTTTATTCTACCTGGTCAGGAGTATAACTTATTCCTGATTATATATTTCTAAGCCACAAATTGTTTTTATAATTTGACATGAAGTTCCGAAAAAGAGCAAGCCCTGTGTGTTTTTCCTACCTTTGTGTAGTGGTAGACAAGGATTTCTACTATCAAAAGTTTTCCCTTGATTTTTTTCCCCAGGCTTCTTTACTCAAACCTTTCTCTCCAAGATATTATTGATTCACATTCTTATCCCAGTACTCCCCACCATCCCACAATTTCCTTACCTCATTTGTAGCTATATGAAATTGACTTGTGATTATTTCTTCACAATAGAATGTAGGTTTCATGAGGGTAGAGACTGTATATGTCTAACTCACTTAGAACAGTGTTTGGCACAGAATAGGTACTTAATATTTTTAAATGAATGAACAGATAAAAAAACAAAGAATAGCTCTGGGTAAGAAATAGCTTAGCATCTTCTAAAGAAGAGTATGCCTCAAACCACTCTTATTTTTTCAGTTTTTGGGGGAAGAGTATATAAAAGAAGTAGCAGGAGAGAAGGCCAAAGTTTCTGAGTACACCTAGCTGAAAGTACCCTTACCATTACAAACAAAAATGAGGAAGAAATAGGGAAAGAGAAAAAAATATGTTATCTCTCCACACTTTTAGAAGAAAACAATGCTCTCCCAAGTGAACTGCCATTTAAAACCTACCCTCTAGAAAGATGGATATCTGAACAAAGCTCACTTTTCCTCTACTAACTCTGAATTATCTGCCTCACCTGGATCAAATGGCACCTATAGCCTGGAGACAAATGGAGTTTTTGATACTGTGATAATTATAATAAAAAGAATTGGTGCTGGGCTTTTTACACTGTGAGCTACACAAGTGCCTAGGGATCAATATCAAAAAGCTCTGTGGCATGGATCTACATTGATATATAGATGCAGGAGGCCAAATATGTGAATAATTTCAGCTCCAGAAGGAGAAAAAAACATAGTAACCAAATTAATCAAACAATAGGGGAATAATCCCTGAAGAGAAAAAAAAAAAGTCTGCATATGAAATATAGTAGTTAATGTAAGTGGATAATAATAGACTATCTAGAAATGGGTAATATAAATGTTAAATAAGGACTTTTGAAATAGAAGTTCCATATTTCTATGTCTAGAACTAAAAGTACTACCTCATCTATGAAAAATAAGAGTTGTGGATAAAAAAGGAGTGCAAACAGAGAAGTAAACACATTCTAAAGATCTTACTAGAAAAAGTATGAATTTAGTAGAGGGAAAAAAGTGAAAGTATTCCAAATAAATAAGAAAATATTCTAAATAAAAATATTGGAGTAGCTGAAATCTTAATAGGGAAGAAATCATGTTTTTAAATAATAGTGGAGGCAAATGTGTTTGAAAGTTGAGGTAACAATTAATGAAATGGTAAGGCATATTAGAGCTCACAAATTAACAAAGGAAAGACTGAATTAATAGCTTGATCAAATTAGCAAACTTGGGCAAAACAATGTAAAATAGATAACATTTATTAAATAACGTGTATTAAATAATATGTAAGAAATTAAATAAAGTGTATCAAATATTATACAAAATATGGATAATCTCAGTTATCTCTTTAAAAGACAAAGGCTGTAAAATTGAGTAACAAATCATCTAAGCATGTGTTGTTTGCAAGGAATGAAATGAAAAGAGGTAAAAAGAGGCCGTGCATATTCATTCATTCAACAAATAATTTATGGAATGTTTACAATGGACCAGGCACTATTCCAACTCCTGGGGACACAGCACAAAATAAAACAAAATTTCTGTTTTCAATGAGCTTATATTCTTGTAGTAGATATAGGCAATAAATGAATAAAGATATAATGTATTAAGTGGTGGTAAGTGCTAAGAAGAAAACTAGAGAGGCATAAAGGGACAGAATAACAGAGTGAGAGTGTGAGGTAGAGCCTCATTGACAAGGCGATTTTCATAGCAACCTGAATGAAGAGCTCAAGCAAAACATGCAAGTACTGGGCGGAAGAATATATTCAAAGCAGTGGGCACATCAAATGCAAAGGACCCAAGGCCAAAACATTCTTGGGATTTTTGAAGGACAGCAAAGAAGTTGATATGGCTAGAGTACAGGGCCAGGACAAGGGTTAGGCACTCACACGACCCTGAGAATGAATGCTTCCTTAAATTTTGTGTATTCGGTTCCTCTTTTGCCTCACTCTAGTCCTGGCCCTGCTAAGGTGGAATGATCAAGGAAAGAAAATGATCTGGGAAGCTATTACAGATTTTGAGATGAGATATGACGTTATCTCACTTATCGTTTAACAGAACCACTCTGGTTTTTCTGAGGAGATAGAATGTGGGGAGTACAGTAACAGAAGCAAGAAAATCTGTTAGGAGGCTATTAAGGTAATATAGGTGAGAGATAATGCAAGCTTTGATGGGGTAGTAGGAGTTCAGGTCATAAAAAGGGGTTGTATTCTATATATATTTTGAGGAGCATAGCCAAAAGAACTTCTTGATAGATTACATGTGGGGTGTTAGAGAAAGAAAAGACTCAAGGATGGACATAACAACTAGAATAATGGAGTTGTCACTTATGTAAATGGACACTGCTATAGAAGAAGGTTTGGAAAGAAAGGATAAAGGAATGAAGACTTTAGGGTTTTTTGAGTTTTTTGTTTTGTTTTGGTTTGGTTTTTTGCACCAAACACCTTTGCATTTTTTTAAGCAAATGACAAAGATCCAGTTTACCAGCTTTACTTTTTTAAACCTAAGCTTGATGTTACATATTTAAACAATTTTTAAAACTTACTAAATTGTCTGGAGCACCTGGGTGGCTCAGTCGTCAAGCGTCTGGCTTCAGCTCGGGTCATGGTCCCAGGGTCCTGGGATGGAGCCCCGCATCCATCGGGCTCCCTGCTCAGCGGGAAGCCTGCTTCTCCCTCTCCCACTCCCCCTGCTTGTGTTCCCTCTCTCACTGTGTCTCTATCTGTCAAATAAATAAAATCTTAAAAAAAAAACTTACTAAATTGTCAGCATTCATTCACAACTAGAAAAGCATCCTCAATTTATATTAAATGAAAAATCTATTACCATTAATGCATTAATATCTCTCGTTATTAAATACTGATAAAAATTGAAATTATTTTTGTGGAAGATTCATCCTGGCAATGTTAACTTCACAGCAGGCTGACTACTTGGGCCACATTTGAAACACAATGGAAAAGCAGGTCCATGCTGGTGTTAGTGTAGGAATCATGGCCACCTTGGATTATGTTTAATAAAAAGCAAAGTGCATACAGAGATTTACAACAATTTTAAAGACAAAAGCAAAAAGCAACAATAAAAAAAACCTCAACAAAACCAAAAAAACAAAATGCCCCCAAAGTAATGGTCCTACTATGTGGTCCTAACAATAAACTCAAAAGTTTATGACAAATAGGGCTCCAATGTGTATAAATACTTCAGATTAGTTACAGTTATGCTGAAAGTTGAGTTCGTTTGAAATCTTCAAAAAAAATGTTCCTGTTAATCCTCGATGGTGCTGGTTACAGGTAACATTTCTGTCACATGTATGCATTGATTTTTTTTATTATGTTCAATTAGCCAACATGTAATACATCATTAGTTTTTGATGTAGTGTTCAACGATTCATTAGTTGTGTATAACACCCAGTGCTCATCACCACACGTGCTCTCCTTAATACCCATCACCCACTTACCCCATCCCCCCACTCCCTCCCTTCTGTAACCCTCAGACATATGTGCATCGAGTTGCTTGTTATCCAAGTGTAGCAGCTGCTCCTTACCATTTATCATTAAGAACTTAGCTGTTTTCTTCAACTTCTACTCTTTCTTCACCACTCAATAATTCTCTTTGTAGTGATTTTTCTGCCATTAACCATTTGAGTGAAGTTGATATAGATTTGAAGTTGCCCATCCCACTACCACCAAATGCCATGGAAAAGAATGAAGTGAGGCCATGACCTGGTAACCTGAGGGAAGTAAATTCTGTATCAAAAGACGAAAACCCTCTCCAGAAGACAGAAATCCACTGAAGGCAGAGAAAAATGACCCTGTTTCTTGGCTCCTGCTTCCACGGGGGGCCTCTTAGACTCCCAAAAAAGTCCTCAAATAGGTCTTTGAAGAAGTCTAATGAAAACAGACCTCTTCCACCAAAAAATTCCCTGAAAATGTCATCTAAGCAACAGAATGTGAAGCCAAACTCAAACGGATTGTCAAAATGAGCTCCACCTCCACCTCCATCATTTAATCCTTCTTTGCTGTATTTGTCTTAGATGTCCTGTTTTTTAGCATCTCATAACACCTCATATGCCTCAGCTACTTGTTTGAATTTATGCTTCTTCTTTATTCTCAGGGTTTTTATCTGTTGGAGTGAGTCCAAGGACAGGCAACTGGCAAGACTGGTGGCAGCTCTTCACTCACTTCCCTTTCTCTCCTCAAGACTTTAGTTTTAAATATGTGAAGCTTCAGATGTCCATTAAACATTCAAGTGAATATGCCAGTTGACTATATACATCTGGATTTGAGAGAAATCCAGGCTGGAAAATAAATTTTGGAGATGTGTCAAGATATAAATATTATATAAAGCAATAAGATTGGATAATATCACCTAAGGTATGAGTATAGAAAAAAGAAAATGTCTGAGATCCAAACTCAAACCTTAACATTTGAAATTATCTTCCCACTATAAACAATGAAAAAGGTGGACAAATATATATGCAATGACAGTTTTCAGACTTTGGAAAACAAGAGCAAAGGATTGTGACCTCTAAAACAAGGAAAACAAATAAAGTGGGCCCTATTAGGATTTTGTGCTTGGAGACACCTTCTTGACCATGGTGCTGGGAGAATACCAAGCAGAACACATCAGTCTGAGTTGACAGGACAGAGAATTGAGTCTGAGGATGCTTGGGATGTTAGAACTTTGGGGTTGGAGAACTGAGGAGGGGAGAATTAGTCAGGAAAACCTCTCCAGAAATTTGTGTAGGGGTCTTCATAAGTCTTTGGTTAAACATCAATCCACACATGTATATGACGAAACCCCCACAACACAAATCAAATAACAACTATCCAGAGCTCACACAGAACTGAGAGCTATGTGCGTTCCGACCAACCAGAGTAAAAATACCTCTGATAAATGTTAGACATTCAGTAGAAACCCCAAAAAGAGTCACACCTTAGTAAATTAGCCATAAAGAAAAAGCTATCTAGACTTTCTCTGGCAGAACTTAAAAAAAGAAATCTCAAGAAATCACCTTGACACAAAAGTTTATCAAACTTTAACACTCTTTAAAAAAGACAATGAAGTCCATTGTTCAAAAATAGTCTCATAGTCAATGAAAAATTATTAGGCATGCAAATGTTACTCATACCAGGAGGAAAATTGTAGAATAGAAACAGTCACAGAAATGTTAGAGATAATGTAATCAGTAGGCAAATACCTTAAACGAGTATGATAAATATTATAATATGCTCAATAGTTTGAAGAAAAACATGCATACATAGCACCTGGGTGGTTCAGTTGGTTAAGTGTCTGCCTTCAGCTTGGGTCATGATCCCTCTGTCCTTCCTCCCACTCGTTCTCTCAATCTCTCTCTATTTCTCTCTCTCAAATAAATAAAGAAAAATCTAAAAAAAAAAGAAAAACATGCATACAATGAAAATCACAATGAGACAGGACTAACACACCGATTAGAGTAGCTAAAAAATTTTTTTAAGTAACAGTACCAAGTGCTGATGCAGATTTGGAGCAATTGAAATTCTGACATACTCCTGGTGAGTGATGGTATAGCCACTTTGGAAAACAGTTTGAAATTTTCTTATAAAGTTAAACATACACTTCTTATTATATGACCTAAGAATCCCATTAATAAGTATTTGCTCACTAGAAATAAAAACATATTATTTACATAAATACCTGCATATGGATATGCAGAGCAACTTTATTCAATTGCCCAAAATTGGGAACAATTAAAATGTCCTTCAAATTGCAAGTGAATACAGTAGAAACAAACTAGTGAAACATACAAAAACATAGATGAATCTCAAATATATTATGTCAAGTTAAAGAAGCCAGACTCAAAAGCCTACATACTGCATGATTCTGTTTATATGACATTCATGAAACTCTTAACTATAGAGACAGAAATCGAACCAGTGGTTGCCAGGGTCTGGGGATGCAGACATGAGTTACCTACAAAGGATTTGCATGAAAGAATTTTAGGGGTATCCTGATTATGGTGGTGGTTATGCAGTTCAATATCCTGATCATGGTGGTGGTTATACAGTTTGATGCAATTGTCAAAACTCAAAGAATTGTACATCAAAAAGCATAAATTGAGCTTTATAGATTAAAAATAAATTTTAATTTTTTAGAAATACTAATAATGTATTTTGGAATTATAGTCTATGACTACAATAACGCTAATGATGAGAGGAGGATAATGGAAGTTTGTTGTTGTAAAGTTCTTATCCTGAACCTGAAAGTGTAATGCATTTGAAGGCAGACTGATAAGTCAAAGATGTATATTGTCAGCCCTAGGGCAAATGGTTAAAAAAAAAAATTAAGAGGTAAAGCTAATAAGGCAATGAAGGTAATAAATTGCAAAACAATAAAAAAAACCCTCTCAACACAAAAGAAGGAAAAAAAGACAAAAAGGGATAAATAATTGATAGAACAAATTAAAAACAAAGAGTGAGAACGTAGAATTACATCAACCACATTATTACATTAAATGTAAATGGCTTAAAAATTACAATTAAAAAAATATTACAATAAAATACCTATACATGCCTATATAAGAAACTATATATGCCTACAAGAAAACAGCCTTAGATCTAAAGCCATAGGTTAAAAGGATATAGAAAAATTCACTATGCAAATACTATACAAAAGAAAGATTGAGTAGCTATATTAATATCAGATGAAGTAGACTTCAAAATGAGATATATTATCAGGGATGTACAGGATACCACATAATGGTAAAGGAGTCAATTCTGCAAGAAGACATAACAATCTTAACTGTGTATATGACTAAAAACAGACATTGAATATACATAAAGCAAACTCTGACATAAACGAGAGGAGAAATATAGTACAATTAGAATTGGAGGGCGCCTGGGTGGCTCAGTTGGTTAAGCGACTGCCTTCGGCTCAGGTCATGATCCTGGAGTCCCTGGATCGAGTCCCGCATCGGGCTCCCTGCTCGGCAGGGAGTCTGCTTCTCCCTCTGACCCTCCCCCCTCTCATGTGCTTGCTCTCTCTCATTCTGTCTCTCTCAAATAAATAAATAAAAAATCTTAAAAAAAAAATTAGAATTGGAAATATCAACATACTTCTTTCAGTAATTGATAAAATAGGCACACAGAAAATCAGTAAGGATAAAGAAGACTTGAACAACACTAAACACTAATAATGGTTCAATTAACATTTATAAAACACTTCATCCCAAAACAGCAAAAAAAAAAAAAAAAAAAAAAATCAATGCTCTAAGGCAGGACTTCCAGAAATTCTGAGTGAGGATGTGGGCAAGTCCACTTCACCAAAAAAACCCCAATAAAACTAGACAAAAATTTCAAAAACTAAGATTACAGAAATCTGTAAACTAGCCAAATGTGTAAAACAAATTGAGAAGAGTCTATTCAAGAAAAACTACTAAACCTCAATAAGAATGATGAAAGTTTGTCATTTTAGTCTGGAACTGCTCCTATACCCACCTCCAGCTCCATGCCACGGTAATTCTCCAGAGATGAGGTTAGTCATAAGGACCAGCAACTTCACTGCTGGAGGAAGTGGTCCTGAGTTAGAGTTGGGCATAGAAAAAGCCGTGACTGGTATTGTTGAAAACAAGAACGACCTCAATGACAAACTAACAGGAAAGGCCAGCATAACAGCTCGAGATCTTGATACTGGTTGTGGCAAGCAACAGACAAGCAAATCAGCCAGAAACTTAATGTGATTTTTTTTGTATATGACATCAAAAGCACAAGCAACATAAGCAAAGAGAGATAAGTGGGATTGTATCAAACTAAAAATCTGTACAGCAAAGGAAACCATCAACAGAGTGAAAGACAGCCTATGGAATGGAGAAAATATTTGCAAACTATTCATTTGATAAGGGTTAAAATCCAAAATACATAAGGAACTCACTACTCAATAGCAAAAAAACAAAACAAGACAAAACAATAAAGCCCCCAAATAACCTGATTAAGAAATGGGCAGAGGACCTAAATAGACATTTCTCCAAAGAAAACATAAAAATGTCCAAAAAGTATATGAAAAAGCATTTAACATCACTAATCATCAGGAAAATACAAATCAAAACTACAATGAAGTATCACCTCACACCTGTTAGAATGTCCATTATCAAAATCATGAAAGATAATAAACGTTGATCAACTGTGCAGAATTGGGAACCTTTGTATATTGTTGGTGGAAATGTAAATTGGTACAGCCATTATGGAAACAGTATGGAGGTTCCTCAAAAAAATTAAAAATGAAACTACCATATGATCCAGGAATCTCGCTTCTGGGTACATATCTGAAGGAAATGAAATCAGTATCTCAAAGAGATATTTGCACTCCCATGTTTATTGCAGTGTTATTCATATAGTAGCCAAGGTATGGAAACAACTTAAGTGTCCATTGGTGGATTAATGGATAAAGAAAATTTATATATATATATATGAATATTAGTCACCCTTAAAAAAGAAGGAAATTTTGCCATTTGTGACAACATTGATGAATCTGGAGGTCCTTATGCTAAGTAAAGTAAGCCAGACACAGAAAAACAAATACTGCCTGATCTCATAGGTGGAATATAAAAAAGTCAAACTCATATAAGCAGGTAGTAAAATGGTAATTGCCAGGTACTGGTAGGTGGAGGAAATGGGGAGTTTGAAGGGTACAAAGTTTCAGTTATGTGGTATGAATAAGTTCTAGAGCTCTAATGTATAACAATGTAAGTTAATACTATATTGTATACTTGAAATTGCTGAGACTAGATCTCAAGTGTTCCCACCACACACACACACACACACACACACACACACACACACGTACACACACACAATGTGAGGTCACCAGTCAGAATGGCTAAAATTAAAAACTCAGGAAACAACAGATGTTGGCAAGGATGTGGAAAAAGGGGAAACCTCTTACACTGTTTCTAGGAATGCAAACTGGTGCAACCACTCTGGAAGACAGTATGGAATTTCCTCAAAAAGTTAAAAATAGAACTACCCTACAACCCAAGAATTGCACTATTAAGTATTTATCCAAAGGATACAAACATACTGATTTGAAGGGGCACATGCTCCCCAATGTATAGCAGCAATGTCCACAATAGCCAAAATATGGAAAGAGCCCAGATGTCCACTGACAGATGAATGGATAAAGAAGATGTGGTATATTTATACAATGGAATATTACTCAGCCATCAAAAAGAATGACATTTTGCCATTTGCAATGATGTGGATGGAACTAGAGGGTATTATGCTAAACAAAATAAGTCAGTCAGAGAAAGACAAAGATATGATTTCACTCATGTGGAATTTAAGAAACAAAAGAGATGAACATAGGGGAAGGGGAGGAAAAATAAGATGAAAACAGAGAAAGAGACAGACCATAAGAGACTCTTAACTATAGGAAACAAACTGAGGGTTACTGGAGGGGAGAGGTGGGGGGATGGGGTAACTGGGTGCTGGGCATTGAGGAGGGCACTTAATGTAACGAGCACTGGGTGTTATATGCAACTGATGAACCACTAAATCACCTCTGAAACTAATAATACACTATATGTTAATTAAATTGAATTTAAATAAAAAACAAAAACGATGTGAGGTGATGGCTATGTTAATTAGCTTGACTGTGGTACTAATGTCACAATATATGCATATATCAAAACATTACATTGTCTACACTGAATTATACAATTTTTATTTATCAATTGTACCTCAATAAATCTAGAAAAAACCTTGTTAACTGTATTGCCTTATACAAATCACTTAACTTTCCAAAGCCTCAGTTTCCATATCTGTTGTCAATAGTGATAAAAAATCTATATCATAAAGTTGTTATGAAAATTAGATTTTATACTTGCAACATAGAGGATTCTTGACAATTGGTATGTATTATTTTTATACTATAGTTATTTCCAAACATACATTTATAGAAATACTTTAAAGAGGCCCGGTAAACCTGCCTTTGTTAGTAATTGGAGTAATTTGTTAGTAATTGGAACTCTTACCAGTAGAAGTCTCTTTCTTTTCTCTAATTACGATAGTCATCACTTTAAAGGAAAGATTCTATTAGTGTTCTGCATTTCTCCAGTGTATACTTTCTGCCAGAGAGAGATCATACACCCACACAATTTCAACCAACACTTTTTATGAAGAGAATACTCAAATCTTAATCTCCCTGGAGTCTAGGCTGCATTGTGAACGAAGTGAAGTCATATATGGGAGAATAAACAGCAACCACTAGAAAGTGCTGAAGGGGAAGCAGTGTAATTTCAGGGTGTTAGTTCCAGAAGTGGAAAAATAAAATAGAAGGGCAAGGGAAGAGTTTTGGGAGAGAACACAGTGGAATAATACATAAAGCAATGTGTGGCACACAGGCACATTTGTCAATATTTGTTGACTTTGATAAATATTGCCCATATGATTTCACTCATATGTGAAATTTAAGAAACAAAACAAACGATCATAGGGGGAAAAAAGAGAGAGACCAACTAAGAAACAGACTTAAATATAGAGAACATACTGATGATTACCAGAGGGGAGATAGGTGGGGGGATGGGTGAAATAAGTGATGGAGATTAAGATGGGCACTTGTGATGAGCAGTGGGTGTTGTATGGAATTGTTTAATCACTATACTGCACAACTAGAATTTAATATGACACTATATGTCAACCAACTGGAATGAAAATTAAAACTTAAAATAAGAATTTGTAGTATTTCTGAAAATGGGTGCAAAGATAGAGATTGAAAAAGAAGGACCAATTGAATATCCAGGTGAGAGTATTTATAGTGTCAAATTCCCTCTTTACTTCAGCCAGAATATGGTTGCCACGTTTATGCTCAAACCAACAGAAGTCTGAGGTTTTATTCTCTGGAGAGGTTTTTGAACTGCAGAATACAAGGCATATACACTCACCCTCACCCTAACCCTAGCTCTAAACCTAATCTGAACCCAAACCCTAACTATAACCATAACCATAACCACTAACCCTTAACCCCTGAACCTAGCCCTACCATAACCCTAACCCTAAACTTATCCCTCTGCAGAGGTCTCTGAACTGCAGGAAATAGGCACATACCATCACCCTGGCCCCAACCCTAACCCTAATCTGTATTCTTCCCCTAAACCAAACCCTAATCCTGGATCCGAGAGGGAAAAAAAAAAGATCTGGCATATATACAAAGGAATATTACTCAGCCATAAAAAAGAATGAAATCTTGCCATGAGCAATGACACGGATGAGGCTAGAAAGCATTATTTTAAATGAAAACCTAATCCTAACCCTAACCCCTAACCCTAAATCTAATCCTAAATTTATCTGTCTGGGGAGGTATCTGAACTGTAGGATAATAGGCATATACCCTCACAGTAGCCCAAATCCTAACCCAAACCATTATTCTGGCCCTAAACTGAACCCTACTCCTAGACCTGAAGGGGAACAAAAATTGGTATATATGTACAATGGAATATTACTCAGCCACAAAAAAGAATGAAATCTTGCCATTTACAATGACGTGGATGGAGCTAGAGAGTATTATTCTAAGTGAAATAAGTCAGTCAGAGAAAGATAAATAACATATGATTTCACACATATGTGGAATTTGAGAAACAAAACCCATGAACAAATGGAAGAAAAAAAAAAGGAACAGAGAGGCCAACCAAGAAACAGACTTTTAACTTTAGAGAACACACTGATGGTTACCAAAGGGAGGTGGGGGGTGAGTTACATAGGTGATGGGGACTAAGGAGGGCACTTGTTGTGATGAGTACCCAGTGTTGTAAGGAAGTGTTCAATCACTAAGTTATACGCCAGAAACTAATATTACACTGTATGTTAACTAACTGGAATTCAAATAAAAACTTTAAAAAATTAAAAAAATAACCTTATAAAAATAAAAAAAGAAAGGCTGCTCCAACTTAACTACCATGATATCCATTTATTTATTCATTCAACAATAAAATATAATAATGAGGTAGTAAGAAATCCTATGGGGGGGAAATGAAGCAAAATGAGGATAGAATGGTGAGCAATGCCGATTTAAGATGGTCAGGGAAGTCCTCCTTGAGGAAGTGAGATTTGAGTGGACTCCTGATTTAAGCGAGGGACTGGGCCATATAGATACCAGGAGAAAAGTAGGGCTTTATAACCATGATAGAAATTATGAATCTGATTCTAAGTGAATGGGACGATCACTGGAGGATTTTATGCAGGAGAATGACAAGATCCAGCCTTCAGTTTTAGAACAATCACTCTGATTTCTCTGTTGGGATTAGACTTTGGGGAGGGGTCAAGAGTAGAATCAAGGAGCTGCCGCAGTTATCAAGGGAGGAGATAAGGGTGGATGAGACCAGGTAGTAGCAGTGATAATAGAGAGAAGTGGTCAAATTCTGTATTTATTTTGAGGGTAGAGTTAACAGGATTTGTTGGACAACTGATATGAGGAAAAGGTAGGAGTCAAGGGCACTTCAAAATGGTTGGCTTGAGTCATTGGGAGAATGGAGTCATAATTTACTGAGATGGGGGAAACTGAGAGAGAAGCAATTTTCAAGAGTATAGAAATCATTTATCGCCTAAATATGTTGTTTTATATTATTATTAAACTTTTAAGTGGAGATTTTAAGAAAACAGTCTGGAATTCGGGGGAGAGCTCAGGACTAGAGATATAAATTTGGGAGCTGTGAGTATATAAAAATGGTGCTTAGATGCAGGAGACTAGATGAGATCACCAAGAAAGTGAGTGTAGATAGAGAAGAGAAGAAGATTAAGAACTGAAATTTTTGGCACTCTAATATTTAGAGTTCAGAGAGATGAAGAAGAACCATAAAAGGACTTGGAAAAGGAGAGATCATTGAGGCAGGAAGAAGACTAGGAGAGTGTCATTGCGGGATGACAAGTAAAGAATATATTTCAAGAAGGAGGGTGTGTTGAACGTCTTTTATGCCCCACGTCACATGCTCCTGGACCACCTTTTTCAGGACATTGCTGTAGCAGCTGTATGCAGGGGTAACTTGATGCTACCTCATTCAGCTGTTTCTTACACTATTTCTTCCTGCCTTGTGGCTTCTCTGCTATCACCAGGTAGAACAACTGCAGGGGCCTGCTCAGTGATTCTAGTTCATGAACAAACCTACAAGTGCCAGTGAGTTAATACTCTCTCAGATTACCCTTGGTCAATGGGAGATAAAATATGATGGATAAACACTCCTCTATTTTATGTCTGATGGAGAATTCTAAAGCTCATCTATACAGTTCCAAAGGGAGTCCTCAGTGGGAATGATTCACAGTTGCCTACAGTGGTAAACAGATTAATAACATACCCTTGAATTGATGGTACCTCCTTTCCTGATTCATTCTTCTCGGTCCCCTTTCCTGTTTCCTGAATCAGTCCCTCAAATAAACTAACTGCATGCAAGTCCTTATCTCAGGCTCTGCTAGGCTTTTTGGGGAATGTAAGTTAGGATAGAGGGCATGATCAGCTGGGACAAGTGCTGCTGACAAGTTGAGTAAGATGAAGACTGAGAATTTACCATTGGATTTAGAAAGGTAGAATCATTGGTGACATCAATAAAAGCCATTTCAGTGGAGGACTGGTTCAAAAAGCCTGGCTGGAGAAGGTTCGGGAGAGAATGCCTCTATTTTCTAAATGATATGTGGCAACATCATAGACAGAGTGAAGGTATGAAGGAGGTGGTGGTATTTGACGTGTGATGGGAGAAGTATGAGATAGCCTTTTTGAAATTTGGAAAATAAACTGAAGAGAGAAATAAAGTAGAAATGTCTGGTGGTACTCTGGGCTCACTTGAAGTTTGTGGTTGTGTATTTTTCTCCAACCACATTCCTCTCTTTAGATGAAAATGTGGAACAAGTGGTTTTAATGAACTTAGGTTTAGATTTTTTTAAAGCAAGTATGCTAGGGAGAAAAAAGGTCAAAGGTGCTATGATGGACCAGGAAATGCAAGCTGGGTAAGAAGGGCTTTAAAAAGGGGGGCAGGAGGAGGTCAATTTTGGGTGGTGTTTGAGGATAATAGGAGCAATGGGCCAACACTGAAATTATCCAGAACTCTTTTTATGCAATGATTTTATCAAAGTTAGCTGATTAAGCATACTCTTACATATTATATCCAAGTTATTTCAGGATAAGTTCTCAGAATATAAGAAGGCACTATTAAATATTCTGGGAAACAGGTATCAACTGAGACTGTCCCAAGCAAATGAGGACATCCTATGACTCTACTCATATAGCCATTTTTATACTGAAAAGAAGTAGATTATAGTAGTTAAGAGCACAAAATATTTAGAGTCACGGTTTCTAGGTTCAAAACCAGGCACAGAAAGCCTAAGTAACCTACCAAAGGTGCCTAACAGAGTGGAGCAACCTATAATTCTTTGGGTGAAATTCATCAAGGTTGGCTTCTCTCATCTCGTACTGTCTTGTGTGTTATTACTTTTATCTTCTGATTCTAAATTTAATGTTGCTTCTATACTTTAGCTTATGCTCTAGTCTTTTATGGAGTAATTACCCTTTATTCTCCTCAGGTCCAATCTCCATTCTGTTTATTTGAAGTTCTCTTGAAATAGATTTCAATGTTCCTACTATTAATGCACAACCAAATTTGACCATTCATTAGAACTAGAGACAGTCTGATTTCTCACTCTGTCCACATGCTATTTTATGCAGCTCATCCTAGGTTATTGTGTTAATTGTTGTCAGGCAAAATACAAGCACTTCATCGCAGTGTAGCTATTAGCAAGGAGCTTTTTGGGTCATATTTTCTAGGAAATCATAGACCCTTGAAACATGGCTTCTAACAACCCAAGTTTTCCTAAGCATAGGTCATCATCTGTTAATTACCTGGAAGGTAACCCCTGCCTGAGGCAGGTCTGGATTATAAGCAACCATCACTATACTTTTAGGCCTCTTGATTCTTTTAAATTCCTTGTCTCTCTGCCTCCCCCTTAAAAAGGAGGCATTTCAAGATGAAATGATGATATATATACTAAGTAGATTTTTTTAAAGATTTTTTTATTTTATTTGAGAGAGAGAGAGAGAAATAGAGGGAGAGGGAGAAGGAGATGCAGGCTCCCTGCCGAGCAGGGAAGCCTGATGTGTGACTCGATCCCAGGACCCTGAGATCATGACCTGAGCAGAAGGCAGACTTTTAACCGACTGAGCCACCCAGGCATCCCTACTAAGTAGATTTTTAAAACTAGTTTGTAATGTGACATATAGAAATACCTACTTTAATCATGGCTTGTTTTTAATTTATTAGGATGGCTGAAATAAAAGGATGAAGGAGTGCTTTGTTAAATAAATATATTTTTGTATTTAAAAATAACTTTCAAATAAATACTTAAAAATCATTGGCAAAAATGAATGATGAATTAAGAATGTGCATTATACTTTCAAAATAAGGAAGACACAAGAGGTCCATTTTATAAATGGTACAGAATTCCATTTTTACCAAATAAACAAGTAGCCAGATGTATGACTCCTAGGGGAATAGAAGTGGCCCCCTTTGGAAATTCCTAATATCTGGGATGGATAAAACAAGAACGGATCTAGAATTCTGTTCTGGGGCCCTGGAATTCAGAAAATGTGTTCTTTGTGGTTACAGATCATTCTGGGGATACTAGACTGCCAAATAATCTACTTCCTCAGATCAGCCAAATCAGAAAACCTCTTCCCTCCTGTCTTGCTTCTTTAGCAGGAGCTCCTCCTAATTAGAAGCCCTCCCCTTGCCTTTCCATGCATCCTGCCTTTCAGAAGAGACACCTTTTTTTTTTTTTTTTTAAATCCCTTCCCTCCAAACCCCTAACAGTCCTCAGGAATGGAATCTACAAGTCCCATAGAAACCCTGGGCTAGTTCAGTCCTAAGGCCATGTTGTAGTTGACTGACTATAAGAAGCCCAGATATCTCATTACTTTTATATTTTTTTAAATTCCAATTGCAGTGAGGGAAAGAGAAAGAAAAGATTGACCTCTCTCATCAACTCTGAATTTCTTGTCACTGACACCAAGTTAAGGTTAAAGGTACACACAACCCACACAAGGGGTCCTTCTTGATATATGTTATTAGGTAGACACAATACACAATACCCAAATAATTGACTGATTAAAATAGGAAAGCAAGAGGGTATGTCACACATGAGCAGTGACTCTGCCCAACAGTAAAATGTGGCCTGCCATCTATTTCAGAGACTTAAGTATACATTAGGAAGAAAGACTACTCCCAGTAATATATATTTAATAAAATACACCTTTGGTTACTTTTAAATCTAGTGTGCATAATTCTCTATCATGGCGGATGGTAAAAATTCCATTAGATTATACCAGACTCTTTTTGTATTTTAGTTTTATAGCTTTATTTCACACATTATCATGAATATTTATCTTACATACTCTCAGAAATAATGTTCTGTTATTCAATTAAATTATATAAATATCTTTTAAAAACAAAATAAAATAGGAAACTACTTTCATTGTGTTATTTTATAGACTCAGCTTCACATACGTGTTGTATATTAATTCCCTCAAGTATAACATTCCTCCATATTTGTGCAGAACCTTGTACATTAGAAATGTGTCTGTTTTAATGACTCTCACAAAATCTCTAGGATTTATTATCTTCATTTTACAAATGAGAAAAACAAAGGTCCAGAAAGCACAGGAGAGAAAGAGAAGCAGTGTAGTATGAAGATAAGACCTCTGGCCTAAAAGTCAGGAGACCTGGGTTTTTATAACTCCTAACTTTGTTTCTAACTCACTATGTGGTTATGATTAAGTCACTTCCCCTCTCTGAGCTTCAGTATCTGCATTTGTAGAATGAAGTGATTAGGCTTTCTCAACCCTGTTTGCATATTATAATCATCCAGGAAATTAAAAAAAAAATCCATTCTTCAGCCCTACCTCCAAAGATTTTGATTTAATTGGTCTCAGGGTACTGTGATTTCCACAACACCACGTTGACTGAGAAGAAGCCAATCCAGGGAAAGCCACAAATCCAGTCTGGTATTTCTGAAGGAAAGAAACTTCGACATTTAGTGTAAGATCCAGGAACTCTGGGAAATGTCCTAGAAGGGAGCTTGAAAGGCTGAGAGTGTTAGTGGGCATACTCTTAACTTTGAACCTCTAGGGGAGAGCTCAAGGCTCCATCCACATCTCTCTCTCCCTCTCTCCTCTCTCTCTCTCTCTCTCTCTCTCTCTCTCTCTCTCTCTCTCTCTCTCACACACACACACACACACACACACACACACACACAGAGAGACAGACACAGGAATCATTCCAGCAGATGTGCTATAGGAGCTTGAAAAAGAAAGAAGAGTGTTGATAAAGGTCAAAGACAAAAAGGAGTTCAAGAAGCTGGTGAAATGGAGTTTTAGATGAGAGAAACAAACTGATTACAGAGCTTTTTTCTTTCATATGGCTCGTTTTCTTAACCTTTTAAAAAAATTTCTCAACCCACATTTAGTATTACTCCTCACTACTTTTTCTTTCTTTCCTTTAATATAGCTCATGTATTAATAATATAGCTGGAGACTTCTACTTGGGAGGCCTTCACTCCTATTGGAAAAGGTCCCTTTCATAGAGTAAAATTGTTACCAACTAATCTCTGATATTATAAAAATAAATATTCTTTTCCTTGGATTTCCTTTTCAGTTTTTTGGTTTGTTTGTTTTTTGTTTTGTTTTGTTTTGTTTTTGTCATCAGAGTGGTAAGACTTTGAAAGCTAAGATCAAAGTGTGGACCTAAGAGAAAAGGGCCAAGTGAGTCATTCAGTGTCCCTTTAGTTTAAGCCTTAGAACATATGTTCAAAATGAACCTTCAGAATGCTTGTATAGTTCACCTCATCTTGTCACAGTAGGAAAACATACAGGTGACTTGAAGTTAAAGCCCTATATTAATAAAACTAGTGTGTTTGCCTAAGTGACTGTCTCTGTTTTCTTTCCTTAGTAACCTGCATCAGCAGTGTTTGTTACTTGCTAAAGGACTTGGAGACTTTCAGATCTTTGTCATCTGTGGCTTTTACCATCAGAAACATGACAATTATATGGTATAGTCAAAAGAATTGCCTGAATGGTTGGAGAATGACAACTTGTGGGTCAAGATTACTACTTTTCTAGGAGACTGGCCAGTAAATACATTTGGGAGTAACATATATAACTTTGATTGCGATCTCAAGATCCCGAAACAATGAACGGTGTCGTTCTCAAGATGTCTTCCCTTGAGGGCTGTGTGTCTTGTCATTCTGGCCTTTGAAAGCAGCAACACTGGTAGTGTGTTGATCAATTTGAGGGTCAAGATAAGGATGTGGGCCTAAATTAGGATAAAGGGACCAAGGATTTTAGTCTTATCAAACCTTAGGCCAAAGGTTCAAAGTGGTACTAATGACCATATGCTAAATCATCAGAGTAAAAGGCTAATTGAGGATTTGGAGGTTCAGAGTTTTAGCTACATTTGTAACTAATAAAATGCCTAGTGGGTAAGTACAGTTTTTTATCTGAGCAACTAGAAATTTGGAATTGGCATTAAAAAAGATAGGAAATGCTGCAAAGGTCAGGTTTGAGAAGAGAAAGATTAAGAGCTTTGTTTGAACATGTTATGTTTGAAATTCCTACTAGATATCAGAGTAGAGATGTGAAATAGGCAGTTGGATATATGAGTGGGAAGTTTAAGAAAGTAGTCCAGGCTGGAGATATAATTTTGAAACTCATCATGGAAATGGTAGCCAAAGAGCATATTTCAAAGAACAATTGCTGGGATACCTGAATAGGAAGAGGTGAAGAAAGTGACAATACAGAAGAGGAGCAGACAGTGAAGTAGGAGGAAAACCAGAAGAATGTGGTATCCTGGAAGCCAAGTGATAAAAGCGTTTTTAGGAGGATAGAATGAACAACTATGTCAATTGGTGCTAGTAACTCAGGTACATGAGAACTGAGAAATAACCACTGGACTCAGTAAAGTAGATGTCATTAAAGGAGAGTTTTGCTGTATTGTTTGTAGTGATAGCATGATTTCATTATTTACCTGGAAAATTTTTCAGAATTTTCCTATGGTCATCTTTTTTTACATGAAAAAGGCAAGAATTCAATCAGTGAAATGCATTCAATGCTTTTATGACATTGCCCATAGATATGAAACCATACCAATGGGATGTTTTTATTGACTAGATGCTTTGACTTCATGTAAGAATGGTCTATAGGGCACAGGGAACTATTGTTTATGAGAATAAATGATTGTATAGCACTTAGAATGTGTCTATGTGATATCATCGTAATTAGTGGCTGAAATAGAAAAAGATTCAGTTGACCAACAGAATGTTTCATTTTTATGTTGCAAAATAACTTGCTTAGCCATTTTTTCCTGAATTTATTCACTTGACCAGTTTTCCTGCTATTATGCTGATGAAGCCTAAATGATTATAAGGGCATTCATGTACATGCATTGGATTAGACATGCTTTTTGAAGAGTTCAGTAAGATAAAGTTTCTTTTTATGGTAAAAAGAAGGATATTTTGAGACTTTGTTACTCCTCTAGTTGAAACAGGGACTTCATTTCCATGCGGAAGGAAGCCCTTCAAAGCAAGTCAAAGAATACACAGGTTCTCAAGTTCATACGTCTCCCTATATCCACACACTTGCCTTGTGTGTAGTGGAGCCGCTATGCCAGCCCTTGCTTCTGAGGTGTGAGATGCCAAGGTACATGCTTGGGCATCCACACATGTACTGCCCAGAAGTGTAGGGGAGTTAATATTCCACAGGGAAGGTATTTGACTAATGAGATAGTAGGCAGGAGATAAATTCTTCTCCAGTCTTCTCCCAGATGACCTATATGGAGATGCAGTATGGCCTGTCATAAGAAATTGAGAAATTAGCTTGTCATGAAACAGATTGTAGCCAACACAATGATACATTCTTTTATGTTTGCTCTCCTTCCTTCCCTACTTCACTACTCTTTTTCTTTACTCTTACTTCCTTGGGATTGCACATAAGCTTTTGCTTCAAGTTCTATTTTCTAAGAAACCCAGATATCTGGAAATAAGTCATAATTCCACCCAAATTCAGAACTATGTGACTTTGGACAGGTCATATTCCCTCTCCGTGCATCTTTTTCTCCCAACTATACAATGTTGATGTTGGAATAGATGCTCTTTAAGAGATTCTTTCTGGCTCTGAAATAATATCAGGGTATAAAGAATTGCCAGTATGAAGGAGGAGATGGGAAAAGGTAAGAAATTATACTGAACAATGGTCATCAGTGGATTGCTTACATTTGAATCAGAAGAATACACTCAGTATAATCAATGAACTTAAATGTTAACAGTTCCAACTGATCTCAAATTCTAAAAATAGTTTTAGTTCTACTTTCTGCAGAAACAAATCAAATTAGTTTTCCTGGGCTTATAAAGAAAACGTTACACTCTTAACTCTTACCTTCTCCTGCACAGTGAAAATATTTCTCTACTAGTTCTGCACTGTAAACTGTCTGAGAAGTGGCACCTGGCTGCAAACATGTTTTCAAAGGGAGTAGTGGAGAAGTTTGTAATGCCACCATCTTGGGAGCCAAGACAGCTAAGATATGATGTCTGTAACTATTGCTTCACTCCTAACATAGGAGCACATTTGTTTCTACTCTTAGGCTACAGATAAACTGGAGTTAGGCAAAGGACTATTCACTGTTTGAGGCTTGTTATACCAGAAGGGTTTACATTATATTCCAGACTTCTATACCTACCTCTGGAGCATGGACTTTGGACTCAGACAGCCTAGGTTCAAATATTAGCTCCTTCACTTACAAGCTTTGTTACTTTTGGCAAGTCAATTAACCTCTCTGTGCTTCAGTTTTCTCATGTAAAATGGCAATTGTAACTGTACCTACATCTTAAAGTTAACGCGAGAATGAAATGAGCTAATATAGGCAATGTGCTTAAAATAGTGCTTAGCACATAGTAAGCACTATATAAATGCTCACTATATTTATTATAGCCATCGTGATGAGGGAAGATGGGCTGGAATCAAAGGAAAACTCTTGACTAAGCCATGTGAAATGTATCAGGGAACCAATATATGGAAAGTAGTAGAAGTAGGGGGTAACAGATGACTTAACTGCAAAAAAATGCTAAGCAGGAAACACCCTCTAAATATTCCTGTTTATACAGTACATGACACAAGGTAGAAAAATAATGAAAACAGAGGCTTTCTGCAGGATTTAGAGTTCTTTCATATATATTTTAAATATACATGTGCAATACATTAAAATATATAGAGATGTGTGAATATATATATTTACACACACACACATATATATATACACACACATATATACATATATGTGTGTGTGTATATATATATATATATATATATATATATATAAAATTTCACAGAAGGGTACATATGCACACTCACACATCTGTACACATACCCCAACAGGACCCATCTATACGTAAACCAGATGCAGCCCGTATCAGGCCAACTTGGACACAAGTGAAAGCCCTGACTCAGCAGCAGATTGCAGATTGCAATTGCATTTGAGTAACCCTTCAGTTTCTTCTACCAAGTGTAAGGCCATTTAGAAATACACTGAGAAGAGCTCTTCTGGGTGTATGGCAGAGCCCAGGGCCCCTCTGGCAGTGCACAATTTGCCTGAGTAAGGACTGCAGGATTGGGATATCAAGGAGCTATCAAGGAAGAGGGACTTGTGTTGTTTTGGGCCCTGAAACTAATAAGCAAACATCCATAGACTAACTTTAGCTCCAGGAACAATGCACTAGTGTCATAGAATCCTTATATATCTCAGCTCTAAGCAAATTTCAGGCATAAGCGGGGAGAAGTGTGTGTTGCTACTCATCACCATCCAGCCGGACCCAGAGAACTGGGCACAGCTTTTAGGAATAGATAAGTCAAAGTTCAATCAGGCAGACTCGTAAGATTTTAAGAAGTTACTTAAAATGGAAGGATCTGAAAGCAACTTAAGAGGTTACAGGTATTGGTTTGGGTTTATAATGTTCCAAGAAGCCAAACCTTATATATGGCACCATTTGCAGCAATATCATTAACATTATTAGTAATCATCATAACATATTTGTATATACAAAAATAGAGCAAAGCAATTCTCGAAGAGGAGGCGAAAGTGAAAGCATGGGGCTGTGTGCAGCCCAAATGTCAGTACACTTCAGGAAGATTCAGAACCAACAAAAAGTAAGTGGCACATATTTCTATAGTATATATCCAACAAAGGGATGTGGATGTTCCCTTCTTCTTCCCCCTGTGTATGACTCTACATTTCTCCCCACCTCTCCACTCTGCAATACACATCCATGCACGCTTTAAAAGAGATGATATATAAAGTTAGAGTCTGGAAGTCTTAAACTAAGTTGGAGCACCTTGATTTCAAGCAAGTGCCCTCAATCTCTGAATTCCTTAGTGAATTTTGGATTCACTTACAGAGGGAAACTGGATCTAATTCTTGTGTCTTTTAACAGCTGTCTTTAGGAGCCTGCCATCCCCACTGCAGCCTTTTCCCGTTGAAGTGGATTCACAACACAGGCTCTTGGTATATTTTTAAAAGAGAAGTCAGTTCTCTGCTTCATATGTCTTTCATCTCAGTTTTCCACTGTTGCTGAAATTTAGGTTCTCAGGCAATTGCCATTGCAGACAAAGCCAGGAGTGAGCACAACATGTGTAGCAAAGAGAAGGCGAAGATACAGCTTGGTTAGGGGTTCCTTGTTTTTGTTTTGTTTTGTTTTGTTTTCCACACTTGAGCTTCTACAAGTGACAGAGCCAAAGGTGATGTCCACTGGTGGCAGCCTCAACACCTGATAGTTAATTAGCTACCCACCGTGCACTGCATAAAGACCACCACACTAACTTGGCATGGTTCCAGAAAAATTGAATGGCAACGGCTTTCTGTCACTGTTAATAGAGTCCTAAGAGAAAAGTCCCATGACCTAATGTGATGTAGGCTAGAGAATACTGAACTAGGAGTCAGAAGGCTTATATTCCAGTCCCAACCCTGCTATGAACTCAGTGTGTGGCCTTGGGAAAATCCCTTCCTATCTCCAGGCCTCAGTTTTCCCATCTGCAAAATAAGGGCATTGAACTAGATTAACAATTAAGATTCCTTCCAGCTCTAAAGTTTTATGACTTTTTATGTCCATAATTAAGGCCTGAGCCATGCAGTCTCAGGGCAGCTAGCTTCTAAGAGAGAACAGACCTCTGCAGTATCCCTTGTTTTGTTCATTTAGCTATAAAGCACGTCTGCCTTTGGCACTTGGGTCAGACATACAAAGTTATGAGCATCCTGATTTACTATCCTACTCCGCATGCTAGTGGAATCTGTCAGTACTATAAGTTGATTATTGGGAAAGGGAGTAAAACTCCAACTAGTTAAACCTGGAAATGTAAGATAATTTTTGCCTCATATGCTCACAAACAGGTGAGTGTGGTTATGAGTGCACACACACACGCCAGGATATAGACTATTGCTAGTGATCAGTTCATTACAGTAATCCGTTTCCCTTAACAAAATTTAGTAAATAGTGTAGCATAGCAAAGTTTGGCGTCAAAGGAAACACCTATGGAAAAACAGCACTTTTGGACATAGTAGAGAAAGAAGGACAGGCAGAGAGAGACAAAGACAGATCAAACAAGATAGAGATATAAGCAGAGAATGGGTTAGTCGGAAAGAGAGAGAGGAAAGGAGCAGAAGGAAGGGAGAGAGAAAGAAAAGAGAGGAAAAATAAAAATAGGGTGGGAATGAAGGGGAAAGGAACAAAGAAGAAGAGGAGAGAGGGAGAAAAAGACTAAAGAAGAGAAGGGCAGTAAAGAGGGAGAAGGGGTCAGATTCCCTGGAACATTGAACACTGTTCCACGTGGACCTGTGAAAACCATCTTAGAAGAAAGTTTCCAAAGGCACTGTGGAAAGTAGAGGGACGCTCAGAGCCTGCATCCAGAGGCATTCTGCTGGGAAGCCCCTGAACCTCCACGTTGCTGGCTCTGTCAGTCCTCAGTGTCCAAATCTCATGCCTACATATCACCTGAATTTGCCATGGCAGCCACAGGGCTAAAATGGCAAGGTGTACAAAGGTGGAAGAGGAGTGGGATAGATACTGTGAGAAAGAACAAGGCATCCTGCACCAGGATGTACTTGGCCATTCCCCTGACACTGCAGGAGCAAAACTGGTGAGGCCTTAACTTTGGCTGCTTTCCTCCTTCTCCCCGTCTTCAAAGATGAGGCCTACACTTTACTAATGGGAGTTAGAAGGAGAAAGCTCTGGATCCATTTGGTGGGAAGGTCATACGGACTTTTCCTGGGCCTTGGGGAATGGTGCACTCCCAGAAGAGATTTTTCTGCACACAGTGTTGGTGTGCCTCTTACAGCGGCAGCCTGGTCGCCGGAGGCTGTCATAGCCCTGCTGGCACAGATGGAGGCATCCACGGGTAGGCAGGTAGCAGCACAGGCAAGGGAGGAAGAGGGAGATGAGACTCATGGCTGCCCAGCGGACAAAGCAAGAGCTAGGCCCACAGGAGCAGGGCTCATCAGCGCAGTTGTCTTCATCATCAGTGGAGCAGTGGTAGAAGAGACCCTTAACACAGCAGAGACAAGTGCCGTAATCGAGGAGGCTCTCAGCAGAGCAAAGGCAACGCTGGTTGCACAGCCAGCAGGAGGGGAGAGGACGAGCTGCTGTGCAGAGGACACATTTGCAGCGCCCACACTCCTCGCAAATGAAGAGGTGCTCACTGGGGTGCACAGCAGATTGCTCGGCTTCTCCCTTCAGAGCACCATCAGCCTTTGGGTGGGCCCCTGCTCCAGGCTGCGTTCGGATGATGGACTGGCCTGAAGGTGAGGGCGTAATGCTGGCCAAGAGCCTTTGATCAGAGGCAGTGGTGCTATGGGACATTGAGCTGGCGATGCTAGATTGGCTCAGATGCTGAGGCAAGGGCTGCAATTGATGGCACTGGCTGAGACTGCGGGGAAGAGCAGTAGGCATGGTAGCCAGCGACCAATCAGATTTGTGGGTTTGCACTATAAGGGAAGGGCTGGAGAGGGCTTGTTTACAGGGGACTGGAGGCCGTTCCACATAATCATTGCTAGCATGAGTAGAGCGCAGTTGTTCAATAGGGAGAATTTGTTGGAAATCATCTGTCACTGCAGCATCCATTTTGCTTTGATTCTTGAGTTCTGAGTGGTTTTGGGTCAGGGTGGCACTTGTGGTGATAAATAGCCCTTGGAGTTACATGGACCTTAGGGCACATCAGAAAATCCTAGGAGAGAAGAAATAGAAACAATACATGAGAAGACACAGACATGACTACTTTGCAGGGAACTAACAAGGCTCCAGCCCTATCTCTACCACTACCTTCAGTTACTTTAGGGTAGTCTTCATGTTATACCTTCATTCTGTAATTGACCTTATCCACTTCTTCACAGGCAAATCTGGTCAACCCAGCCAGACTATAAAGCACTCTGGGAGCAAAGCTCACATCATTGATTCCTTTTGTATTTCATCATATGACTAGGGTCACAGGAGAAGCTAGCTCATTCAGATGCTTGCTAACAGAGGAATCTAGGCCTTGAGCATCAAAATTCCAATAAAAATGGAAGCTAATTTCAAATGCAAAGGCTACCGCCTGAAGTAATGCTAATGTAAGAGAAAAAGCCTCAAAGGTCTTCCATGAGAAGTTGCATGTGTATGTGTGTGAGACATATATACACATGTACATATATATATATATATATATATATATTTGATTGATGGTATGTAAATATTCTCCTTTCAGTAAAATTTCTGATAAGCATAATAAACAGATGAGCAAGGAATTGCTTGATTCAATGAATACAGGCAGGCAAGATGCGATAATGACAGTGATATGGCAGAGACACAGAGAGCAAAAATCAGGCTCTCTGTAGAATAATAGGAAAAAAACTTCCCCAAAGCGGATGGAAGTCGAGACTAATCATCTTGCAGTTCCCCTCACCTTTAGTCTACTTTAACTTATTGAGGAGATACTTCTTTCTAAGTGGCACTGTGGCTCCAGAATCAAACTTTTATATATGTGTGAGTAACACTGGGGACAGGGGGACCATATAAGATGATCCCTGAATGTTTTGAAATACCACCTGTAACTGTTGAATATCTAGAAAGCATATGCTTATGTCTCCGTCATACCACAGTCAGGAAGAGCTGGGTGGTCATTCCCTGAAGGATCTGATGGAGCCTAATACTGATAATGGTGACTATGAGGAAAATATTGTACAAACAGTAGATCACTGTATTACACCACCTGGAAGACTGAACGGCCAAAAAAGTGTACACAAGAAAACCTAAGCACAAAGCCAAGAGTCATTCTGGAGGCATTAGGACCTAGGAAACACTAGCACGAATAAAGTATATATTTGAAATCCATCATATTTCAGGCCTCCTCAAAATAGATCGATTACTCACACTACTGTATGGAATGCAAAGCTTGAATGAGTAATAGAAATGAACAAGTGAAAGAGGATAGTGCTTGATTAGGTTTCCATAAGCAAGCAAACACGACACTGAAATGCGCCCAAAGCTCAATAACAGGAAAAATAAGGATGCCGTTCATAAAGGACTCAGTGGCTAATAATATGACCAGACTCATTGCGTTTTGAGGCTATATCCCCATGCAAACCTGTTTAGTTGAATTTACATCTGTTCGCTTTTTGAAAAGAAGATTTAATTTGGTTAAAAATAACTTTTCTGGCACATCACAGAAAAGAACCAGTCTGACTATAATTTCACTTTTTAGCTGGTTGTTTTGGTGTTATTTAATGCAACACAAGAGAATGCAAATAAACACTATGGACATTCTAAGGCTCGAATATCTATGAAACTTTTGTCAAATCACTTGTTTGTGTGGGCCTCAATTTCACTATCTCTATAATTATAGGGGTAAACTAGGTGATTTTGAAGGACCCTACCCCATTATGTTCTATAATTCTATAACTACACAATTTGACAAAAATTTCTCTTCATCTACACCTTCTATATCTCCAATCCTTGAGGGTGAACTAAGGAACATGCCCTTTTTCATTTCGGCATTCAAAAGCAAAATTTATGTCTCTTTTATTTACTTGGACTCAGGCCCCTGAAGCCTCCCACATCTACCTTTACTGTACTTTGCTAAGATTCACAATCTCAGCACTGGAAAGGAAAAAGTAGTTTTCATTCGAACACCTAAATAAACAAAAACACGGGACATCTGGGTGGCTCAGCCGGTTAAAGGTCTGCCTTTGGCTCAGGTCAAGATCCCAGAGAGCCCCACATGGGACTCCTTGCTCAGCGGGGAGCCTGCTTCTTCCTCTGCCTGCCGCTCCCCCTGCTTGTGCTCAATCTCTCTCTCTCTCTCTCTCTCTGACAAATAAATAAATAAATAAAATCTTAAAAAAAATAAACAAAGACACATTGTTCAGCTGACTTGCAGGGTATGTGCACGTAGAAACTTTGCATCAGGAAGAGTCTTTTGACAAATTTATAAGAAATGGATTTATTCCTCATTGATCAGATAAAGAATGCATGGGGCCCCTTGTGTCCTTTATACTATGAGAACAGTAACAAACACACTGGATGCATTTTAGACTAATTGATTTCCCAAAGGAAATTAGATTCAAAACATATTGGAAATTCCAAGAATCAATAACTCAAAGGAAGGCATACAAGGTCTCAAAGTTACAAAAGATAATCCTATGGGATTCCAAAGATATCACTAGGTATCTCAGGGACATGCCCAGAAGGTTGAAAAGCTAAGCTTGGAGGAATCTAGGTCATAATAGAAATGACTCAGAACCATGTTCAAAGGGGATCCTGTCTTGGCAGCAGAAGGGTATATGGTGCTTAAGTTGAGAAGGTGTATCTGGATATTGATTAGATTGCTGTGAGACTGAAAAGTTGAGCTGCTTGGTTGTATAATTAAAGGAAGCTTTGGGCATTGGTCTGGGATGATGAGGTACTACTGTCTTGTTTACAAGGGGCTTAACAGGATGAACTCCTGACCTGCAAAATCTTTTATTAGAACGGACTGTGGCAAATCTGCAATACAGTGGGAAGGAGGACCTGGGCAAAATCAGAGTGTAGAGAAGGATAAAACAGTATTGAATGACAATAAAATGTTTGCCGATCCGATCTGGCTAACAGGATGAACTGAAGTAGATACTGTAGGGAAAGGTAAGAGGGGGAAAAATTGAGAAGCAAAAAGGCAAGAGCTGCTACAGCACATATATGAGATGAAAAACTACTACTGCATGCATGTTTATGATTCAGAAATCCACTCATTAAAGGGCCATTCATTGTGAACAAAAACAGTTAAGAAACTGTTCTGTTGGTCAGTTCCATATTCTATTAAATGAGAGAGAGAATATGCATATCACATATTATTAAATAGGAGCCAAGGTGATTACAAGTCTTGGCTGCACATTGGTGGGATCTAGTGATTTCTGTCACGTAGTGCCTCTGCAGTAATGAATGATGCATTGTAAACCCACTCCCATCTCAGTTCCTCTGGCCAGGTGCTCCTAGCTTTCTCAACAGTTTTTCTGTAGCCCTGAAATTTTCTGTTCAACCTAAACAGAAATTTCTTTTCTTATGCCAACTTAGGGACTAGAGAGCTAAATCTATTCAAGAAATGTTGTTCGTTAATGAAAGGAAAATGTATTTACTCCCTGGAACCTAAAATCTGCCATGTTGAGACTAAAGTTGAAAACTTCCCTATCTAAAGCCCTACTATGCTAACACCCTTAGACAGTTCTGATTTCTCTGGTAAATCCTTTCTGATACAATATGACTCAACCTCAATTTCAAAGAAGGGAGGGGAGAGAAGGAGAGCTTGGCTCCTGTTTTCTCCCACTCCCATGGGTTCAATGCTGTTTTGTACCTTACTGTGTAACAGCTCTGGGGTGTGTTACTTTTTTCTGTGCTCTGCTGTTATATACACTCCTTCTCAGAATAACTGAAAGCAAACATAGGGGGAATTTCTGCTATGGCTTTATATGTTTTCTTAGTTCTACTGTTCCAAAGTCTGCTCTCCAAAAATCCCTCTCTGTGCAAAAGCATTTGCATCTCTATCAAAGCACTCCCCCCTTACAAATACCAAGTTGTATATAGTTTACATTACTAACCTCTCAGCCACTGACTGGGCCTCCCTCCTACCACATACATCTTGCTGGAGCTGCCAGGTTCTCACCACATTTAACTCTTAACTTGTCACTTTGCTACCCTAGCCGTATTCATTACTTTAATAGTTTCATTAAGGCTCATAGCAGTTTATTGCAAACTAGAGAGTCTAGCAGCTTTAAGACCTTGCATTTTTAAAGATATAGGTGTTTTAGTGATGAGCACTACAGGGAAAAGTTGTAATATCAAATGAATTCACACACTTCTAATCCTGAAGAAAATGCTAGTTGTTCACTTAAGAAGCAGGAATCTTTCTTTAAACACCATATCCTTTTACAAGATACAAGAAATTTAAGTTCTAGTCTTAACTACTTTATTGTGTGACTGTGGGCAAATGACTTCTATCCCAAGCCTCAGTTTATCTACAAAATGAGGGGCACTAAAGGAGGGCTTTTAAAGCCCCTTCTTGTTCTGAGGCTCTAAGTTTTTTTATGCTGGGTTTGTTGGTTGCATGTCTCTGTCTCAAAAAGTCTTTCATGAAGAATTAGTCTCCTTCCTTTAGGTTTTTTAATTCCTCACTACCCAACTCCTCAACTCTGAATAAAAACCTTCCAAATCCAAGGCACTCAGATCACTATCTAGATTGTTTCTCAGCTAGAAAGACCTAAAAACAGAACACAAAGAAACAAAAATGCATAGAATAAAGTCTTAGTACATGTTTATTTAGAGGTACAGGGAAGAAGACTAATACTTCCTTGTGGATAAAATGCTAGTCTGTGCCTTATTGGTATGTATGTATGCAGCTGACTTGTTGGGAACATGATTTAACACCTGGTATATCCAAATTCATGTAATAGCACATTATGTTACAATGAGGTCTTAATGTACCCAGAAAAGCAACAATAGTTTGCGTTTCAAAATAGATTTTCTGTTTAAGAGTTCAAGGTCTGTTTTCTGTTCATCCAACTTGGTTTGCAACATGCAGAGGTGAATGCTAATTATAATTAGCTAGAGGAATGGAAGGGAGTGTAAACCACTGTACTAGGTCCTATCAAATGCCTATTGGCTAACTGGACATGCTCACAGGTTCTCACTTTTGACAAAATTTCCGTATGCCACACAGAGACATGTGCACACACACCCAGGCATGGATCCAGAGATTTCTAAATCACTGCTCTGACTCAATGTAAGTAGGGGGTTATGCCGTGTCAGCTTGCGCCATTTCTACCCAGGGCAAGGTGATGTGATGAAATCTGAACGATGCACAGCCCAGACTTGTGAGCCAATAGCAGACTAGCCCCACGCTGACAGGATGCCCGCTGGGCAGCCAGACTGGCCTCAGCACGGGCTCTCCCTACGTCCTCAGCTTGGGTGGTTAGGCTGCGCTATAAGGGGCTTAGGCAAGAACCAAAATGCGTTTAAAGGTCAACAAGCTAAAAATTAAATTGACATTTGGCTACAAAAGGGCTATTTTGAAGTTCCATTTTGATTTATAAATTTCCAATACGGATAGTTTTCTGCAAAAGCTGATTCATTTAAATCAAATTTAAATGGTTTTCATTTTATTTTATCCATGCGTTTGCTCTTGTACGCGTGCACACACACGCGCGCGCGCGCACACACACACGCGCGCGCGCGCACACACACACACACATACACACACACACACACACACACACACACACACACACACACACACGATGGCCGGAATGAATGGCAATCTATGCATTGCATAGAAAGAATTCTAGGGTCTTTAAGAGCTAATCTCTATGGCTTACCTTGAGGAAAAGGTTTATCCATGCTGAGGAAAGCAGAAGAACTAATGCCCCATTTGGCTCAAAAGACCTCTTCTTCTCCTGAGTCTTTAGGTTTCTCCACCTCTCTTCGGAAAGTCTGAATGAAAACTCCTTCACTGGCAGTGGAGCCAGAAACAGAGATAGTTCTGTGTCGGTCTTTCTGACACAGCAGAGAAAACGGAAAGAAAAAAAAAAAAAAACGGTGGTGCGGGGGGTGGGGTGGGGAGGAGAGTCAGACCTGTAGTGGCAGATACTTTGTATAGATTTTACATGCAGATCTAAATCTTGATGCACGTATTCCCCAAAGAAAGCTCAGCAGGGTAAGTTGTTCATCTCCTCCTCCTCTTTCTCCTCCTCCTCCTCTTCTTTCTCCTCCTCCTTCTTCTATTTCTCCTCCCCCTCCTCCTCCGCCTCTTTCTCCTCCCCTTCTCCTCCTCCTCCTCTTTCTTTTCCCCCTCCTCCTTCAGCGTTTTCCTTCCCCTCCTCTTCCCTCCCCCTTCCCTCCTCCCCTTCTTCCTTCTTTACCTCCTTCCCCTCTTTCTCTTTTGCCTCCGCCTCCGCCTCCGCCTCTGTCTCCTCCAATCTGACGGATGAACCGAAGCAGCAGAAACTGCAGTTGTAGACACAGGGTATCTCAACAGAGCAATAGATACCGCTAGTGTGTGATTATTTATATAGCTCAGGGTGTGTTGGTATATAATCTGCAGAGACGGGGGGAGGGGAGTGAAATTGCAGTGTGTTCAGCTCAGCTAGCTGGCTGTTTTGTGAATGTACATGATTTCTGAAGGTCTTGTGAATGGATTACAGGGGAGGATGGGAGGAAAGGGATTTATTGCTCCTTGTTATAATTTCTTTCTCTCCCTTTCTCTGTGTCGTTTGCTTTCCCGGAGCTGTAGCTCTTAATGCTTAGCTAAGTGGCGTCATCCAGTTGAAATTGAATCGACCCATTAGAACTCCCCATAGGAATCTCTGTATCCGGTCCTTGGGTAATGACTGAAACAAAATTTAAAGGGGAATGGGGGTGGGGTGGAAAGTAACAATTTTAAGGAGGCCTCATTTAAATATCTCTGCCGATCACAGTCCTACCAAACCACTCAGCCCTTGCAGCTTCTATCAGATAGAGCTTCTCCTTTGTTTAAGGGTTTCTCCCACCTCTTACCCGCATTCATTCGCACTTTTTCAGCACCAATAATGATTGTCCATCCATCATCCATTGGGAAACCATTACCCAACTTGCTTTCCCTTTCTGCCTTTAGTATGCCATATAATCAACAAAATTTTTTTGTGTGCCTTCTGTTGTACTAGGTATTGTGGATTCAATAAGGAAGACAGAATCCCTGCCTTCATGCAGCCTCCTTAGGACTGCCAGTCTTCTGAAAATAAAGCAGCTTTGGACATTTTCTCTTAAAGTGAAGGACAAAGTTTTCTGTAAATTATCCTCAGTCCACTAATTAAGTAGGAATGGGTCTTCCTTTTGGGCATCCAAACAGAAGCACTTGCATGAAAACAAGTCTCATATTTAAAACAAAAGAGATCTGATTTCAAGTCCTGCTTCAATGGACAAGTAGCAAGAGCTTGATCATCAACATTCTTAGGATGCCTTGCTTACCCCATCTATAAAAATGAGATGGTAAATGGTGACAGTTCTGAGTAAAACAAACCTGTGTGAGTCACGAAACTGAGATTCTTAATCTTACTCTAACTCCTTGTGTGACCTTTGTAATTTACTTTCCCTCTAGTGCCTCAATTTCTACATTTACATGAGAAGATCTGATTAGGTAATTGCTAAGGTCCCTTCTAGCTCTGACACTCTATTATTTACACCCTCTCAGGAGGATTAAGAAAACAAAAGAAAGCATGGGATTAAAAATATATATGGTTGTGTGGGTCTGCATGCTCATTATGTGTATGTGTGTGTCAAAGGTGCTCCAAACTCTTTTGTTGGTGGGTAGGTATGTATAGTGTATACACACACATATATGTACATACATATGCGTGTGTGTGTATATATAATTTCTAAGCAAATCCAGTTCCCTTCCTAATCAGAATTTCTAGAGTCAAGAGATTTGCCTATGTAAATTCTTCTCTTTTATGGCTCAAACATCTTCTTTACTCTTAATATTGACTTGAGCTTATCAAGATCATGAAAAACATTAAAGCTAATCTGTAGTTTTATCTGCAGAAGAGGAAAGATTTACTGATATATTCATTCACCCATTTTTTCAACAGGTATTTATTGCACATCAACTATGTGCCAAGTACTGAACTAACTAGATTTGGGTCAAACAAATCAGGGTTCAAATTTTTGCTCCTAAATTTATGAGCTATCTGACTTTGGACATCTCAATTCACCTCTCTGAACCAGTTTCCTCCATTCATCTCTAAAATGAAGGTAACAATAGTCCCCACATCACAGAATTGTGCTATTTCCTATAGATTGAATAAGGTCTTGCATTTGAAAGTTTTATCATGTGTCTGGCATATAGTAAGTATTCAATGAACAGTAAATATGAATATTAAGAAAATTAAGAAATTGTTCTCACCCTAATGAAGCCCATAGGAGAGGGAGGAGATGATTTCAATTTGAAATCCTTTTATTTTTTTAAGCTCCATTTTTAAATTTGAGCAGATATATGCCAAATATATCTTTCTTAAATGTGGCTTATTTTCATACTTTATTCCTTTGTTCAAAAACTTCTTTCTAATTCCTAGAGCATTAAGTTTAAATTGCTTTGCCTGTCAATCAAGTTATTCTGACTCTATACATTCCACTTCTCAACATACCTTTTAACATAAGATAAGTTGAGTGTTTGACTCTTCTAAGATACCAATCCAGCTTTCCATATGTATCCTTCACATGACTTGTATATATTTATTCATTTTCTACTTTGGGGTCCTAATTCTTCTGTGAATACTTCCCTGGCTCTAAGGCTCCTTTCTGTTCTAAAGCTCTATGATAGTTTTTACTAATACCCTAACTTATTTCTACATTTGTAACTCCTATAACACTCTCATCTATGTCCTGTCCTGGTTATTCAGTAGACTTTGTTAGATACTTTACCTTCTTTCAAAATCTTTTTGACTTAATTGTCTTATCAGAAATGATTTGGACAACCAGTTGCTCTAAGTATGGAAGGGTGTGTTTAATTAATTATAAAACTATAACTTAGATATTTCTATAAAACATAGTAGTAAGGAAGATATTTGGAGGGCAGAGTGATTTTTCTGGTGTTCTTCAAGGTTACTTATTTATTTTTTGAAATTACTGGCTTTTAGAAATAGGTGGGTTGATCTGTGCTAAGACAGTATTTCCAAATTCAACTGGATTTGAGTTAATGTCAGCAAGGTGTCTATAAAGAGAAAAAAACCATTGGATTGGGAGACAGGAGACCTGTGTTTGCTCTAGGCCAACACTGTCACTAACTAGCTGTATGATCTTAGACAATTCAATGAATATGTCTAAATGTGTTTCCTGAAAAGCACACCATTAACTAAAGAGCTAAGAAAGCATGTTTCCTGAAATACACTGATTCTAACAAGTTTGTAAAACAAGTTGTCAGATATCACATAGTGAATTTTGTAATGTCTCAACATCAATTTCTGTATATAATTGTACTATGCCAGTATCATTTCAAAAATCATAAAACTGCAAATAATCTTTCAGAAACACAACAGCTTAAAGCACAAATAAAAATATGTATGTTGATTTCTAAGAGTCAGTTATTTATTCATTTAATAGGCATTAATTGAGTGACCTGTGTGCTGGGCCCTGGGGATACAACAGTGAAGACAAATATGATAAATGTTATATCTACCCTCAAAGAGATCACTGTCTAGAATGGGAGACAGACAATTATAATTAAGGGTGATAAAGAAGAGGACAGTTACCTAAACTGGTGTTTTGGTGGGCGGGCAAAAGAGTATATAATGACATGGAATATTCAGGGATATCAAGTAATTTGGAAAAGTTAGAGCAAAAATCCTTGAAGAGATTTGCAGATGAGAGGGTTCTGTGGTGTAGCGATTAAGAGTATAAACTCTGAAATGAGTCAACCTGAGTTGAATTCCAGATCAGCCACTTGCCAGCTATATATCCTTGGCCAAGTTACTTAATCTCTTTGGGCCTTGGTTTCTCATTTGTAAGATCAGTACAACTTACAAATATACCTCATAGGGTTGCTGTGAGAATTAAATGGGTTAAAACATGTTAAATGCTTAGAACAGTATCTGACACAGAACAAACATCTTTCCCTACCCACTTGAGTGTCATCAACTCCACAAGAGTAGGAAATTTAGTTGTTGAATAATCAGCACTTAGTGAGTGGCCCATAGAAGGCATTGTTGAATGAATGATCATTAACCTAATTATTATTTTTTATGGGTATCATCCTAAGAGGTGAGAAGGTTGAATAATCTCAGTTATTTTCATTGTTGCCTTAATATAGGCTCACAGTATAATAATATAGTAATAAATTAATATATAAAAATAAATTAATTCTATGTTATTAATATAGATACTAGATTATATATGCTATTAATTATAATTAATCAATGAATCCCTGGTCTCAAGGGGCTCATAATTTGGTAGGAAAGGTAGCAAACAGACAAATGTAATAAAGAATAAGTGCTATGGAAGGAAGTAGAGAGGAAATACATCTAATCCAATATTGAGGGGGTTATTGAATGCTTCCTAGAAAAGGTGATATTTAAATATAAATTTGAAGGATGAGAAGGACATTAGAGCCAGAGGGAATAGCATGTGTGCAAAAGCCAAGAGGTAAGAGGGGGATGACAGAATGAACTGCAAAAAGAACCATCACTGAATCTCCCAAACTCAGCATAATGCCTGGCACAGAGTAGATGCTCAGAAAATATTTGATAAATAAAAGAATGAATGAAAACAATTACAAGCAGATATAAGAGAACTAATGAAGATACAAAGATGTGAAAACAATATGTTTTATAAGCCATTCTAAAAGGGTCCCCTATACTCATAGCTTGAACAAGTTAGGAGCAGAAATTTTCTCTAGAAGGCACCACCCACATATTTTCTTCATATTCCTAGAATGTACTGAGCTTATTTAGGTTTCTTACTTAGTTTTTACTAAATTGTAGCAAGTGGAAATAGATTATACATAAAAAAAACAATTTGTATGATAGTCCAATACAGTGTCTAAAATAATCATTATCAGAATCTTCATCCATAAACCCAATAAAATATCAATTTCTGTCACCTATAATTATAATCTATACTCTCTTAATTTGTCTACATAAAACACGTATTCTACACAAATTCTGGAAGTTTTTCCTCATTCTGTTTTTCCCAGACTGCCACTAAATCCATTTGAGAGCCTGCAAGTTCCTATATAAGGCCAGTTTTATCCATACTCTACTGAAGTCAAGAGGAAATCTTTAGAAATGTCAGATGAAAAGCTGACCTATGGTCATCCTGATTCAGCAGTGATGATGCCAAAAGAAGTAAACAATGCCAAGGAAATACAGATTCTTAACCAAAAAGCCTATAGGGATGGTGATAATGATTTTTCCCAAAGAAGCTGGCAAACAAATATAGGAGCAATATGACCAATAATGAGAGAATGGTATAGAAAAGTCAGAGAGAAAAAAATAATGTAGGAGAACATAGAAGGGTAGGAGGTAGGGACAAAGTCATTCTGTGGAAAGAAAACTGGACTAAGAGTAAGGAAATGTAAATTTTAGTATCTTAATCTGTGTGGCTTTGGCAGTGTGGCTTTCATCTATTTTCATCTTCACCATTTTTTCTCATCTGTAACATAGTAAGTTTCAACGTAATTCAATAAAACAAACATATACTGAGCATCTACTTATTGTCAGGGAATATACTTGATATGAAAGATACAAAGATGAATACATACTGGTTGAATGAATAAATGAGTGGTCTTAGCCTCTCATTACTCACAGTCTGATAGAATAAATGGACATGTAAACATATAAACTGCAATACAACCTGTCACTAAATCAAATGAGAGATAATCGTGGCCTGAATCAAGGTAGGGTCAGTGTAGATGAAGAAAAGTGGATGATATGCAGAATATAGAATAAACAAGACTTAGTGACTTATTAGATATGAGGTATTAATCATGCCATATACTGAAATATGGAAGGAATATTAAAAAATTGGGTTTGAGAATGTTGGGTTTGAGGTGCCCATGTAGTATATAAATGGTAATCCAGGCAAAATTATACATGGGTTTTGACTTTATGAGAAGATATGGATCAGTTTGATATGAATTTTAGGATTGTTTGTTCCAGCTCTGTGAAAAATGCTGATGGTATTTTGGTAGGGATTGCATTAAATGTGTAGATTGCTTTGGGTAATATAAACATTTTAACAATATTTGTTCTTCCAATCCATGAGCATGGAATGTTTTTCCACTTCTTTGTGTTATCTTCAGTTTCTTTCGTAAGTGTTCTATAGTTTTCAGAGTACAGATCTTTTATGTCTTTGGTTAGGTTTATTCCTAGGTATCTTATGGTTTTGGGTGCAATTGTAAATGGGATCAATTCCTTGATTTCTCTTTCTGCTGCTTCATGATTTGTGTATAGAAATGCAACAGATTTCTGTACATTGATTGTGTATCCTGCAGGTTTACTGAATTTGTGTATCAGTTCTAGCAGTTTTTTGGAGGAGTCTTTCAGGTTTTTCTACATAGAGTATCATGTTGTCTGCAAATAGTGAAAGTTTGAATTCTTCCTTGCCAATTCAAATGCCTTTTATTTCTTTTGGTTGTCTGATCTTTGAGACTAGGATTTCCAGTATTATGTTAAATAACAGTGGCCAGAGTGGACATCCCTGTCTTGTTCCTGACAATAGGGGAAAATCTCTTAGTTTTTCCCATTGAGGATGATATTAGCTGTGAGTTTTTTGTATATGGCCTTTACGATGTTCACGAGTATGTTTCCTCTATCTCTACTTTGTTGAGGGTTTTTATCAAAAATGGATGTTGTACTTTGTCAAATGCTTTTTCTGCATCTATTGAGAGGACCATATGGTTCTTATCCTTTATTTTACTAATGTGGTATATCATGTTGATTAATTTGTGAATATTGAACCACCTTTGCAACCCAGGAATAAACCCTACTTAAACGTGATGAATGATTCTTTTAATGTACTGTTGGATCTGATTTGCTAGTATTTTGTTGAGAATTTTTGCAGCCATGTTCATCAGGGATATTGGCCTGTAGTTCTCTTTTCTTATTGGAGTCTTTGTTTGGTTTCAGAATAAGGTAATGCTGGACTCCTAGAATGAGTTTGGAAGTTTTTCTTCCATTTCTATTTTTTGGAACAGTTTAAGAATAGGCATTAACTCTTTAAAGGTCTGGTAGAATTCCCCTGGGAATCCATCTGGCCCTGGACTTTTTTGTTGGGAAATTTTTTATTATGGATTCAATTTCTTTGCTGGTTATTGGTCTGTTCAAGTTTTCTATTTCTTCCTGCTTCAGTTTTGCTAGTTAATATGTTTCTAGGAATTTATCCATTTCTTCCAAGTTGTCCAATTTGTTGGCATATAATTTTTCATAATACTCTCTTATAATTGTTTGTATTTTTGTGGTGTTGGTTACTGTTTCTCCTCTCTCATTTGTGATTTTATTTATTTGGGTCCTTTCCTTTTTCTTTTTGATAAACCTGGCTAAGGGTTTATCAATTTTATTAATTTTTTCCAAGAACCAGCTCCTGGTTTCATTGATCTCTGACTAGCCAAAGCAATCTTGGAAAAAGAGAAAGAATGCTGGGGGCATCACAGTTCTGGGCTCCAAGTTATATTACAAAGTTGTAGTGATCAAGACAGTACGGTACTGGCACAAAAATAGACACAAAGGTCAATGGAACAGAATAGAAAACCAGGAAATGAACCCATAACTATATTGTCAACTAATCTTCAACAAAGAAGGAAAGAATATCCAATGGAAAAAAGACAGTCACTTTAACAAATGGTGTTGGGAAAACTGGAGAGCCACATGCAAAAGAATGAAACTGGACCACTTTCTTATGCCATACACAAAAATAAACTAAAAGTGGATGAAAGACCTAAACGTGAGACAGGAAACCATAAAAATCCTACAGAAGAACAAAGGCAGAAACATCTTTGACAGTGGCTGTAGCAACTTCTTACTAGATATGTCTTCTGAGGCAAGTGAAATGAAAGCAGAAATAAACTATTGGGATTTTATCAAGATAAAAAGCTTCTACACAGTTAAGGAAACAATCAACAAAAGTAAAAGGTAACCTACAGAATGGGAGAAGATATTTGTAAACGACATACCTGATAAAGGGTTGTTATCCAAAATATAAAGAACTTATGCAACTCAACACCCAAAAAACAAATAATCCAGTTAAAAAAATGGGCAGCAGACATGAATAGACATTTTTCCAAAGAAGACATCCAGATGGCTAATACAGACACATGGAAAGATATTCAACATCACTCATCATCAGAGAAATACAAATCAAAACCACGATGAGATATCACCTCACACCTGTCAGAATGGATAAAATCAACAACACAGGAAACAACAGATGTTGGCAAGGTTGTGGAGAAAGGGGAACCCTCTTACATTGTTGGTGGGAATGCAAACTGGGGCAGCCACTCTGGAAACCAGTATGGAGGTTCCTCAAAAAGTTAAAAATAGAACTACCCTACAACCCAGCAACTGCACTACTAGATATTTACCCAAAGGATGCAAAAATACAGATTCAAAGGGGTACATGAACCCTGATGTTTATAGAAGCATTATCAACAATAGCCAAATTATGGAAAGAGCCCAAATGCCCATTGACTGATGAATGGATAAAGAAGTTGTGGTATATATATATATATATATATATATATATATATAAAATCAACTAATCTTCACAAAAGTAGGAAAGAATATCCAATGGAAAAAAAACAGTTTCTTCAACAAGTGGTGTTGGGAAAGCTGGACAGCCACATGCAAAAGAGTGAAACTGGACAACTTTCTTACAGCATACACAAAAATAAACTAAAATGGATGAAAGGCAATGGAATGGAATATTATTCAGCTGCAAAGAAGATGAAATATGCCATTTGCAACAACATGGATGGAGTTGAGTGTATTATGCTAAACAAAATAAGTCAGCCAGAGAAAGACAAATATCATATGATTTCATTTATATGTGGAATTTAAGAAATGTAACAGATGAACATAGAGGAGAGAAAAGAGAGAGGCAAACCATAAAACAGACTCTTAACTATGGAGAATAAACTGAGGATTGCTGGAGGGGAGGTGGGTGAGGGGATAGGTTAAATGGGTGATGAAGATTAAAGAGGACACTTGTTGTTACTAGCACTGGGTGTTGTATGCAAGTAATGAATCAATAAATCCTACACTTGAAACTAATATATTACACTGTATATTAACTAACTAGAATTTAAATAAAAATTTGAAAAAGAGAAGATATGGATCAGGAATGGAAACATGGGTACTAGTAGTACACAGATTTAAGTCATGTAAATGGATGAGCCTAGTAGGAGTGTTTGGAATGTTAGAATGACAGAATGGAAGTCAAAACCATGGAGATCACAGATATATAAGGGATTGGCAGGAAAGAAGTCCATAAAATAGACTGAGAAGGGATGGTCAGACATGTGGCAGGAGAATCAGAGTATGATGCCTGGAAGCCAAGGAAGTATAGTGTTTGAAGTTGAGTGATCAACTATCAATTCCAACAGAGTTGTCAAATGAGATAAAATATCCACAGGTTTGGCATTGTGGAGATTACTAGTAAATTTGGTGCAGGTGCATGTATCTTTCAAGCAGTGGTTCTTAACCATGGCTGCACATCAGTATAATATGTGGAACTTTACCAAGCTACATATTCCCAAGTCTCACCTCCAGAGATCTTATTCAAAAGATCTTGGGTGAGACCTACAAATCTGCATTTTCAAAAACTCACACATGGTCCTTGAACACACCATGTTTTCCTTTACCTCTAGACCATTACAAACACTATTATCCTTGCCTGCAGTGATGGAAACTCCCAAATCTGGTCCAGACCTCCTAGGTGAACTCTAGACCCAGATATCTAACAGCTTACCAGACATCTCCAACCATCATCTTTCTTTTTCCAACAAACGTGATATAAAGTAAGGGGGTTGCTAGTTCATGTATGGCATCATGGAAAGTCTCTCTCATTAGGTGACATTTGAGCTGATTCTCAAACAAAGTGAGAGAAAAAGCCATTTAGTTATATGGGCACAACATCTCCCACATGGAGGGTAGAGTAAATGCAAATCCCAAGGCCAGAATGTGCTTGGAATGTTCTAGGAAGAGCAAGAAGGTCGGCATGCCTAGACTGCAAGAAGTGAGGGGATACTGGTAGCAAAGGAAACCGGAGAGGTAGAAGAGGGCTGGATCCAGAGGAGTTGAAATAATCTGACTTGTAATTTTAAAACGATCTCTCTGGCTGCCTTGTGGAGTACATATTCAGGAGAGGGGCTTAGGGTGCAAGCTAAGAGGCTGCTGAAACAGTCCAGACTAGAGAGGGGTAACAGTGGAAGTGATGAGAAGATAGAATTGAAACTTAGAATTCTGGAACTCTGGTTGTATTTTCTTCCACAGGGGCACCTGCCTGGTTCAGTCTGTAGAGCATGTGACTCTTGATCTTGGGGTTGTGAGTTTGAGCCCCATGTTGGGGGTAGGGTTTGCTCTTAAAAAATAGTATATCTTCTCCCATTGAAATACCTGTTTTATTCTGTTGGGTTTTTTTTCCATTTCAGTGAAAGGCATCACCTATACTTTCCCAACACAGTGTGTGTGTGTGTGTGTGTGTGTGTGTGTGTAAAAGTACTTTAGGTCTCTGTCTTTTCCTAATGTAGCCTGACCTTGGCCTGTCTGCATGCCCTATGTTAGCTCCCTAAGTTGTATATGCATGATATCTCCACAGGACTTATCTCTATGCCACTTATAGTGTACCTCAGGTATATCCTTCTCTATGGCCTATGACACTTCCTCCTGGGCCCCAGTGTTCACATTCATGTATTGGGATTGTACCATGGAAGTAGCAAATGTTGTATTAAGCATCTGGCCACATGGTGTTTAGATTCTGGTTTATTTAGCAGGACACTTCCTTGCCCCACATATATACTAACATACATTTCACTTTCTCCACCTATGCTACTTTTTCCCCCACATTAATCAGAAGTTTTAAAACTTGATAATGGAGCAAAGCGAGTCCTTGTCAATGTCAGGAACTCTAAGGTAGCTGATGTGTCCATGTTCCTCATTCCCCTAGAAGGGAGGCCAGCCTGCTGCAGGTGACAACAGCACAGAGGATTACATTTGGTTCTGGGAGCAGTTTATTTTCAGAACTGACATCCTACCCAGTACTAAATATAGCCAGTCTCTTCCTTTCAAACAAGGTTTCTTTTCTGTTAAACTTCAATAAAGCTCTTAGCTCTGTATTACAAGGTCGGCCTCCCTTCTCTCTCTCTCTCTCTCTCTCTCTCTCTCTCTCTCTCTCTCTCTCTCTCCACCCCGCCCCCCAACCTCATGAACCTTATTCTTGTTCTATTCCCTCTCCCCAACTACCTTCTTTCCTCTATCTGGCCTCCTTGGTTTCTTCTGTTTCTAACTTTCTTCTCTTTCCTATCCCTCTTCTCTGCTTTCTTGGTGTCCTTCGCTATCTCCTCTGGGCACTTTCCTCTTCATGTCTCCAGTTTTTTTAAGAAAGAATCTTTTAGGAATCTCCTCCCTCAATAGGTCAAGAGAATACAGATGCCCTAAGGCTAAAATGGGATATTTTGTTTACTCATTTTTAAATATTCCCAGCCTGGAGATAACTATGTCTGTCTCCTTATGTGCAAACTGACATATAATATTAATGAAATGCTAGCATCTATTGAGCATTAACAGTGTATTGTTACTATTCTAAATACTTTATACATATATTCCTCGGGGAGACAAACCATGAGAGACTATGGACTCCGGGAAACAAACTGAGGGTTTCAGAGGGGAGGAGGCTTGGGGGGATGGGTTAGCCCGGTGATGGGTATTAAGGAGGGCACGTACTGCATGGAGCACTGGGTGTTATAGGCAAACAGTGAATCATGGAACACTACATCAAAAACGGATGATGTACTGTATGGTGACTAACATAACATAATAAAATTTTTAAAAAAAGAGTACAGTTATCATGATGAGCACTAAGTAATGTACAGAATTGTTGAATCAGGGGCACCTGGGTGGCTCAGTTGGCTAAATGTCTGACTCTTGGTTTCAGTTCAGGTCGTGATCTTGAGGTCTTGGGATTGAGCCCCATGTCAGGCTCTGTGCTCAGTGTAGAGTCTGCTTCAGATTCTCTCTCCCTCTCCTTCCCACTCACACACTCTCTCTCTCAAATAAATAAATAAAATCATAAAAAAAAATTCTCCAAGTTAGGGCACCAAAATCATCTCCATTTTAAGATGGGGCAACTGAGGTCAAGAGAACTAAAGGTAAGTTACCTTAGGTCAAACAGCAAAAATATAGCATAAATGAGATTTAAACCCAGGCAGTCTGATTCCAGAGCTTATGCACTTAACTTCCACACCATACTGTTTCTCTAGAGTAGGACTGATGTCTATTGCATGCCTTGTAAATAAAGAGGGAGCAAGGGAAGCAAATAAAGAGGGAAGGAAGAATGGGAAGAGTAACTGCATCTAAAGTAGCTTTCAGCTAACTGAGAAGATTGTACTCTTTTTAACTTTTGCTTTTACTAAAGCAAAATGTGAAGGAATTCAGAGAAACTGGAGTTAAGCAGGAATGAATTAGAAAGGGCTTTGCTTTCACTTTTTTACTAATTCTGAATCTTAGGCATTGATAATCTCTTTACTCTCCAGTTAGACTATGTGAGTTCATCAGGACCCAAACAATTTTTACAGTTTTATTGCAAATTCTGCACCAATTACAGGGGATGAGTGGTGGAGTGGTTATATCCATACAATGGATTATAATTCAACAATACAAATGACTTGCTTTTCTCCACTACTATTACCCAACAGCCTGTGATTATTATTTGTAACAGACTTCCTGAGCAATTTCTCTATCTAAAACACACACACACACACAAAGGTACACACACATTCAGCTAGATGACAAGATACAAGATCAATATACAAAAATAAATTGTATTTCTATACACTAGCTATGAAGAATCTGAAAATGAAATTAAGAAAACAATTTCATTTACAATAGCATCATAAAGGATAAAATACTTAGGATTAAATTTAACAAAAGAAGTGCAAGACTTATACATTGGAAAATACAAAATATTGTTGAAAAAAGTTGAAGGAGACCTAAATAAATAGAGGGGCATTCCGTGTTCATGGATCAGAAGATTTAGTAAGTCTTCTTATCAGACTTGTTAGTCTTATTAAGATGGCAGTACTCCGCAACAGATTCAACACAACCCCTATCAAAATCCTAGCTGGATTTTTTGCAGAAGTTGATGAATCCAAAAATTTATATGGAAATTCAAGGGGACACAGAATAGCAAAAACAATCTTGAAAAGGACAAAATAGGAGTACTCAATCTTTCTAACTTCAAAACTTACTACAAAACTGTAGGAATCAAGACAGTGTGGTACAGGCATAAGAATAGACATATATATCAATGCAGTAGAATTGGGAGTCCAGAAATAACCTCTTACAATTATGGTTAATTGATTTTCTATAAGAGTGTCAGGACAATTTAATGGGGGAAAAGAATAGTCTTTTCAACAAATTGCACTGGGACAACCAAATAGTTACATGCAAAAGAATGAAGTTAGACCTCTACTTCAAACCATATACACAAATCAACTCAAAATGGATTATCAACACAATGTATGAGCTAAAACTACAAACAACATTCTTAGAAATAAGCATAGGAGTAAATCTTTATGACCTCAGATTATGCAAAACTTCCTTAGATACAACAACAAAAGCACAAATGACAAAAGAAAAAATAGATACATTGCACTTCTCCAAAATCAAAACTTTTTTTGCTAACAAACATATCATCAAGAAAGTGAAAATACAACACACAGAATGGGATAAAATGTTCTCAAATCATGTATCTAATAAGGAACTTGCATCCACAATAGATAAAGAAATCTTTAAACTCAACAACAAAAACGAGTAACTAAATTGAAAAATGGGCAAAGGATTTGAATAGACAGTTCTCCAAAGAAGACATACAAATAGTGAATGTGTGCATGAAAAGATGCTCAACATCATTAGTTATTAGGAAAATGCAAAGTAAAACACAATTAATTACCTCCTCTTACCAACTAGGATGGTTAAAATCAAAACAACAGACAATAACAAGTGTTGACAGGGATATGGAGAAATTGGAAGCTTCATATACTGATGGCAAGATTGTAAAATGGTTCACTTTGAAAAACAGTTTGAAACTCAAAATGTTAAACATGAACTTCTATGATATAGAAATTCTATTTCTCAATATATATCCAAAAGAATTGAAAACCTACATCCACGCAAAAACCTGTATACAAATATTAATAGCAGCATAATTTAGAATAGCCAAAGGTAGAAACAACCCAAATGTCCACAACCTGATGACTGGATAAATTAAATGTTGTATATCCACACAACGGAATATTGTTTAGCCACAAAAAGGAATGTGGTACTTATTCATGTGACAATGTGGATGAACCTTTAAAAGTCACAATAAATGAAAGAAACCAGAAGTAAAAGGCCACATATTGTATGATTCCATTTATATTAAAATGTAATCTCTGACTGATAGACGTTTAGAATGTTTTCAGGATTTTTTGTATTACAGACAACACTGCAATAAATACCTTTACATATATTTTTGGATATTTGTGCTAGTCTATTTGTAGGATAAATTTCTAAAGTGAAAAATGCTGGGACAAAGAATACATGTATTTTAATTTTACTTAATATTACCAAATTGTTCTCCAAAAAACTGGCACCAATTTACACTGCCACCAAGAGTTTAGAAGGATGCTCTTTTTCTAACATTCTTGCTAACAAAGTATATCACATTTCTTGACATTTTTCCATCTGAAAAATAAAAAATGATATTGTGAATTTTTAAAAACAGTAAGAGTCAACATATTTTCACATGAATATTGGCTAATAATATTTCTCAATCTGAGAACTGCATTTGCATATTCTTTGTCCATTTTTCTATTGAGTTGTGTTTTCATTATGGACCTATAAGAACTTAATATACACATTTAAATACTAATATATAAATATTAAGGCAATTAGGCCTTTAGCATAAAGATACATTTTTATCAGTTTCCCATTGGCTTTTTAACTTCATTTATAAATTCATGTTTTGCAAATATTTTAAATTGTTATGTAGTCAAACTGATTGATCTTTTTTTGTTATAGGATTATGACTTCTCGGTTTTGCACCATATCTCCCCATATTTTCTTCTAGTAATTTTATATTTGGATGATTTCATATTTTTTGATAATCTTCAGTCCATTTGAATTTATTTTGCTGTATGGATGAGTTAGTGATCAGGCAGAGCTATACCATAGGAATGTGTAGTTTATGCACTACACAAAGATGACTTGAAGAGAATATTTTCTTTGACTTTAGAATTTAAATTTTTTACTAAGATCTATCTAGATATGTGCCATTCTTACCATTCTTCCTTCTTGAGACTTGGTGGACTGTGTATTTATTTAATATATTTTAAAAATTTTAATTGTAGTATACAGTGTTATATTAGTTTCTGGTGTACCATATAGTGATTCAGCAATTCTATACATTTCTCAGTGCTCATCATGCTAAGTGTATTCTTAATCCCCTTCACCTATTTCACCCATTTCCCCTCCCCCACTCCACCCTCTGGTAAGTATGAGTTTGTTCTCTATAGCTAACAGTCTGTTTTTTGGTTTATCTCTTTTTCCTTTGCTTGTTTGTTTTCTTTCTTAAATTCCACATTTGAGTGAAATCATATAGTATTTGTATTTCACTGAATATTTCACTTAGCACTATACTCTCTAAATCCATTCATTGTGTTGCAAATAGGAAGATTTCAGTCTTGTTTATGGCTGAATAATATTCCATTGTATATATATACACCACATCTTCTTTATCCATTCATCTATCAATGGACACTAGGCTGCTTCCATAATTTGGCTATTGCAAATAATACTGCAATAAACGTAGGGGTGCATATATCTTCTTGAATTACTGTTTTCATATTCTTTGGGTAAATAACCAGTAGGAGAATTACTAGATCATATGGTAATTCTATTTTTAATTTTTTGAGGAACCTCCATACTGTTCTCCAGAGTAGCTTCACCAGTTTGCATTCCTACTAACAGCACAGAAGGGTTTCACCATCCTTGCCAACATTTGTTTCTTGTGTTTTTTTTTATTTTTTAAATATAAACATTTTTAATTTTATACTTACAATAACTTTGTGAAATACTGTCTTCATTTTAGCCGTAAGTAAACAGAAGCTTATTCAAAATCACTGGTGCTTAAGGTATATACATGTTCAAACTTATGGCTACCACTGACAATTTTCCAAAGTGGTTGTACTAATTGATTCTCCCATTAACAGTGTGAAGAGTTCTTTCTAGTTGCTTCACGTTATTTCCAACACTTGGCCTGTCTTCTTCCTTGTAAACATTGTAGTATGCATGTGACGGTATCCTGTGGCAGTGTTACTTTTGCTTATAAGCACTTTTCGTATGCCTTTTTGACCATTTGGAGATCGTCTTTGGAAGTGCTCTTTTCCCCATATTCCTATTGTCTTGTGTTTTTTATTTTCACCATTCTGACAGGTGTGAGGTGATATCTCATGGTGGTTTTGATTTGCATTTCCCTGATAATGAATAATGTTGAGCATCTTTTCGTATGTCTGTTGGCCACCTGTATGTTTCCTTTGGAGAAATGTTTGTTCATGTCCTCTGCCCATTTTTAAATTGGATTATTTGTTTTTGGGGTGTTGAGTTGTATAAGTTCTTTATAAATATTGGATACCAACCAGTTATTACGTATATCATTTGCAAATATTTTCTCCCATTCAGTAGGCTGTCTTTTAGTTTTGTTGATTGTTTCCTTCACTGTACAGAAGCTTTTTATTTTGATGTAGTCCCAATACTTAATTTTGCTTTTTTGTTTTTGTTTCCTTTGCCTCAGGAGACATATCTAGAAAAATGTTCCTATGGCTGATGTCAGAGAAATTACTGCCTGTGATCTTGTCTAGGATTCTTATGGTTTCAGGTCTCACATTTAGTTCCTTGATCTGTTTTGAGTTTATTTTTGTGTATGGTGTAAGAAAGCAGTCCAGTTTTATTGTTTTACATGTAGCTGTCCAGTTTTCCCAACAGCATTGGTTGAAGAGACTGTCTTTTTTGTGCATATTCTTGCCTCCTTTGTTGAAGATTAATTAACCATATAATCTTAGGTTTACTGCCGAACTTTGTATTCTATTCCATTAATCTGTCCTTTTTTGTGCCACTGCCATACTGTTTTCATTACTACAACTTTGTAGTATATCTTGAAATCTGGGATTGTGATACCTCCAGTTTTGTTCTTCTTTTTCAAGGTTGCTTTGGCTATTCAGGATCTTTTGTGCTTCCATACAAACTTTAGGGTTGTTTTTCTATCTCTGTGAAAAACGCATTGTTATTTTTATAGAAATCACATTTAAATCTGTAGATTGCTTTGGGTAGTATGGGCATTTTAACAATATTTATTCTTCCATCAATTGGCATGGAATATCTTTCCATTTGTGTCCAATTCTTTTCATCAAAGTTTTATAGCTTTCAGACTACAGGTCTTGCACCTCCTTGGTTAAGTTTATTCCTAGGTATTTTATTATTTTTGGTGCAATTGTAAATGGGATTGATTCCTTAATTTCTTTCTGCTACTTCATTATTAGTGAATAGAAATGCAATGGATTTCTGAATATTGATTTTGTATCCCACGATCTTCTGAGTTCGTTTATTAGTTCTAGCAGCTTTTTGGTGGAGTCTTTAGGGTTTTCTATATAGAATATCATGTCATTTGCAAAGGGTGAAATTGTATGTCTTCCTTACCAGTTTGGATGCCTTTTATTTCTTTTTGTTGTCTGATTGCTGTGTCTAGGATTTCCAGTACTATGTTGATTAAAAGTGGTGATAGTGGACATCTTTGTCTTGTTCCTGACCTTAGGGGCAAAGCTCTCAGGTTTTCACCATTGAGTATGATGTTAGTTGTGGGTTTTTCACATATGGCCTTTATGATGTTGAGGTATGTTTCCTCTAAGCCTACTTTGTTGGGGGTTTTTATCATGAATGGACGTTGTACTTTGTCTAATGCTTTTTTCTGCATCCTTTGAAATGATAATATGGTTTCTCTTGTTGATGTAATCTATCACATTGATTGATTTGCAAATATTGAACCAGACTTGTATCACAGGAATAGATCCTACTTGATCATGGTGAATGATTTTTTTAATGTATTGTTGGATTCAGTTTGCTGATATTTTGTTGAGGACTTTTGCATCTATGTTCATCAGAGATATTGGCTTGTAGTTCTCTTTTTTTGTAGTGTCTTTATCTGGTTTTGGTATCAGGGTAATGATGGCCTCATAGAATAAATTTGAAAGCTTTCCTTCCTCTTTTATTTTTTGGAAAAGTTTCAGTAGAATAGGTGTTAACTCTTCTGTAAATGTTTAGTAGAATTCCCTTGTGAAGCCATCTGGTCCTGGACTTTTGTTTGTTGGGAGTTGGTTTGTTGGGAGTTTTTTGATTACTTATTCAATTTTATTGCTGGTATCTGTGTGTTCAAATTTTCTATTTCTTCCTGATTTAGTTTGAGAGGTTATATGTTTCCAGGAATTTATCCATTTCTTCTAGGTTGCCCAATTTTTTGGCATATAATTTTTCATAATATTCTCATAACCCTTTGTGTTTCTGTGGTGTTGGTTTTTATTTCTCCTCTTTCGTTTCTGATTTTGTTTATTTGAGCCCTGTCCCTTTTTTTTAATGAGTCTGCTTAAAGGTTTATCAATTTTTTTGATCTTTTTGAAGAACCAGCTCCTGGTTTCATTGATCTGTTCTATTGCTTTTTTAGTTTTTATATCATTTATTTCTGCTCCAATCTTCAGTATTTTCTTCCTTCTACTTGTTTTGGGTTTTTGTTTGTTCTTCTTTTTCTAGCTACTTTAGGTGTAAGATTCAGCCTTTTGAGATTTTTCTTGCTTCTTGAGGTAGGCCTGGATTGCTTTAAACTTCCCTCTTAGAATTGCTTTTGCTGCATCCCAAAGATTTTGGACTGTTGTGTTTTTATTTTCATTTGTCTCCAGTAATTTTTGATTACTTCTCTGAGATCTTGTTTAACCCATTCACTGTTTAGTAACATGTTACTTAACAGCCATGTATTTGTGTTCTTTCCAGATTTTTTCATGTGGTTGATTTCTAGTTTCATAGCATCGTGATGAATAGATGCGTGGTATGACTTTCATCCTTTTGTATTTGCTGAGACTTGTTTTGTGGCCGAATGTGTGACCTATTATGGAGAATGCTCCATGTGCAATTGAAAAGAATGTATATTCTGCTGTTTTAGGATGGACTGTTCTGAATATTTGTTAGACCCATCTGGTCCAATGTTTCATTCAAAGCCACTTTTCCTTGTTGATTTTCTGATTGGATGATCTGTCCATTGATGTAAGTGGGGTGTTCAAGGTCCCTACTACTATTGTATTACTATCAATTAGTTCCCTTATGCTTGTTATTAACTGCTTTATGTATTTGGGTGCTCCCATGTTGGTTTCATATTTACAATTGTTATTTTTTTTTTGGATTGTCCCCTTTATGATTATATAATGACCTTCTTTGTCTCTTGTTACAGTCTTTTTTTTAAAGCCTATTTTCTCCAATATAAGTATTGCTGCCCCAGCTTTCTTTTCACTTCCATTTGTGTAATATGCTTTTCATCCCTTCGCTTTCAATCTGCAGATGTCTTTAGTTCTAAAATGGGTCTCAGGGCGCCTATGTGGGTCAGTCAGTTAAACATTCAGTTCTTGGTTTTGGCTTAGGTCATGATCTCATGGGTCTTGGGATTGAGACCCACATCAGGCTCCATGCTCAGTGGGGAATCTGCTTGAAGATTCTCTCCCTCTGCCCCCTCCCCACTCTTTCTCTCTCTCAAATAAATAAATCTTTAAAAATAATTTAAAATTGGTCTCTTGTAAAAAATAAATAAAATAAAATAATAAATAAAATAAAATAAAATGGGTCTCTTGTAGGCAGCTTATAGATGATGGGTCTTGCTTTTTTATCCATTCTGTCACCCTATGTGTTTTGATTGTAGTGTTCAGTCCATTTATATTTAAAGTAATTATTGATAGGTATGTATTTATTGGCATTTTGTTTCTTGTTTTGTGGTTGTTTTTGTAGTTCTCTGCTCCTTTCTTCTCCTATTCTCTCTTCTCACAGTTTGTTGGCTTTCTTTAGTGATATACTTGAATTTCTTTCTCTTTATTTTTTGCATATCTATTACTGGTTTTTGATTTGTGGTTACCATTATGTTTGCATGTAACATCTTATACATATAGCAGTCTATGTTAAATTGATGGTTGCTTAAGTGTGAACCCACTATTTACTCCTCTCCCCACCTCCACATGTTAGGTATATGGTATCATATTTTACATCCTATAATTTTGTGAATCCCTTGACTTATTTTTATAGATATACTTATTTTTATTGTTTTTGTGCTTCTTTCTTTTCTTACTCCTACTTATGGTCTTTCCTTTCCACTCAAGGAGTCCACTTTTACATTTCTTGTAGAGCTGGTTTGGTGGTCATGAACTCCTTTTGTTTTTGTTGGTGAAACTCTATCTCTCCTTCTATTCTGAATGATAGCCTTGCTGGATAAAGTATTCTTGGCTGCAGATTTTTCTCTTTCAGCACTTTTAATATGTCATGCCACTCCCTCTGGCCTGCAAAGTTTTGGTGAAAAATCAGCTTACAGCCTTATGGAGTTTTTGTATGTAACTATCTTCTTTTCTATTGCTGCTTTTAAAATTCTCTCTTTATCATTACTTTTTGCCATTTTAATTACTATGTGTCTTAGTGTGGACCTCCTTGGGTTGATTTCCTTGGGGACTCTCTGTGACTCCTGGATCTCGATTTTTGTTTCTTTCCTCAGATTCAAGAAGTTTCCAGCCATTATTTCTTCAAATAAAATTTCTGTTCTCTTTTCTCTCTCTTCTCCTGAGATCTGTATAATTGAGTATTATTATGCTTGATGGTGACACTGAATTCCCTGTCTGTTTTCATTTTTTATTTATTTTTCTCTCTTCTGTTCAGCATGGTTGCTTTCCATTACTCTGTCCTTCAGGTCACTGATCCATTCTTCTGCTTCCTCTAGTCTATTTATTCCATCTAATTTTAATTTCAGTTATTGAGTTCTTCATCTCTGATTATTTCCTTTTTTATATTTTCTATCTCTTTGTTAAGGGTCTCACTGAAGTCCTCCACTCTTTTCTTAAGTCCAGTGAGTATCTTTATGATCATTACTTTAAATTCTCCATTAGGCATATTACTTATCTTGGTTTTGTTTAGCTCTCTTGCTGTGATTTTGTCCTGTTCTTTCATTTGGAACATATTCCTCTGTCTCCTCATTTTGTCTAACTCTCTGTGTCTGTTTCTATGTGTTCAGAAAGTCAGCGACATCTCCTGCTCTAGAAAGTAGTGACCTTATGGAGAAAAGATCCTGTAGTGTCCTGCAGTGTAGTGCTCTGAAGAACCTGGTGCTTCAGGAATATCTACTATGTGTGTTGAGTGTGCCCTACTGTCGTGGCTGAGCTACATTTGCCTTTAGTCCAGCCATCTGAAATGGCTCTCATTGCTTGTTGTGGACAGGGTTTGGTCCCCATGTTGTTTATAGGCCAGTCTGGGGTTGCCTTGGGCTTGAGTTTAGTCAGACCAGGCATTTGCTATAGAAGCAGCAGTACTGAATTGCAGGGAATTTTCTCTGAGAAGCTTTTGTTGGTGGCCAGGGCCTGCAGTCAGATGTCTGCTCCAGCCCACTGCTTGAGCTGCAATCAGCCTAGTGTGTGTGATTATCTTCCCTTCTCCCCAGGGTAGGAGTCACTTTGGCATGATGCTGGCCCCTGTCAGGGCTGCTTGCACACCCCAGGCTTGTGACACTGCTTTGGATGGACTCTGGCCAAGGGCATATTAGAGGGGACAGGTCTGCAGGAGAACATGGGGGTGGGGCACATGGTGCCATCAAGGTTTATTGCAGTCTGTTGTGGGATGGGACCTGCAGCCACTGGGAACCAAGGCAGGCCAAGTTGGAGGGGGCAGATCCACAGAATCATGCACATGGGCAGGACATATGGTGTTAGCAAGGTTTGTGCAAATTTGCTGTGTGAGGGGAACTAGAACAGCTTTAGAAAACATGGGGCCAGAGGGAGCATGTCCACAAGAGAACATGGGAGTAGGGTACACGGTTAGCAAGTTAGGTAGTGAGTGTTGGCACTGTGCTGGTTCCTGCAGGTGTGCTTGTGTCAAGGCAGGGGACTGGAGAAGGAAATGGCACTGACAGCTCCTTTGTTCCTGGACAAGTTTCCCAGTGATCCCTGCTCCTCCAGCACATGCTCTGAAATTAGTAAATAAATCTCCTTCCTATACATCCCAGGTGTTTTTCAAACTGCTGCTTCTGTGATATATCTATCAGGCCTGTCTGTTGTGCTATCTCTTTAAGGGTGGGGACTCAATTTCCTATCACCCTCTCAGCTCTCCCAGAGCAAAGCCCACTGATTTTTAAAGTTCCAGGTGTTAAACCCCACTAACTATAAGAACTCCTGAAATTTGGCCCCTCTGATTTTCAAAGCCAAATGTTATGGGGATTCATCTTCCCCCTGTGGGTTCCCCAAGCCTGGGGTGCCTGGAGTGAGGGTGTTTTTGTCCCCTCTCTATGCCTGAAGCATCCTCCTTCCTGTGGGCAGTCGAGGATCTATTTAGCTCCTGACTGTATCTCTGCCCTTCCTACACTCTTTGATGTGGCCTCATCTCTACGTTTAGCTGTGGAGAGTCTGTTCTGCCAATCTTTGGGTCATTTTCTGGGTTAGTTACACTGATGCGGTGTTATCTAGTTGCATCCATGGGACAAGGTGAGCTCAGGATCTTCCTACTCCACCGTCTTCACCAGAGTCCCTTTGGTGGACTCTTTAAATCTTATCCTAAGATTTAAAGTCTTATATAATGACTTATAAAGATATAAGTTATTCTTCAATTTAAGGATATTTTAGTACAGCATTTCTTTGATTCCTTCTTCTTCCTTCTTTCCTTCCTCTCTCTCTTTTCCTTTCCTTTCCTTTCCTTTCCTCTCGTCTCCTCTCCTCTCCTTCCCCTCCCTTCCTCTCCCCTCCCTTCCTTTCCCCTCCCTTCCCCTCCCCTCTCTTCTCCTCTCCTCTCCTTTCTTTCCTTTTCTTTCTGTCTGCCTATCTCTGTCTCTCCTTTATCTTCCCTTCTGTTCCCTTGCTGTCCTTTCTGAAGCTCTCATTAAATAAATATTGGGATTCTCATAAAGATCTGCATGTCTCTGAATTTTTCTGATCTTTTCGTTTTTTGCTTTTTGTGTTGCATCTTGGGATAATTTCTGTGTTCAATCTTCAACTAAAGTATAACTCTAGTTTTAGTTGCATGAATACTCACTCCTTTAGCAATGGGTAAATTTTTGACAATTATGTTTTTAATTTCTAAAAATATCTATAGTAAAATTTTGTCATATTGTGTCTGACCAATGTATCATGAATGGCCTTTTGATATTTGGGAAATTCTTGCATTATAATATTTACCTATCAAATGTAAAAGTCAAAACTCAAACTTCTTGTCTGTGTTGAAACTAAGATGTAGGAATATGACTTAGTGTCTACCAATCAGATGCCCCAGCATGAGAATTTGATTTGGAATTGCAGACATGAATAAAGTGGTACAGTGTGGTTTCTATTTTGCTGGAATAGATAGCAGTGAAGGAACTTGGCTTTGAAGGATGGCAGAGATTGCAAGGTCAAGTTCTTAATAAAGTAGTGGCATCAGTACTGGCAGCAGTAGCTGTTGCAGTAAAGTCAATTTTTTGGCATATAATGCAGTAGCAACAGTTTTTCGAATCAGACCAGTTCTGTGGCATTGGCCCTGGGCAATTGTTTCTGGAAACTGAGCCTCAAAATTGGTTTTCCTGCTTTCCTTTAATAAATAACTGCACTATGTATATAGTCTCAATTTTAACATCCTCCTTCTCAAGCCATTTTCCCCTATCTTTTTTGCTCACTCCTTGTAATGTCCCAATTTCAATATTTTCTTGACCTTTCTGGGAACTCCAATCCATTGACCTTTTACTACTACTTTCCTTTTTATAATTTTATATTTCATGGTCCACTATTACAATAACTCCCAGGCATATACCATTAACTCCTTTGCTCTTCTTTCCATTCATTATACTCTCCAGAAAAAATAATCCCAAACCTGCTTAAACCCAATTCTTCACTTTCTCTGTTTTCATTTTAACTGGTTTGATCTCCATTTAATTTTCATCTTCAAATTCATGACCATTAACCTCAGAGGGCCTTTAGCACTGCCTGGCAATGCTATGACATTTTCATAACACGTTCTCTAGATGACTATTGTATACCATCTACTCTCTCCTTAAACTTCCAATATCTAGGGGGTGTGGGAAGGTAGCAATGGAGTAGGAGGACAGACTAGCACACAGGGAAGCACATAGGGAAAATGAATCCCCATAGTAATTGGCTTGGAAAGTGATAGAATTTCATGAGTTCTTGCAATGAGCTGAGCTTAAAGCCCTGAGTTTTAAAGGTCAGCAGGCTTGTCTAGGATAGAACCCTGAGGGTATTATGCTGTTCTTGGAGAGCAGACAAGGGAAACAGCTCACCTGAAGAGCACAAGGACACAGTGGGGAGGTAATTTGCACATCTTGGAGCACATCCCAGAAAGGCAGCATTTAGGAGAGACCCCTCTGGGGACAAAGGCTAGCCAGCACCATTTCCATCTCTTACCCCTCAGCATAAGCACAGGCAGGGCCACCTGTGGGAACCAGGGCAGCACTGACACTACTAACTTGCTTACACCAAGCCTCACCTACACAATCCCTGGGCTCCCATGGAACCACCTCTCCCAGTTAGCTTGCCTCAGTACCAGCATGTAGGCCCCCTCCCCAAGACTGGCCCAGACCCCTGTTCACGCTACATCTCCTGTTTAAGAGTTTTGTGGAGCCTCATTCCAGTGGTGGTGGCAACAGGTCTCATTTCACAAAAAGACCAGAACACACCTAGTTAAAATGCACCACATTCAGGCCAGGAACCAAACACTGCCCACAGCAGTCAAAGACATCCTCTGCAGATGACTGGCCTGAGGGAAAACATTCAGAACAAAGCAGCAGAGCACATGCAGCACACATTGGAGATAGTCAGAAGCTCCAGACCCTGGGGAACAGGGAACACTACATGGTAGGGCACTATAGGACCTCTTCTTCATAAGGCCATTACTCTCAAGAGCAAGAGACTTAGCTGACTTTCTTAACACACAGAAACAGGCACAGAGACTTAGACAAAATGAGAACACAGAGAAATTTATCCCAAATGAAAGAATAGAATAAGACCACCGCCAGAGATCTAAGTGAAACAGATATAAGTAACATGCCTGATAGAGAATTTAAAGTAATGATCATAAAGACACCCACTGGATGTGAGAAAAGAGTGGAAAACATCAGTGAAACCCTTAAAACAGAGATAAGGAATAACACATCAATAAACAAAATAAGAAACACAAGAGGGAATGAACAGCAGGCTAGAAGAAGCAGAGGAATGAATTAGTGACCTAGAGGACAGAGTAATGGCAAGTAATGGAGCTGAACAAAAGAGAGGATAAAGAATTGCACAAAATGAGAATAGACAGGGAACTCAGTGATTCCATCAAATTTAATAATTTTCACAATATAGGAGTCCCAGAAGAGAGAGAAAAGGGAGTAGACTATATGAAGAAATAATAGCTGACAACTTCCCTCATCTGGGGAAGAAAACAAATACCCAGATCCAGGAGGCACAGAGAAATCAAAATCAAGAAAAGCAGATGCACACCAAGACATATTGTAATTAAATTGGCAAAATATAGTGGTAAAGACAAAAATTTTAAAGCAGCAAAAGAAGACAGTAATTTACAAAGGAAAACTCATGAAGCTTATAGGAGATTTTTTGACAGAAACTTTGCAAGGCAGACGGGAGTAGCACAATGCTAAATGAAAAAATCTGTAACCAAGAATACTCTATACAGCAAGGCTATCATTCAGACTAGAATAAGAGATAAAGAGTTTCCCAAACAAAAACTAAAGGAGTTCATGACCACTAAACAGCTCTGCAAAAAATATTAAAAGGGACTCTTTGAGTGGAAAGGAGATACCAAAAATGACAATGTAGAGGTAGGAAATACAAAGCAGTGAACATGAATATTTCTGCAAAAAAAATCAGTCAAGGAACTCACACAATAAAGAATATAAAATTAGCAACATATACCTAAAACATGGGGAGGAGAAAAGAGAATGGGTTCAACTTAAATGACCATCAACTTAATATAGACTTCTGCTATATGCATAAGATGTTATATACAAACCTAATGGTAACCATATATCAAAAACCACTAATAAATATGTGAAGAATGAAGAGAAGGAAATAAAAATATATCACTAAAGAAAATCAGCAAATCAGAAAGACAAGAAAGGATCAGAGAAAATCTTCAGAAACAACCACAAAACAAATAAGAAATGGCACTAAATACATACCTATCAATAATTACTCTGAAAGTAAATGGACTAAACACTCCAAACAGAAGACATAGGGTGACAGAATGAATAAGAAAAGATATTGCTGCCTACAAGAGACTCATTTTCTTTTTTTAATATCTCATTTTATTAAATTTAGTTAACATGTAGTATATCATTAGTTTCAGATGCAGAGTTCAGTTATTCATCAGTTGCTTATAACACCCAGTTCTCATTACATCATGTGCCCTCCCCATCACCCAGTTACCCCATCCCCTCACCAACCTCCCCTCCAGCAACCCTCATTTCGTTTCCTATAGTTAAGAATCTCTTATGGTTTGTCTCTCTCCCTAATTTTGTCTTATTTTATTTTTTCCTCCCTTCCCCTACGATCCTCTGTTTTGTTTCTTAAATTCCACTATGAGTGAAACTATATGATAGTTGTCTTTCTCTGATTGACTTATTTTGCTTAGCATAATATCCTTCAGTTCCATCCACATTATTGTAAATGGTAAGATTTCATCCTTTTTGATGGCTGAGTTATAATCCATTGTATATATTTACCACATCTTCTTTATCCATTAAACCTAAAGACACCTGCAGAATCAGAGTGAGATGATGAAGAAATATTTACTATGCAATGGATGTCAAAAGAAAATCAGAGTAGCAATAATAATTTTGGAAAAAACAGACTTTAAAACAAAGACTGTAATAGAAGACAAAGAAGGACACCATATAATAATAAAGGGGATAAAAGATATATAACAGAAGATATAACAATTATAAATATTTATGCACTAAACATAGGAGCAACAAATACATAATACAATTAAAACAAATACAAAAGAACTAATAATAATAATGAAAAAATAGTAGGGGACTTTAACACCCCACTTACATCAATGGACACATCATCTAAACAGAAAATCAACAAGGAAACAATGGCTTTGAATGACACACTTGAACAGATGGATTTAACAGATATATTCAGAACATTCCATCCTAAAACAGAATACACATTCTTTTCAACTGCACATGGAACATTCCCCAGAATAGATCAAATGCTAGCCCACAAAACAAGCCTCAACAAATTCAAGAAGATCAAAATCATGCCATGCACCTTTTGTGACCACAATGCTATTAACCAGAAGTCAACCACAAGAAAAAGTTTGGAAAGATCACAAATACATGGAGGTTAAATAGCATGTCACGGGGCGCCTGGGTGGCTCAGTCGTTAAGCGTCTGCCTTCGGCTCAGGTCATGATCCCAGGGTCCTGGGATCGAGCCCCGCATCGGGCTCCCTGCTCAGTGGGAAGCCTGCTTCTCCCTCTCCCACTCCCTCTGCTTGTGTTCCCTCTCTCGCTGTGTCTCTCTGTCAAATAAATAAAATCTTTAAAAAATAAATAAATAAATAAATAAATAAATAGCATGTCACTAAACAATGAATGGCTGAACCAGGAAATAAAAGAAGAAATAAAAAAATACATGGAAATGAATGAAAATGAAAACATAATGGTCCCAAACCTTTGGGATTCAGCAAAAACGTTCTAAGAGGGAAGTTTACAGAAATACATGACTACCTAAAGAATCAAGAAAAATCACAAATAAACAACCTCACATTGCACCTAAAGGGACTAGAAAAAGAACAACAAAGAACCCAAATTCACCACAAGAAAGGAAATAATAAAGAGCAGAAATAAATGATATAGAAACTAAAACAAAACAAAACAAAAAACAATAGAACAGATCAATGAAACCAGGACATGGTTCTTTGAAAAAATCAGCAGAACTTATAAACCTTTAGTCAGACTTCACACACACACACACACACACACACAAAACACAGAAAGGAATCAAATAAAATCACCAAAAAGAGAGAGGATAAATAATCACCAACACCACAAAAATACAATTATGAGAATATTATGAAAAACTACTTTGAGTTTATTTTTCATGCATGGTGTAATAAAGTGGTCCAATTTCATTCTTCTGCATGTTGCTGTCCAGTTTTCCCAACACTATTTGTTGAAAAGACTGTTGTTCAAAATGGTTGAAAGACCTAAATGTGAGACAGGAGTCCATCAAAATCCTAAAGAACACAGGCAGCAACCTCTTCAACCTCAGCTGCAGCAACTTCTTCCTAGATACATCACCAAAGGCAAGGGAAGCAAGGGCAAAAATGAACTATTGGGGCTTCATCAAGATAAAAAGCTTTTGCACAGCAAAAGAAACAGTCAACAAAACCAAAAGACAACGGACAGAATGGGAGAAGATATTTGCAAATGACATATCAGATAAAAGGCTAGTATCCAAAATCTATAAAGAACTTATCAAGCTCAACACCCAAAGAACAAATGATCCAATCAAGAAATGGGCAGAAGACATGAACAGACATTTTTCCAAAGAAGACATCCAAATGGCCAACAGACACATGAAAAAGTGCTCAACATCACTCGGCATCAGGGAAATCCAGATCAAAACCTCAATGAGATACCACCTCACAGCAGTCAGAATGGCTAAAATTAACAAGTCAGGAAATGACAGATATTGGCGGGGATGCAGAGAAAGGGGAACCCTCCTACACTGTTGGTGGGCATGCAAGCTGGTGCAGCCACTCTGGAAAACAGTATGGAGGTTCCTCAAAAAGTTGAAAATAGAGCTACCCTACAACCCAGCAATTGCACTACTGGGTATTTACCCCAAAGATACAAATGTAGGGATCTGAAGGGGTACATACACCCTGATGTTTATAGCAGCAATGTCCACAATAGCCAAACTGTGGAAAGAGCCAAGATGTCCATTGACAGATGCATGGATAAAGAAGAGGTGGTATATATATACAATGGAATATTATGCAACCATCAAGAAGAATGAAATCTTGCCATTTGCAACGATGTGGATGGAACTAGAGGGTATTATGCTGAGCTAAATAAGTCAATCAGAGAAAGACATGTATCATATGACCTCACTGATATGAGGAATTCTTAATCTCAGGAAACAAACTGAGGGTTGCTGGAGTGGTGGGGGGTGGGAGAGATGGGGTGGCTGGGTGATAGACATTGGGGAGGGTATGTGCTATGGTGAGTGCTGTGAATTGTGTAAGACTGTTGAATCACAGACCTGTACCTCTGGAACAAATAATACATTATATGTTAAAAAAAAAAAAAAAGATAGCAGGAAGGGAAAAATGAAGGGGGGGATATCGGAGGGGGGGACGAACCATGAGAGACTATGGACTCTGAGAAACAAACTGAGGGTTCTAGAGGGGAGGGGGATGGGAGGATGGTTTAGCCTGGTGATGGGTATTAAAGAGGGCATGTACTGAATGGAGCACTGGGTGTTATATGCAAACAATGAATCATGGAACACTACATCAAAAACTAATGATGGAATGTATGGTGATTAACATAACATAATAAAAAATGTAAAAAAAAATAAAAGAAAATAGAAAGAAAAGACTGTCGTTTTCCCATTGGATATTCTTTCCTGCTTTGTCAAAGATTAATTGATCATATAAATGTAGGTCTATTTCTGGGTTTTCTATTTTGTTCCATTGATCTATGTGTCTGTTTTGTGCCAGTACCATACTGTCTCGATGACTACAGCTTTGTAATACAGCTTGAAATCCAGAATCGTGATGCTTCCAGCCTTACTTTTCTTTTTCAGGATTGCTTTGGTTATTTGGGGTCTTTTGTGGTTCCATACAAATTTTTGGATGGTTTGTTCTAGCTGTGTGAAAAATACTATTGGTATTTTGATAGAGATTGCACTAAATGTGTAGATTGCTTTAGGTAGTATAGACATTTTAACAATGTTTGTTCTAATCCATGAGCATGGAATATTTTCCATTTCTTTGTGTCCTCTTCAATTTCTTTCATAAGTGTTCTATAATTTTCAGAGTACAGGTCTTTTACCTCTTTGGTCAAGTTTATTCCTAGGTATCATATTGTTTTTGGTGCAATGCAAATGGGATGGATTCCTTGATTTCTTTTTCTGCTGCTTCATTATTGGTGTACAGGAATGCAACAGATTTCAGGGTGCCTGGGTGGCTCAGTTGGCTAAGTGTCCAGCTCTTGGTTTTGGTTCAGGTCATGATCTCAGGGTTGTGAGCTTGAGCCCCACATCTGGCTCCCCGCTCAGTGTGGAGTCTGCTTGAGATTCTCTCTCTCCCTCTCCCCCCCCCCTTGTGCTCTCTCCCTCTCTCTCTCAAATAAATAAAATCTTAAAAAAAGAAATGCAACAGATTCCTGTACATTGATTTTATATCCTGTGACTTTGCTGAATTCATGTATTAGTTCTAGCAAGTTTTTTGGTGGAATGTTCCTGGTTTTCTAGATAAAGTATCATGTTGTCTGAAAATAGTGAAAGTTTGACTTCTTCCTTGCTAATTTAGATGCTTTTTGTTTCTTTTTGTTGTCTGATTGCTGAGGCTAAGACTTCCAGTACTATGTTAAACAGTAATGGTGAGAGTGGACATCCCTGTCTTGTTCCTGACCATAGGGGAAAAGCTCTGTTTTTCCCCATATATGTTAACAAATTGGACAACCTAGAAGAAATAGGTAAGTTCCTAGAAAGATATAAACTACCAAAACTGGAACAAGAAGAAATAGAAAATTTGAACAGTCTGATAACCAGTAAAGAATTGAATCAGTAATCAAAGAACTCCCAATAAACAAAAGTCTAGGACCAGATGGCATCACAGGTAAATTCTACCAAACATTGAAAGAAGATTTAATACCTACATTTTTCAAACTATTCCAAAAAAATAGAAAGGAAGGAAAACTTCCAAATTTATTCTATGAGGCCAGCATTACCCTCATACCAAAACCAGATAAAGACACCACTAAAAAAAGAGAACTACAAGCCAAAATTCCTGGTTAACATAGATGGAAAAATTCTCAATAAAATTTAGCAAAACGAATTAAACTCTACATTAAGAGAATCATTCACCATGATCAAGTGGGATTTTTTTCCTGAGCTGCAAGTGTGTTTCAATATTTACAAATCAACTAATGCAAGACACCACATCAACAAGAGGAAAAATTAGAACCATATGATTATTTCAATAGATGCAGAAAAAACGTTAGTCATAGTACATTATCCATTCTTGATAAAAACCCGCAACAAAATAAAGATAGAGTAAACATACCTCAACATAATAAGGCCATATATGAAAAACCCACAGCAACCATCATCCTCAATGGGGAAAAACTGAGAACTTGTCTCCTAAGGTCAGGAACAAGACAAGAATGTCCATTCTCACCACTTTTATTCAACATAGTACTGGAAGGCCTAGCCACAGCAATCAGAGGAACAAAGAGAAATAAAAGGCATCCAAATCAACAAGGAAGAATTCAAACTTTCACTATTTGCAGATGAAATGATACTCTATATAGAAAACCCAAAAGACTTCACCAAAAAAGTGCTAGAACTGATCAATGAATTCAGTTAAGTTGCAGGATATAAAATCAATGTATAGAAATCTGTTGCATTTCTGTACACCAATCATGAGGCAGCAGAAAGAAAAATTAAGGAATCAATCCCATTTACAATTGCACCAAAAATAGTAAGATACCTAGGAATAAATTCAAGTGAAAACTATAAAGCACTGAAGAAAGAAATTGAAGACATCACAAAGAAATGGAAAGACATTCCATACTCATGGATTGGAAAAACAAATATTGTTAAAATGTTTATAGTATCCAAAGCAATCTACACATTTAATGCAATCCCTATCAAAATACCAACAGCATTTTTCACACATCCTAAAATTTGTATGGAACCACAAAGACCCCTACAAACCTATAATGCCAAAAACTGTATGGTACTGGCACAAAAACAAGACACATACATCAGTAGAAATCCCAGAAATAGACCCACATTTATATAGCAAATTAATCTTTGACAAAGCAGGAAAGAATATCCAATTGGAAAAAGACAGTCTTTTCAACAAATAGTGTTGGGAAAACTGGACAGCTACCTGCAAAAGAATGAACCTGGACCACTTTGTTACACCATACACAAAAATAAATGGAAAGTGGGCGCCTGGGTGGCTCAGTCGTTAAGCGTCTGCCTTCGGCTCAGGTCATGATCCCAGGGTCCTGGGATCGAGTCCCACATCGGGCTCCCTGCTCGGCAGGAAGCCTGCTTCTCCCTCTCCCACTCCCCCTGCTTGTGTTCCTGCTCTCGCTGTGTCTTTCTCTGTCAAATAAATAAATAAAATCTTTAAAAATAAATAAATAAATAAATAAATGGAAAGTGATTAAAAACCTAAATGTGAAACCATAAAAATTCTAGAAGAGAACAAAGGCAGCAACTTCTTTGACATCAGCCATAGGAACCTCTTTGTAGATATGCCTCCTGAGTCAAGGGTGTTTAAACAAAACCAAAAATAAACTATTGAGACTTCATCAAAATAAAAAGCTTCTGCACAGCAAAGGAAACAATCAAGAAAATGAAAAGGCAACCTAAAGAATGGAAGAAGATATTTGCAAATGACATATCCAATGAAGGGTTAGTATCCAAAATGTATAAAGAATTTATCAAACTCAACACCCAAGAAACAAATTACCCAGCCAACACCCAAAAATGAATAATCCAATTAAAAAATGGCAGAGGATACGAACAGACATTTCTACAAAGACATCCAGATGGCCAACAGACACATGAAAAGATGTCCATCATCATTTACCATCAGGTAAATGCAATAGATATGCAATGAGATATCCCATCACAGCTGTCAGAATGGCTAAAATCAACATAGCTGTCAGAATGGCTAAAATCAACAACACAAGAAACAACAGATGTTGGCAAGGATGCGGATAAAGGGGAACCCTCTTGCACTGTTGGTGGAAATGCAAACTGGTATAGCTACTCTGGAAAACAGTATGGAGTTACCTCAGAAAGTTAAAAATAGAACTACTCTATGATCCAGCAATTGCACTTGGATATTTACCCACAGAATACAAAAACACTAATTCAAAGGAATGCATGCACCCCTATGTTAAGAGCAGCATTATTTACAATAGCCAAGATATGGAAGCACCCCAAGTGTCCATTAATTGATGGATGGATAAAGAAATATTGTATATATATATACATATATATATATATAACAGAATATTACTCAGCTACAAAGAAGAATGAAATCTTGCCATTTGCAATGACATAGGTGGAGCTAGAGAGTATTATTTGAAGGAAAATAGGTCTGTTAAAGAAAGACAAATGACATATGATTTCACTCATATGTGGAATTTAAGAAACAAAACAAGCCAGCAAATGGGAAAAAAAAGTAACAGAGAGGCAAACCAAGAAACATACTGTTAACTGTGGAGACCACACTGATAATTACCAGAGGGGAGAGGGGTGGGGGGGGATGAGTTACATAGGTGATAGGGACTGAGGAGGGCACTTGTTATGATTAGCATCAGGTGTTGTATGGAAGTGTTGAATCACTGTATCTAATATTACACTATATGTTAAATAAAAACTTTAAACAAAGAATTTGTAGTATTTCTGAAAATGAGTGTGAACATAGAGATCAAAAGAGAAGGACCAATTCAATATGCACTTAAAGAGTATTTAGAATACCAAATTCCATCTTTACCTCAGCTGGGTGGATGGTTGCCATGTTTATTCTCACCCCAAAGATGACTGAGGTTTTATTCTCTGGAGAAGTCTCTGAAAAGCAGGACAATTTTCCCACACCCTCACACTGACCCTAAACCTAACCCTGACCCTTATTCCAACCATATGTCAAGCCCTACTCCAAGATCTGAGGAAAGAAAAGATTTGGTGTGTATATACTACGGTATATTACTCAGCCACAAAGAAGGAAATCTTGTCCTGTGCAAGACATGGATGGAGGTAGAGAGTATTCTTCTAATTGAAAACCTAATCCTAAACCAAACCCTAACCCTAACCCCAAACTGACAACCGCTAACCCCTAACCCTAAGCCTTCACCATGACCATAACCTTGCCCTAAACTTAACCCTCTGTAGAGGTCTTTGAACTTCAGTACAATAGGCTCATACCCTCACCACAGCCCTAACCCTAACCCTTACCCTTATTCCAGCCCTACACTGAACCCTACTCCAAGATATGAGGAAAGAAAAGATGTGATATATATATACACAATGGAATATTATTCAGCCATAAAAAGAATGAAATCTTGCCATTTGCAACGACATGGATGGAGCTAGAGAGAATAATGCTGAGTGAAATAAGTCAGTCAGAGAATACCATATGAATTCACTCATATATGGAATTTAAGACACGAAACAAAGAGGGGGAAAGGAAAAAAAGAGAGATAAACCAAGAAACAGACTTGTAATCATAGAGAACAAATTGATGGTCACCATAGGGGAGGTAGGTGGGGGGAAGGGTGAAATGGGTGATGGGGATTAAGAAGTGCACTTGTCATGAGCACCAGGTACTGTATGTAAGTGTTGGATCACTAAATTGTACAACTGAAACTACTGTAACACTCTATGTTAACTAACTGGAATTAAAATAAAAGCTTTTTTTAAAAAGCCCTCAATATCTAGTTTTCCATTCTCACACTTAACAGATAACCCTATTTAACAAACTACCCTTAATTTTACCAATGACCTCCATATTGCTAATATTGAAGGTTAATTATTAGTCTTCATCTTAGTTGACCTGTCAGTATTATTTACATCGTCAATTACTCTCTCCTTCTTGGGACACTTCATTTATTTGGCCTCCAGGATACCTCTTTATACTTCTCCTCCTATCTCACTGGTTATTTCTTCTCCATATTCTCTAATGATATTTTAGCCCCCAGCTGCAAAATACTGAAGTAACACAAGACTAAGTCCTTGGTCCTCTTCTCATTTCTGTCCACACTCATTCCTTAGCTGTTATCATCCAGTCTCATGGCTTTAAATGCCTTCTATATAGAGAGGGCTGTCAAATTAATATCTATAGCTTTGATTCCTCCTCTGAACTTCGGAATAATATAACCCACTGCCTACTCAATGTCTCCACTTGGATGTTCAATAGATGTCTCCTACTTAACACGTCCAAAACCTCAGCTCTTCATTCTCCAACAAAAATAAACTGGTTCTCTGGGATGCCTGGGTGGCTCAGTGGTTAAAGCAGCTGCCTTTGGCTCAGGTCATGATCCCAGGGTCCTGGGATCGAGCCCCGCATCGGGCTCCCTGCTCAGCGGGAAGCCTGCTTCCCCTCTCACACTCCCCTTGCTTGTGTTCCCTCTCTCACTGTCTCTCTCTCTGTCAAATATATAAATAAAAATCTTAAAAAAAATTAACTGGTTCTCCTGCAATTTTCTCCATTATAATAAATAGTACCTTAGTTATTCTAGTTCCTCAGGCAAAAACATTGGAGTTATTCTTGTCTTCTCTCTCTCATGCGCCAAATTTAATCCATCACCAAATCCTGTCCATATTTCCTTTTAAATATACCCAGATTCTGTCCATATATCCTCATTCCCACTGATAACACCCTGCTCTAAGCCACAATCATCTCATTTCCGTATCACTCTAATAACCTGCTAACTGGTCTCCCTACCTATACTTTTGTTCCTTCTAACCTATTGTCTACACAGCCACCAAAGTGAGACTGTTAAAATGTAAGTCAGATTATGTCAGTCTTCCGCTAGTAACCATACAATGGGTTTCCATATATCTCATGATGAAAGCCAAAATACAATGATTTACAAAATCCTATATAACTGGGCCTGCTCTTATTGCTTTCATTTCAACTTCTACCGCTCTTTATTCAGTGTGCTGAAGCCACACTGGTCTCCTTACTATTAATCAAAAAACCCCTAGACACTCCTTTTGCTTAGAACATTCTTCTTCTATCCTCTTGGCTCACCTTATCACTTTCTTTAATTCCTGGCTCAGATATTACCTTATCAGAGAGGCCTATTCTAGCTGGCATCTACAATAGCATACACAATGTGCTCACATAGTCACAGACACACATACATATGCCCCTGTCATTTGCTGTGTCCCTTACTCTGCTTGATATCGCTACCTGAATCATATGCTTTTTTAAAAAAAGATTTATCTATTCATTTGAGGGAGGGAGGAGCAGAAGGAGAGAGAAACTTAAGCGGAGCCCGACGCAAGGCTCAATCTCACTACCCTGAGATCAGGACCTGAGCCAAAACCAAGAGTCAGACGCTTAACTGACTGTGCTATCAAGGATCCCCTTGAACCATATAATTTTGTAGTCTCTAGACTTTCACTGAAATACAAGCTCTATAAGAAAGGAACTTTGTTTTACTTGCTGCTGTATCTCCTATCTCCAATGTCTAAAAGAGTAGTTGGCACATAGTAGCCACTCAATAAATATTTGCTTATTCTTAGACAAACTTATATGGATTATATTATTTACAAATAAGAACCCCAGGGGCACCCGGGTGACTCAGTCATTTAAGGGTCTACCTTCAGCTCAGGTCATGATCCTAGGGTCTTGGGATCGAACCCCACGTCGGGCTCTCTGCTCAGCTGGGATCCTGTTTCTCCCTCTCCCTTTGCCTGCTGATCCATCTGGTTGTGCTTGCTCTCTCTCTTTCTCTATCAAATAAATAAATAAAATATTAAAAAAACAAATAAGAACCTTGATTATTTCCCTTTTTTGAACAGGAGCTTATTTTTATTTTATGAATGTGAATTATTTAATGATGTATTCCGAGGGTGATGAATCTTTCTCTAAATACTATTTAAGCATATTTATAGTTCTTTTCTGTTTTCTCCATTTACTATTTCTTGGACATTAGTTACTAAGTTGGTTGAGTCTGGTGACTCCCTTCAATGTTTTTACTTTTCAGTAAATATTTGGTGAATCTTGGTTGCCTGTCTATATTTATAAATGAAGACCTAGATTAAAAAGTGTTTGTAGCTGGAATTCATATTCTCTATAGATGTGAAAATCTTTATTCCCTTAGCAGTTAATGCAGAATCTGATTTCTATATCCCTAGTTCATTGTACATGGGAGCTGGGGAAAACCAGGATTTCCCCTTCATGGTAGATGATTAGCTTCTAATCAGTCTTGTGCTTCCATGTAGCAGACACTCCATGAAGTACTGCCCTGCTCATCAGCCCTAATGCCCAACCTGATAGCCTTCAATGTCAGACTTCTTCATTTAAAAAAGTTTTCATCCTGAAGCAAACACCAGTGACAGAGGAAGGCAAATCATGTAACTATTCCTCAGTTCTTTAATTAAATATACCATCTATCATTTTATGGCCCATTCCCTTCTACTTTTTGCTACTTCTGACCTAAGGTTATTCCAGAGTTCTGGAAAACTTACTTTTTGGGGGGTCTCTCTTTTGTCTTTGTGGCCATGCCACTTCCTGAACTCTATTTCTGGTGATTACCTAATTGAAAAAATGATGTTTGATATAACCTACCACCAGGCAAACATATTTTCCCTTACACATATGATTAGCCAAGATTTCATAATTAAACTACTTCAAACATGATTTATAAATGGCAATTGGTTTCACTGATAGGCTCAGCATAACCAAGTATTTACTATATCCTTAAGCATGGCCACTCATTTGTATTTAACACACACACATTTGGTGCTTACCAGCGGCAGGGTTGCTTGAATTAGCATGTCACTTTAACTATGCTGAAAGGATTAGGTTGCCAAATGTAATGCTCAGCCTTTCTTACTCAGCGTGTGTTCCACAGACCAATACCAGTCCTAAAACTGTTGTCAATCCCTGATAAATATGATAAATATACAAATCATACAAGCATAAGCATATTAATCAAATATGCTAATGGAAAGTATTTAGAAATTTTTAGAGCATTTTGACATTGCTGCTACATTCAAGTGCATGATTTCCTATTTCACAAAAGTCTATGGCAGATTGGAATAATAATTTTTTAAAAAGGTCCACCACAAAGATTTGAGAAGCCCTGCTTTAGAATGTCTCAAAAATGCTTTCGGTGTGGTGGCATAGTTTCCCTTCTTGTATTACCTTTGCCTTACTCAGGGTTGGCCTTTATGCCAAGGGACCTGGCTGACTTCCAGGCAGTTGTTTCCACATAGTATAATAGCTATAGCCAGTGAACTGAAAGTGCATTTCCTGCCACCATACTGTAAAATATTATTAATGTAATAGGAGAATGCACTTCTGGTTTTGGCACTGATATTTGGGATGCTGCATCAGGGCTGGTAGCTTTAAAGACTAGACAATATTTTGGAACATGGATTAATGGAGATAGAACCACTAAGAATACTTCCTGTTATTTGATCCATTTAGAGATAAATGTACATTTTGATAGTACAACATTTTAAATGAAAATAGGGAAATCTTATATTGGACTATAAACCTTTCCTCAAAGAAAATTTAGGGAGGTAGGTCTTATTTTAAGAAATATTTTTCTAACAACTAATAAAGTAGTCTTCCTTATCAGGTAAGTACTCAATTAGAGTCTGATTTACAAACTACCATTGATTCTGTAATAATGAATCCTGCAAAGAGCTGACAATTAGATTAAACGCTAGGGCCCTTTTCAAAGCAAGATTCTGTAATTATGCACTGGGGTAATTTAGGCATCTAAGGAAAGAAAATTAATTTTGAATCAAGAGCCATTAAATGTGATTTCCCTTTAATTTAGAGAAAAATTCTGTTATGCTTCAGAAAGGATGCAATCCTGTGGGCACTTAAGGGCTAAAAATTTGTTTGGAGATACATATGATCCCAGATCCACAGTTTGGAGCCAAAAGGAGACAATGAAGAATTCAAAGCAGTAAATGAAAAATAAGCAAAAATACAGAAATATAGTACCTGGAAACTTTGTATGTAAACTGAATGTTTCCAGTAGCCTTCTTACAAAATTATGGCCATTCAATCATCCATCCCTCAAAAACTATTCCCATGCTTCTAGTCTAGAATTAGTTGCAGATTCTGCAAGAGTTCATTCATTGAGGTTATACAACAGTCCATTATAGATCAACCAGGTTAGTCCTTCCAGAACTTGAGGGCATCTTAGTGAAGAAAGACTAATGCAAATGTGTAGTTATTTATTAATGTTAGAGAATGTAATACTCTAAACACAACAGGGTAGAGTGAAAAGTAACTGGTCACTATTGGAACCCTCTTAAGGCTTGACAAATACATAAGTAAAAATGTTTTTCTCCTCTGTACAATTATAAATTGAAGATTAACCAATATCCAAGTTATTATTGGAGATACGAAATCCTAGAAAATAGAAAAGTTAATTTAAGGTGAGGAGATTTTCCAATTGTTTATAAAGCCTTTGTATTGTCTTTTGTTCATTAAAATGAAAAAAAATGTAATAACAATATTAGAAACTATATTAGAACAATATTAAAAGAAATATTAGAAACATGTTGCTAATGAAGCTCTTCTCTACTGAAATAATTTCTTAAAATCAAAGCAATAGGAAGAATTTAATGTCAAATTCCCCATAGTGTCTAAACCAGTTCATTTCTATAAATTATTTTTGACCAAATGTCCCAGAAACAAATCAATGTAAAAGATTATTAATATTTATTTGCTTACAGGTATGAGAGAAAGTAATGTGAAATGCTTTTTGAAGAGAAGAATTTTGTTATGAGCCAATTCATACTGCTGCAAATATCTTGGATCCAAGACTGAAAGGCAGAAATGTAAATAATGATAGCACTGCTGCTGCTGCCCTAGATTGAATTACAAAACAAGCAGCACATTTAGAAATTTATGCTGGAAAAATCCTTTCAAATGTGTCTGAATACAGAACAGTTACAGTGTTTGTGCAGTCATGCAGTTTGGACTTGTGCCAAGTGTAACGCTCTTATTCCTGGTCCCACCCTCCTGATGAGGAATCTGAAGGCCAGGTTACAATTCAAGGTCTCTATGGCTGGCTCAAATTCCTACCCAGTGTTTCAGAGCCTTCAGCCTTACTAAATTTGCTAGTGAAAATAATATTAATAACCTTTGATGCTTACTATGTATCAAGCATTATGCAAGGTTAATTACATATTTTATCTCAATTAAGCTTCACAACAAACTTAAAAGGTAAACACTCTTATATTCAGATGGGGAAATTGATGCTCAATGAGGTTAAAAAATTGCTCAAGGCCAAATTGTTTTATCTGTTCAATTAGAAGTCTACTGATATATTAGTAGTCAATTCTGATGTCAAGGATGATTTTTGTTTGGAAGACAAGGCCAGGTATGTTAGTATAGTAAGGTCTCCCAAGCCTGAACATTTAGTTGCTGCTCTCACAGGTAATCCCTGCTGACTGGAAGTTTTTGTTATTCCTGTTGATTGCTTACAGTCACAGCTTTATTTTTTTAAGATTTTATTTAAATTCAAATTAGTTAACATTTAGTGTATTATTAGTTTCATAGGTATAATTTAGTGATTCATCCGTTGTATACAATATCCAGTGCTCATTCCATCAAGTGCCTTCCTTAATGCCCATCACCCAGTTACCCTATCCCTCTACCCACCTCCCCTCCAGCAACCCTCAGTTTGTCCCCTAGAGTTAAGAGTCTCTCATGGGTTGCCTCCCTCTCTAATTTAATCTTCTTTTGTTTTTCCTTCCCTTCCCCTATGTTCATCAGTTTTGTTTCTTAAATTCCACATATGATTGAAATCGTATGGTATTTGTCTTTCTCTGACTTGTTTCGCTTACAGCATAATACAGCCACACCGTTAAAAAGTTGTCAGTGGCTCTCAATAGCTATGCTTCATGATGCTCCTTGTACCAACCCCCAGTTTCATGGGTTCCTCAGTAGTGATGTAACTTTATTACAACAGCGTCTCTGATGCACCCTTACTGACAGAAACAGTTAAGTAATAGGTGAAAGACCCTTACCACTCTCCAAGAAAACCAATCTATGGAACACCAAGTAGCTTATCCCTTCTAGTGGCCTATTCTTTGATTTAAACAAAATTTAGGGAATTAAAGTTGGTCTTGGATGAGGTGAGTTTCTCCAGCTTAGACAAAAATGGTTTTCTCTAGAGCTCTTCCTGAGACTGGAGTTGCATTGGATCTCTCTGTTCTCCATAAGCAATGTTTCAGTGGTGACAAGAAACTAGGAATTTAAGGTGTTTCTGTGTTCCTTAGACATGAATTCATACATTATTGGAAGTTAGTAAAGGAGTTTTGCAGTCAGTACTTTACCATTCTAGTCTTCCTTGATCCATGTTTTCCTAGAATACAATTTGATCAGATGCACATCAAAAAAAGCCCCCAAGGCCCAATCCAATGAATTGAGGCAGCCTGAAAATCTAGGCATTACTTGGAAAGGCTGCCATGAAACAATCCACAAGAGAATGGCCCAGGCCAAGCCAAAAGAGTCCATTGCTAAGAGTGGTGCAGCAGGTTTCTGTGGAAGACTTTGTTTCCCTCTACAGTGTGAGCAATGGTTGTGTGAAGCTGTGGCTCTGTCTCTGACTTTAGTGTTCTGGGTCTGTGCTCATGTCGGACTTTTTTCTTGTTTGTTGTGTGTGTGTGTGTGTGTGTGTGTGTGTGGCTAATTCTCTCTGTGGGATTAGTGTTTTTCTGTACAACATGACACCGAGAGAAACATTTTAAAATGCATTTGCTAGGAAAAGTCCCTTCCCCTTGGAATCTGAAGTGAAACCAATACCACACTTTGCAGAGATATAGATGGCAGGAATGTTGAAGGGAAATGTCACCCCAATTGCCCTAGGAAGCAAGAGCCCTTTGGTTGCTGATTAACCACTTCTTGCCTGTTACTGTGGCAGGTTGGCTTCTTTTCACACAAATTAACTTAGATCTTCCAGATAATATTGTGCCTGACCTTGCAAGAGCACATTATTATGATAAGATGTTACCTGTTCATGCTGTTCTTATATCTCCAACACTCTTGCTTATTCATAACATTTGGCCAGAATTTTTACAGTAGGAATGCACACACACACACACACACACACACACACAAACCACCAGAGTTTCAGAGTTGCCTTGAATTATGCTTTTTGAATATTCAAACAATTTTCCCAGACCCCTACCTGGTTTAATAGGTCGGTTTACCTCCAAAGTCCCAGAGTGGCAAGATACCTTGAGTGTTAGGCTCTCTTCTCTCTTTTTTCTCCTCTCTATACCCCTCTCTTGCCAAAGGCACTGGGCTACACTAAATTGCATACCTTGCTGTGTTGCATTATTTCTGTGGGCAGTCCAGCTCCCAAGAAGAGAAGAGAAAATTGGGCTATGCAAACACATCTTTTTATTAATATAATGTAAATATATAAAACATATAATATAAATTGAAACATGAAATATTTGTCCTTTTGTGTCTGACTTATTTACCATAGTGCTTTCAAGGTTCATCCATATTGTAACATGTATCAGAATTTCATTCCTTTTTAAAGCTGAATAATACGCTATTATATGAACAGACCACATTGTCTTCATCCATTCATCTGTTCATAGACATTTAAGTTGTCCTCCACTTTTGGATACTATAAATAGGAATCCTATGAAATTTGGTGTTCACGATTTTGCTTGAAAACCTGTTTTCCCTTCTTTTGTGTATATACTTAGGGGTGCAATTGCCGTGTCATATGGTAATTCTATGTTTAACATTTTGAGGAATTGTCAAACTGTTTTTCACAGGGGCTGAACCATTTTACATTCCCACCAGCAATGTACAAGGGGTCCAATTTCTCCACAGCCTCACCACTTGTTATTTTCCATTAAAAAAATTTATTATGGCCATCCTAGTCGGTGTAAAATGGTATCTCATTGTGGTTTTGATTTGCATTTCCCAGATAGAAGAATGAGTGAAAATCAAAGAAAAGATAGATATGTTTGTGTTTTCCTTTCACATAAGATATACCAGGAAGAACTGTTTCTCTCAGAATAGATCTATGAGATAAGGTACTATTATTACTTTTATAAATAAGGAAATTGAGACTCAGAGAGCTAAAATTATTTACCCAAGGTCACACAAATAGGTGATAAAGTCATGTCACCCATGCAGTTTGACCTCAGAGTTTGTATGCTTAACCACAATGCCACAATGACACTCTGAAACTAAACTAAAAGGTCCCTAAGAACAGACACCATGTGTCTCCTTGCTTGCTCCACCTCTCTCACAACTAGACAATATTGGACTTTGCACACAAGAAGAACTCTAGAAATATTTGTTAACCAATCATGGAAATACCACAAGCCCTGCTGAAGGGCTCAGAATTATTGAAACGGAAATTGTAGGAGCAGAGTAATCGTAACTAGAAAGAGTTTTATTAATACTTCCTGATGCAGCTGTTCTGATCTGAGTGCTTCTTATCTGTTATCTCCCTGGGAGCTATGTTTTTTTTTTCTTCAGGACCTACGTTTTTCTGTGTACTGTGTAAATAAAAGAGGAATTTAAAAACCCCATCTTGTGGGAAGACATTCTTCCTGCTTAAAGTTCAAACTTAAAACCAGTCTTGCACTTTGCTCTAGCTTGTCTGATAGGAAAAAGAATTAAAATAAAAGTACTTACAACTTACACTCCACACATCCACTTAAGAGAATTCTGCCCTTACACACTCTGTTCTTGGACTTTGTTCCAAAGATCAGGATAATGGTTAAGAGAGAGAAATGAAACAAACCAGGATTTGTTTGATTTATATTGGAAAGAGTAGACAATTACTAAAAGAAGAAAAAATTAACTTGGGCTGGATATCAGTGTTTTAGGTAATTTTGAGAGAGATAGAGATTGGAGTATCTACTATGCCATGATGAGTGGAGATTTTGGCAAGTAAATGGGTGAAAATTATTTTTTAAAGATAGTTTGCTGTGTGTTGTAAAAGGTATATTAAGAGGCAAAAATAAAATGTAATTATTTTATTTTATTTTTGGATTTTAGACAAGTGTTTATTTGAACATGACACCATGCTGAGACTGCCATGAGGTGGATTGATTTTTTTATAGGTTACAGTTTGGAAGAGAAGATCTAATTTTAGTAAAGGTGTGGGGAAATGATAGAGGTATAAATTGGTACAGCCACTTTGGCGTATAATCTGGTAGTTGTAGTAAAGTTCAAAACGTTAATCTATGACACATTAATTTTATTTCTTCCCCAGAGAAAAACATACATGTGTATGAGGAGATGTACAAGAATATTTTCTACAATACTGCAAAAATTTGAAAACAGCCTGAATGTCCAATAATAGAGAAATAGTTAAATAAAAATTGTATATCAAATGGAATGCCACAGTCACAATAAATTTATTAAAGCTGTATGTATCAATATGAATATATCTTTAAGATATAACATTGACTGAAAAAAGCAGGCTACAGAATGACACACACTATATGATAACATTTATGTAGAAAGCATGCAAAAATAATACTACATATTTACATATATTTTTATAAGTACATATATGTGTGCATAAAATAAAAAAGAATTATGAAATGGTACATACTAAATTTATAGCAGTAGTGACTTCTGGGGTGGAGGAGAAGTGAATGTAATCAGAAATAGTGACCCAAAGAGATTTTAGACTTATGTGATTTCTTAATTCTTTTTTTTAAAGTCGGTATACCTTTAATATAATACTACCCTTAGTGACACCTTATATTTCTATATCACATTACAGTTTTACAAATTGCTTGCATTTATATTATCTCACAATCTTCATAACAGCCCTCTTAAGTAAGCAGAACAAGAAAAATGACCCCAGTTTTATAAAGAGGGAAAATAAAGCTAAAAGAGATTAAATGACTTGCCTAAAATCCTATAGTTAAGAAGGGCAGAGATAAGAAACCAAATCTCATGTCTCCTGGCCCCATGAGATCCCACCCCACCACAGGTGTCTCCAGACCTGACATTCTCACAAGTTGCTATTATTTGAAGCATATTTGGACTTGTCTTTATTGCCTTAAGTGACAAGGTAGGAAATACAAAAGAAAATAGTCTTACTGTTCCAAAGATACATCTTATGTCTGACCTAAATTATATGTTCCATGTGCTTTATTCACAAGTATAAGACTCTGATGATGCATAACTGTTTTTAAAAATCAAATTGACTTTCAGAAGAGAAATAATCCAAACTATACCTCAGATTGTGGTGATATTTTAAAAGAGGAGTTATACATTTTTTGATGCATTTGCATTGATCAATGCAGTTTTTTGTTCAGTTCTCTTTATGACCAAAATAATTTGAAGCAGTTACAGTTAGAACACAGTAGTTTGTCTTGAGAAAAAAATAATACATGTCACAACTGAGGATTGAATTCAAGGTTTTTGTTATTAATTTTCTTAAGTGTTTCTTCACAATCTAGGAAAGTATTCTTTTAAAACTTATTTTGAAATAGGAAGCTACAAAAATAGTCTATAAAATTTTGTGAACACTTATCCCAGCTTCCCCAATGGTGACATCTTATATAATTTAGTATAATATCAAAACCAGGAATTTGACATTGGTAAACTACCGTTAGACCACAGAATTTATTCAGTTTTCATTATTTTAAAATCTGCATCTCTGTGTGTGTGTTGGTTCTATGCAATTTAATTCCATGAGTAGTTTTGTGTAACGATCAACACAATCAAGATACAGAGCTGTTCCATCACCATAAAGGAACTCCTCTGTGCTACCTATTTGTATTCTCACTCACCCCCTACCACACCCCACCTCCATCCTTGTCCCCTGGCAACCACTAATCTGTTCTTTATTTCTGTAGTTTAGTAATTTTGAGAATGTTATATAAATGGAACCAGACAGTATGTAACATTTTGGAATTGGCTTTTTCATATTTATTGCTGAGTAGTATTCCATAGTATGGATGTAAAATAGCTTGCTCAACCATTCACATGTTGAACAGCATTTGAGTTGTTGCCAGTATTTTTCTATTTTTATTTATTATTATTAACATTCATGCACAGGTTTTTATATGAATATAAGTATTCATTTCTTTGGTTGAATGTCCAGGAGTGTAAATGCTTGGTTTTATGGTAATTGAATGTTTATAAAAAACCACAACAATGTTTTTCATAGAACCTTTACTATTTGGCATTCACACCAGAAATGTATTAGACATCCAGTTTCTGTGTATCATCACTAGCATCTGGTATTATCACTATTTTTCATTTGACTATTATAATAGGTCTGTGATGATATTGCATTGTGGTCTGAATTTGCATTGCCCTTACAGCTAATAATAGTGAACCTCTTAAAGGGGAACCCTCCTACACTGTTGGTGGGAATGCAAGCTGGTGCAGCCACTCTGGAAAACAGTATGGAGGTTCCTCAGCAAGTTGAAAATAGAGCTACCTTACGACCCAGCAATTGCACTACTGGGTATTTACACCAAAGATACAAATGTAGGGATCCGAAGGGGTACGTGCACCCCAATGTTTATAGCAGCAATGTTCACAATAGCCAAACTATGGAAAGAGCCAAGATGTCCATCAACAGATGAATGGATAAAGAAGATGTGGTATATATATATATATATATATATATATATATATATATATATACACAATGGAATATTATGCAGCCATCAAAAAACCCAAAATCTTGCCATTTGCAATGACATGGATGGAACTAGAGGGTATTATGCTAAGCGAAATAAGTCAATCAGAGAAAGACATTATCATATGATCTCACTGATATGAGGAATTCTTAATCTCTGGAAAGAAGCTGAGGGTTGCTGGAGTGGTGGGGGGTGGGAGGGATGGGGTGGCTGGGTGATAGACATTGGGGAGGGTATGTGCTATGGTGAGTGCTGTGAATTGTGTAAGACTGATGAATCCCAGACCTGTACCTCTGAAACAAATATGTTAAAAAAAAAAGAAGATAGTAGGAAGGGAAAAATGAATGGGGGGAAATCGGAGGGGGAGACGAACTATAAGAGACTATGGACTCTGAGAAACAAACTGAGGGTTCTAGAGGGGAGGGGGGTGGGGGAATGGGTTAGCCTGGTGATGAGTATTAAAGAGGGCACATATTGAATGGAGCACTGGGTGTTATACGCAAACAATGAATCATGGAACACTACATCAAAAACTAATGATGTAATGTATGGTGATTAACATAACATAATAAAATAAAATTTTAAAAAAATAGTGAACCTCTTTTCATGTGCTTATTTGTCATCTGTATATTATTCATCCTCGTTGGTAAAATGTCTGTTCATGTCTTTTAACCATTTTCCAATTGGATTAACTGTTTTCACTGTTGAGTTTTGAGCACACTTTATATATTGTAGATACAGGTCCTTTGTCAGATATGTGGTTTGCAAATATTTTCTTCCAATCTGCACCCTGAGTTTTCCTCTTAACATTATTTTCACAGTGCAAAAGTTTTAATTTTGATGAGATCCAATTTATCCATTTTTTTCTTTTATGGATTGTGCTTTTGCTATCATGTCTGAGAATGCTTCGTCTATTTCTAGGTCCCAAAGATTTTATCCAATGTTTACTTTCTAAAACTTTTACAGTCTTACATTTTATATATAAGTCTATGATGTATTTTGAATCAATTTTTGTCTAAGGTGTGAGGATAGTTTTATATATTACTTGGAGAATTCAAATTGAATTAAAAAATAAAACCGGAAGTGGTAATAATATAGGGTTAAATACATCCTATATTTTCCTACTCCAATTCATTCTCCATTTTGAAGGCAGAGAATCTTCATTTTTTTTTAGTTTTTATTTAAAATTCCAGTTAGGTAACATACAGTGTAATGTTAGTTTCAGGTGTACAATTTAGTGATTCAACACTTACACAAAATACCTGGTGCTCATCACAACAAGTACACTCCTTAATGCCCATCACAACAAGTGCACTCCTTAATCTCCATCCCCTATTTCACCCATCCCCCCACCCACCTCCCCTCTGCTGACATCACTTTGTTCTCTATAGTTATGAGTCTGTTTCTTGGTTGGCCTCTCTCTTTCTTTCCCCTATGATCATTTCTTTTGTTTCTTAAATTCCACATATGAGTGAAATCATATGGTATATTTCTTTCTCTGACTGACTTATTTCACTTAGCATAATACTCTCTAGCTTTATCCACATCTTGCAAATGGCAAGATTTCATTCTCTTTGATGGCTGAATAATATATATAATGGAATATTATATTGAGATATATATATATAGATATATAGATATATATATATGGCACATTTTATTTATCCATTCATCTACCAATGGGCATTTGGGCTCTTTCCATAATTTAGTTATGGTTGATAATGCTGCTATAAACATCAGGGTGCATATATCCCTTCAAATTAGTATTTTTGCATCCTTTGGGTAAATACCTAGTAGTACAGTTGCTGGATCATAAGGTAGTTCTATTCTTAACTCTTGAACCTCCATACTGTTTTCCACAGTGCCTGCACCAGTTTGCATTTCCAGCAATAGTGTGAGAGGGTTCCCCTTTCTCCACATCCTCACCAACACTGGTTGTTTCCTGTGTTGTTGATTTTAGCCATTCTGACAGGTGTGGGATGATATCTCATTGTAGTTTTGATTTATAGTTCCCTGATGATGAATGATATTAAGCATCTTTTCATGTGTCTGTTGGCCATCTGTATGACTTCTTTGGAAAAATGTCTATTCATGTCTTCTGCCCATTTTTAAACTGGATTATTTGGTTTTTGTGTGTTGAGTCTTACAAGTTCTTTATATATTTTCTATACTAACCCTTTATTGGCTATATCATTTGCAACTGTGCAGAGCTTTTTATTGTGATGTACTCCTAATAATTTATTTTAGCTTTTGCTTCCCTTGCCTCAGGAGACATATCTAGAAAAAGTTGCCATGGCCAATGTCAAAGAGATTACTGCTTGTATTCTCCTCGAGGATTTTAATGGTTTTCTGTCTCACATTTAGGTCTTTAATCCATTTTGAATTTGTTTTTCTGTATGGTGTAACAAAGTGGTCCAGTTTCATTCTTTTGCACGTTGTTGTCCAGTTTTCCCAACACCATTTGTTAAAGAGACTCTTTTTTCCATCGGATAGTTTTTCCTGCTTTGTTGAAGATTAATTGACCATACAGTTATGTGTTTATTTCTGGGTTTTCTATTTTGTTCCATTGATCTATGTGCCTATTTTTGTGCCAGTACTATACTGTCTTGATCACTACAGCTTTGCAATGTAACTTGAAGTCCAAAATCATGATGCCTCCAGTTGCAATTTTCTTTTTCAAGGTTGCTTTGTATATTCGGGGTCTTCTGTGGTTCCATATAAATTTTAGGATGGTTTGTTCTAGCTCTGTGGAAAATGCTGTTGGTATTTTGATAGAGATTGCATTAAATGTGTAGATTGCTTTGGGTAATATAGACATTTTAACAATATTTGTTCTTTTGATCCTTGAGCATAGAATGCCTTTCCATTTCTTTGTGTCATCTTCAATTTCTTTCATCAGCATTTTATAGTTCTCAGAGTAGAGATCTTTTACCTCTGTGGTTAGGGTTATTCCTAGGTATCTTATTATTTTTGGTGTAATTGTAAAAGAGATTAATTCCTTGATTTCTCTTTCTGCTGCTTCATGATTGGTATATAGAAATGCAACATATTTCTGTACATTGATTTTTGTATCCTGTTACTTTACTGAATTTGTGTATCAGTTCTAGCAGCTTTTGGTAGAGTCTTTCTGGTTTTCTATATAGAGTATCATGTCATCTGCAAATAGTGGAAGTTTGACTTCTTCCTTGCCAATCTGGATGCTTTTTATTTTGTTGTTGTTGTTGTCTGATTGCTGTAGCTAAGACTTCAATAGAGAATCTTTCTAATACAGAGTTAAAATCACGTCATTCACCAGCTTAAATTTTTTCAATGGCTCTTTACTTATCTAGGACAAATTCCAAACTCCCTAATATGAGCAAAAGTCTTCACATAATTTGGGCCTTCTCCAGTCTCATTTTGCCACCCTGCCCTCTAGTCCCAAATCACATTGCACAATCCAGCTACAGTGAAATTCTTTAAGTTCCTAAAAAAATGTATTGCTAACTATCACCTCCTGTTTTTCAAACATATTTAAAACACTTTTTAATTCCCCTTTTCCTGGTTAGCTTCTGATCACCCTTTAGGTCTCATTTTGGTCATAATTTCTCCCAATAAAGTCTTCTCTGACTCCCTAGTCTGTATCTGTCCTTCCTATGTTCTTACATAAAACTCTATATGATCCTTATTATGGCACTTTTCAGATTGTATTATAGTTGTCTGTTTAATTGTCTGCACCTTACTTCCAGATTGTGAATCTCACAAGACCAAAGATTTTTTCTGTTTTGTTCATCATTGTTTCACAGGTAACTAACACATTGCCTGAATCATATTGATTTCCAACAAGTATTTGTTGAATGAATAAATAAGAACATAGAATAATATAATTAATTAACAACGTTGAACAAATTTAGCATATTGTTAGAAGTTATTTTTAAAGATCTACAGAAAAGTTATAAAATTTATTGTATAATGTGCTATGAAGCAAACGCAAAAATTTTAAAAATAGGACTTAAAGGACAAATTATCTGAGCACAATTTAATTAAAATAAAAATAAAAAACAAAATGGAAACACCTGGAAAATTTTAAACTTCACTTTAAATATGTTGGGCAGATACAATTCTTAAAACATAATTACATTTAATAAATAATAAAAATTAAATAAAAAACTCCTGGTTTCTGGACTGACATGTAAAGAGGTTGGAAGTCACCATTCCTATTCTCACAACCAGAAACAAATGCTGAAAACTGAAAATCAACAACTCTTCTTAGATCCATCAGAGAATTGAAGTCACAGGGCAAGCCACCTCCACAAAAACTGGAAAAGCAGAGAAGACAGGTGGGTATAGAGAATCATAGCTTAGTGGGAGCAGAAACTGCACTGAAGCCAGTATGGGATAGAAACACAAGGTAATTGGCTGGTTGTTGGAGACTAAACATGGATTAGTTTGAGAGATGAAAAAGTTCTAGAGGTCCAGCCTTAGGGGAGACTCCACACTTTCAAGAGTTTTACCCCTGAGAATCCCACCATGGTAAAGATCAGAGAAAAATCCGGGGGCGCTTGGGTGGCTCAGTCGTTAAGCGTCTGCCTTCCGCTCAGGTCATGATCCCAGGGTCCTGGGATCAAGCCCCACATCGGGCTCCCTGCTCGGCGGGAAGCCTGCTTCTCCTTCTCCCACTCCCCCTGCTTGTGTCCCTTCTCTCGCTGTGTCTCCCTCTGTCAAATAAATAAATAAAATATTAAAAAAAAAAAAGATCAGAGAAAAATCCCCTTGTGTTTCCATCAGAGGGAGGGGGAAAACTAATGATTTTTAAATAGACCCAGAGTGTTCTTTTCTCCTTAACAAAGCTCTGTCCTCAAGAGAAACTACTATATCAAAAGTACACTGAGATATCACCTCATACCTGTCAGAATGGCTGAAATCAACATCATATGAAACAACAGGTGTTGGCGAGGATGTGGGAAACGGGAACCCTCTTGCATTTTGGGTGGGAATGCAAACTGGTGCAGCCACTCTGGAAAGAATTATGGAGGTTCCTCAAAAAGTTAAGAATAGAACTACCCTACAATCCAGCAGTTGCACTACTATGTATTTACCCAAAGAATACAAAAATGCCAATTCGAAGAGATACATGCACCCCAGTATTTTTAGCAGCATTATCAACAATAGCCAAATTATGGAAATAGCCCAAGTGTCCATGGGCTGATGAATGAATAAAGAAGATGTAGTATATGTACACAATGGAATGTTACTCAACCATAAAAAAATGAAATCTTGCTGTTTGCAATTATGTTGATGAAGCTAGAGAGTATAATGCTAAGTGAAATAAGTCAGTCAAAGAAAGACAAATACCATATGATTTCACTCATATGTGGAATTTAAGGAACAAAACAAATGAGTAAAATGAAAATAGAGAGAGAGGGGGTCAAACCAAGAAACAGACTCTAACTGTAGAGAACAAACTGATGGTTACCAGAGGGGGAGATTGGGGGGCAGGTATGGGTGAACTAGGAGTGCACTTGTTGTAATGAGCACCAGGTGTTGTATGAAAGTGTTGAATCACTATATTGTACACTTGAAACTAATATTACATTATATGTTAACTGGAATTTAAATAAAAATTTTAAAAAAGAGAAGCAACTTTACCAGAGCCTAACCAGTGTGGATTTTACCAGAGTCTAAATGATTTGAGGAAAGGAAAATACCAAACTCCAGAATTTTCTATTCTTCCTGGTAGGGGAAGATAAATACCCCATTCTAGCTTGAAGCACTTGTGAAGGTCACAGCCCAGAAGCGCATACTCACTAAAAGACTGAGATAGGAGATTTCTAACATAACTATATTTTCATATATTATTTTCAATATACCATTCAATTCAACTTGCCAGTATTTTATTTATTTATAATTTTAACACATAAATCCATAGGTAAAATAGATCTATAATAACCTTATTGGTGATACATTTCTTGGTGTTCTGTGTTAGGATTTTGCTAGCTTCATAAAATGAATGAAGTATCTTTCAATATTTTCCTGTGTTCTGGGATAATTTCTATAGGATTTGAATTAACTGTTTCTTTGACATTTTCTAAAATTTATCCAAAAGTTTGTAGGGCTCAGGTCCCCTTTTTCTTTGTTGGTTATTGGTCTATTCATTTTTATATGTCTTTACTTAATTTAGGTAATTTATATTCTTACAAAAGATTGTCCCTTTGAGATTTTCAAAAGTATGTATTTTTATATATTGTAACTTTCCCTCTGTATCTACTATATTATCCTTCTTTCCAGTTAATTGGAACTACTGATAATAATCAATAATTGTTTTACATTGACTATATTTGCCTGAGATTTTTCTACTTCATTGCCTTTTTTTCTAAGATCACCTTCTTGGAATTATTTACAATTTTTCAGTTTTATAATTTACCTATTTTGCTTTTTATATTTGTCATTTTCTTCTTTTTGCTTTATTGTGTCCTTTTTATAACCTTTTGAGTTGACTTTTACATTTTGACTTTATATTTGGATAGAGCTTTCATAGTATTTCATGAATTTAATTTAGTTTAATTTTTTTAAATTTTTATATATGCTTTATTTGCTTTTGTACCTATTGATATCCTATTTTTATCTATTACAACTGGGCTGACAAAAGGATTTTCCAAACTTTAATCCAAGATTGGATAAATTTTTAAATATTTATTAGACCCTAGTTTTTAGAGCAGTTGTAGATTTATAGGAAAAAATGTACAGAAAGTACAGAGAATTCTCATTTTCCCCTTCACACATACAGAGAAAGAGAGATAGAGAGACAGAAACAGAGAGTCTCTCTTATTATTAACATTTTGCATTAGTGTGGTACATTTGTTGTAATTGATGAACAAATTCTGATATATTATTTTTAACTAAAGTCCACAGTTTACATTAGGGTTCCTTCTTTGTGCTGTACACTTCTGGGTTTTGACAAATGCATAATGTCATGTTCCCACCATTACAGTATCATACAGAATAGTTTCACTGCCCCCCAAAAAACCCTGTGAACCCCCAATTCATCCCTCTTCCATCTTCCTGAACCCCTGGGAACCACTGATATTTTCACTATTTCCATAGTTTTGTCTTTTTCCCAGAATGTCATATACTGTACTATAGTCCCCATATAGTATGGAATCATACAGTATGTAGCTTTTTCAGACTGACTTCTCTTACTTAATAATATGCATCTAAGTTTCCTCCATGTTTTTTCATGGATTTATACTCATTTCTTTTTAATCACTCCATTGTCTGGATATACCACAGTTTATTAAACATTCACTTATTGAAGGACATTTTAGTTGCTTCCAGTTTTTGGCAATTATGCATAAAGGTGCTATAAACATTTGTGTGCAGGTTTTTGTGTGGATATAAGTTTTTAACTCCGTTGGGTAAAAACCAAGGACACAATTACTTGATTATATGGAAAGAGTATGTTTAGTTTTATTTGGTGTCCAAAGCGGTGATACCATTTTGCATTTCCACCAGCAATGAATGAGAGTTCTTGATGTTTTTGGTGTTGTTAGTGCTTTGGATTTTAGCCATTCTAATAAGCATGTAACGATATCTCATTGTCATTTTAATTTTCAATTCCCTAATGATATATGATGTTGAACATCTTTTCATATGCTTATTTGCCATCTGTAGATCTTCTTTGGTAAGATGTCTGTTCAGGTCCTATGCCTATTTTGTAACTGGGTTGTTTGGTTTCTTTATTGTTGAGTTTTAAGAGTTCTTTGTGTATTTTGACTACAAGTCCTTTATAACATATGATGTATTTTACAAATATTTTCTTGTAGTCTGTGTCTTATCTTTTTATTTTTAACAGTGTCTTTCACAGAGCAGAAGTCTTAAATTTTAATGAAGTCTGACTTATCTTTTCTTTTCACAGATTGCACTTTTGGTATTGTGTCTAAAAAGTTATCACTAACTGCAAGGTCACCAAGATTTTCTCCTGTGTTATCATCCAGAAATTACATAGTTTTGTATTTTAAATTTAGAATTATGATCCATTTAGGGTTAATTTTTGTAGAAGGTATAAATTTTGTGCAAACCTTAGAATTAATTTGTCAGTATCCACAAAATAACTTGCTGGGATTTTTTTTTTTTAATTTTATTATGTTATGTTAGTCACCATACAATACATCATTAGTTTTTGATGTAGTGATCCACGATCCATTGTTTTCGTATAACACCCAGTGCTCCATGCAGTACGTGCCCTCCTTAATACCCATCACTGGGCTAACCCATCCTCCCTCCCCCCTCCCCTCTAAAACCCTGTTTTTCCTCAGGTCCATAGTCTCTCATGGCTCATCTCTCCCTCCAATTCCCCCCCATTTTTCCCTTCCTTCTCCTAATGTCCTCCATGTTATTCCTTATGTTCCACAAATAAGTGAAACCATATGATAATTGACTTTCTCTGCTTGACTTATTTCACTTCTTGCTGGGATTTTTGACTGGGGTTTTGACTGAATCTATAGATTAATTCTTACTAGCCTTACTAAGTCTTCCTATCCATAAACATGGACTATCTCCCCATTTATTTCGGGTTTTTTTATTTTCTTCCTCAGCTTTATTGAAACATAATTGACAAATAAAAATTGTATTTTTTTTAAGATTTTATTTATTTGACAGAGAGAGACATAGCGAGAGAGGGAACACAAGCGGGGGAGTGGGAGAGGGAGAAGCAGGCTCCCCGCAGAGCAGGGAGCCCAATGTGGGGCTCAATCCCAGGACCTGGGATCATGACCTGAGCCGAAGGCAGACACCCAACGACTGAGCCACCCAGGCGCCCCAAAATTGTATGTATTTAAAGGTGTACAATGTATGTTTTGATGTATGTTGTATTGTGAAGTAATTACCATAATCAACCTAATTAACATATCATCACCTCACATCATTAGTGAGTGTGTGGTGAGGATACTTAAGATCTACTTTCTTTTTTTTTTTTCAGAGAAAGACATGTATCATATGATCTCACTGATATGAGGAATTCTTAATCTCAGGAAACAAACTGAGGGTTGTTGGAGTGGTGGGGGGTGGGAGGGATGGGGTGGCTGGGTGATAGACATTGGGGAGGGTATGTGCTATGGTGAGCACTGTGAATTGTGTAAGACTGTTGAATCACAGACCTGTACCTCTGAAACAAATAATACATTATATGTTAAAAAAAAAAAAAAAAGATAGTAAGAAGGGAAAAATGAAACAGGAGAAATCGGAGGGGGAGATGAACCATGAGAGACTATGGACTCTGAGAAACAAACTGAGAGTTCTAGAGGGGAGGAGGGTGGGGGGATGGGTTAGCCTGGTGATGGGTATTAAAGAGGGCACGTTCTGCATGGAGCACTGGGTGTTATATACAAACAATGAATAATGGAAGACTACATCAAAAACTAATGATGTAATGTATGGGGATTAACATAACATAATAAAATAAAAAAAAGAGTAGATGAAAATTGAAAAAGAAAAAAGATCTACTTTCTTAACAAATTTCAAGTATACATACAGTATTATTAACTATTGTCACTATGCTGTGCATTACATCTTGAGATTTATTCATGCTGCATAACTAAAACTTTGTATCCTTTGACCAACATCTCTCCCACCACCAGCCCCTGGCAACCTCCATTCTATCTCTGCTTCTAAGAGTTTGACTTTTTTAGATTCCACATATAAGTTAAATCATGCAATTTTTGTCTGTGTCCTTATATAGATATTGTACATATCTTGTAAGGTTTATACCTAAGCATTTCATTTTTTGTGCTAATGTCAATGGCATTGTGTTTTAAATTTTATATTATAATTGTTCATTTCTGGTACATTTGAAAGCAATTGACTTTTGTATATTAACCTTGTATCCTGCAACCTTGCTATAGTCTCTTATTAGTTCCAGGAGTTTTGTTTATTTGTTTTGTTGTTTTTTTGGTCAATTTTTCTACATTGACAGGCATATCACCTATAAAGACAGTTTTATTTCTTCTTCCAAATCTGTATATCTTTGACTTCTTTTTCTTGTCTTATTGCATTAGCTAAGACTTGGAGAACAATGTTGAATAGGGGTGGAGGAGTGGTGAGTGGGAGTATTCTTATCTTGTCCTCTGTCTCAGTAGTAAAGCATCTAGTTCCTCACCATTAAGTATGTTAGCCACAGGATTTTAAAGATGTTCTTTATAAAGTTGAGGAACTTTCTCCCTATTCCTGATTTGTTGAGAGTTCTTATCATGAATGGGTGCTGGACTTTGTCAAATGCTTTTCCTGCACTTATTGATGTTGTCACATAATTTTTTTTCCTGCACTTATTGATGTTGTCACATAATTTTCTTTTTTATCCTGTTGATGATGAATAACATTAGTTGATTTTGAATGTGGAATCAGTCTTGCATAACTGGAATAAATCCCACTTGGTTGTGGTACATAATTCTTTCTGTACATTGAATTTGCTAGTATTTTGTTGAGGGTTTTTGCATCTATGTCCATGAGCAATAATTGTTTTTTTGTTGTTGTTGTTCATTTGTTTGTTTAGATCTATTTTATTTATTTTTATTTTTTATATCTTATTTTATTTAAATTTAATTAGTTAACATAGAGTGTATCATTAGTTTCAGATGTAGAGTTTAGTTAATCACCAGTTGCATATTTTGGTTTTCCTTCCTAGTAATGTCTTTGTCTGGTTTTAGTGTTAAGATCATGCTGGACTTATAGAGTGAATTAGGAAGTGTTAGCTCTTCTATTTTTTGGAAAAGTTGTAGACAATTGGTATCATTTCTTCCCTAAATGTTTGGTAGAATTTCCCAGGGAAATCATCTGGGGCAGGTGCTTTCTGTTTGGGAAGACTTATTAATTGTTGATTCAATTTCTTTAATTAGATATAAGCCTACTCAAATGACCTATCTCTCTTTGTGTGTTTTGTTATATTGTGTCTTTTAAGGAATTAGTCTATTAAATCTAAGTTGTCAAATTTGCATGCTAGGTTTTCATATTACTTTATTATCCTTTTAGCATCCACAAGATCAGTTGTGATGGCCCATCTTTCACTTATGATATTAGTAATTTTTGTCTTCTTTCTTTTTTCTTAGTTACCCTGGCTAGAGGGGTTTTTTTAATTGATTTTTAAAATCTATTAATTTCCTGTTTTCAATTTCATTAATTTTTACCTTATTTTTATTTCATTTCTTCTGCTTCATTTGGATGAAATTTGCTCTTCTTTTTCTAGTTTCCTAAGGTGGAAGCTTAGATTATTGATTTTAGATCTTTCTTCTTTTCTAATATATGCATTCAATGCTATAAATTTCCCTCTAAGCACTACTTTTGCCATATCCCACAAATTTTGATAAGCTGTATTTTCATTTTCATTTAGTTCAAAATATTTTTAATTACTTTTGAGACTTCAGCTCACATCCATGTGTTATTTAGAAGTGTGTTGTTTAATCTCCAAATATTTGGAGGTTTTCTAGTCCATTTAATTCCATTGTGGTCTAAGAGCAAACATTATGTGATTTTTCTTCTTTTAAATTTATTGTTATATTTTATGGCCCAGAATGTGATTTGTCTTGGTGACTATTCCACATCGGCTTAAGAAGAATTAGTAGTCTGCTGTTGTTGAATGAAGCATTTTATAATGTCAATCAGATCCAGTTATTAATGGTGCTATTAAGTTTAATTATATATTTACTGATTTTCTGCCTTCTGGATCTGTGAATTTCTGAGAGAGGGATGTTGAAGACTCCAACTATAAAAATGGATTTGTCTATCTCTCCTTGCAGTTCTATTATTTTTTGCCTCATGTATTTTATGCTTTGTTTTTAGGCACATATACATTAAGGACTGTTGTGTCTTAGAACATTAACCCCTTTATCGTCATATAATGCTCCTCTTCATCCCTGAAATGTTTCCTTGCTCTGAAATCTGCTTTATCTGAATTCATATAGGTACTCTAGCTTTCTTTTGATTGGTATTAGCAATGGTATATCACTCTCCATCCCTTTACTTTTAATCTCTCTGTGTCTTTATACTTAAAGTGGGTTTTTTGTAGATAGCATATAGTTAGGTCTTGGTTCTTTATCCACTCTGATAGTCTCTGCCTTTTAATTGGTGCATTTAGACTATTTACATTTGAAGTCATTATTGATATAGTGGATTAACATCTACATTATTTGCAACCGTTTTCTATCTTTTGTCCTTTTTCTTTGTTTCCTTTGCTTTCCCACTCTTTTTTGCTTTTTTGGTTTCAACTGTGCATTTTATATGTTTCCATTTTCTTTCCTTTTAACATATTAATTATAGTTATTAAAAATTTTAAGTGGTTGCCCTAGAGTATATATACACTTACAATTAATCTACATCCACTTTCAAATAATACTATACTGCTTCACGGGCAATGTGACCACCTTATAATAACAAAACAATTATAAGTCTTTTCTTCCGGGGCGCCTGGGTGGCTCAGTCATTAAGCGTCTGCCTTCAGCTCAGGTCATGATCCCAGGGTCCTGGGATCGAGCCCCGCATCAGGCTCCCTGCTCAGCCAGGAGCCTGCTTCTCCCTCTCCCGCTCCCCCTGCTTGTGTTCCCTCTCTCGCTGTGTCTCTGTCAAATAAATAAATAAAATCTTTAAAAAAAAAAAAAATAAGTCTTTTCTTCCATGCCTTATAACATTGCTTATTCATAAGCTATAGTCATCCAATATATTGTTGATATTATTATTTTGAATAATATTTTCTACTAGGTCATTTAAGAATAAATATTGAAGATTTTATTTTACCTTCATTTATGCAATCACAAACACCCTTCCTTTCTTGATGTATGAAAACTTTTGAAAGTTTAAAAGAAATTGATCTTATAAGTAACATTCTTATGAAATAGATCATTGTAAAAGAAAAAAATCAATATTTTAGAAAAGGTTTTATTTTTTTAATTTTATTATGTTATGTTAATCACCATACATTACATTATTAGTTTTTGATGTAATGTTCCATGATTCATTGTTTGCATATAACACCCAGTGCTCCATTCAGTATGTGCCCTCTTTAATACCCATCACCAGGCTAGCCCATCTCCCTACCCCCCTCCCCTCAAGAACCCTCAGTTTGTTTCTCAGAGTCCATAGTCTCTTATGGTCCATCTCCCACTCCGATTCCCCCCCTTCATTTTTCCCTTCCTACTATCTTCTTTTTTTTTTTTTTAAACATATAATGTATTATTTGTTTCAGAGGTACAGGTCTAGGATTCATTAGTCTTACACAATTCACAGCGCTCACCATAGCACATACCTTCCCCAATGTCTATCACCCAGCCACCCCATCCCTCCCACCCCCCACCACTCCAGCAACCCTGTTTGTTTACTGAGATCAAGAATTCCTCATATCGGTGAGATCATATGATACATGTCTTTCTCTGATTGACTTCTTTAGCTTAGCATAATACCCTCTAGAAAATGTTTTAAATAATATTATCAACAATATTCAAGAAAACATTATACCTATACAACTAAATCAGAGAAGGCTGGGGACACCTGGGTGGCTCAGTTAGTTGGACATATGACTCTTGGTTCTGGCTCAGGTCATGATCTAATGGGTTGTGGGATTGAGCCCTGCATCAGGCTCTGCACTCAGTGGGAGGTCTGCTTGAAGATTCTCTCCCTCTGCCCCCCCAATGAAAAAATCTTTAAAAAAATAATTTAGAGAAAGCTGTTATGAAACAGCCTAGAAAGAGAATGTAACAAGAGTGGGCCAAAAGGAAGACATCATGAAAGAAATTGCTGAAAATCTAAAGCACTCATTTATAATCAGGAGAAAGTAAACTACTCTAAGGACAAAAATCATAGTTCTTATTGGAAGAGAATCAAGGCAGAAAACTTCCTAGTAATCTATTTTAAGATAGCCAGAAACAAAGGCAGAAATAGAAAATTTAAAAGCCTCACTCAATTAGATTAAAAGAAGGTAATCAAGATTTCTGACAATCAAAATAAGCTCAATGTTTTTCAAATGTAAAAAGGAAAGAATTTGATTATAATGTAAAGTTTAAAAAATATTAATAAAATATTTAAAATGAGAGAGAAGAAAAAGAAAAGGCTTGGCTGAAAGATTGAAAAAACAGCAGAAAATCTAAAGAAAGATATATTCCTATGTTTATTCATTATATATATCACAGTAGGGTTACCAAATATTAATAATATATTCCACAGAAGCCATTGTGCATAATTTTACAATATGACACTGGTTCACTGAAAGAACCAAATTCCAAATATTAAGCATAAAAGTTCTGGTCCTGTATCTCTATCCACCAAAAAACATTTAGGGCTTCTAAGACAATAACTAAGGAAGATGCACAGGTGGTTGATCTACAAATATATTTAGCTACTGCATGGATAAAAAGTGACCTTGACTAATCATTTAATGGTAAGCTTAAGCTTATGAAACTCAACTTTCAACATCATACTTAATGGTGGAAGACTGAAAGCTTTTACTCTAAGTCAAGGAATAAGATAAAAATGTCTGTTCCCACCACTTCTATTCAATCAACATTGCACTACATATATACAATGGAATATTACTCAGCCATCAGAAAGGATGAATATCCAACTTTTACTCAACATGGATGGGACTGGAGGAGATTATGCTAAGTGAAATAAGTCAAGCAGAGAAAGTCAATTATCATATGGTTTCACTTACTTGTGGAACATAAGGAATAGCATGGAGGACATTAGGAGAAGGAAGGGGAAAATGAAGGGGGGAAAATCGGAGGGGGAGATGAACCATGAGAGACTATGGACTCTGAGAAACAAACTGAGGGTTTTAGAGGGGAGCGGGGTGGGGGGATGGGTTAACCTGGTGACAGGTATTAAGGAGGGCATGTACTGCATACAGTACTGGGTGTTATACGAAAACAATGAATCATGGATCATAACATCAAAAACTAATGATGTATTGTATGGTGACTAACATAACATAATAAAATAAAATTTTAAAAAATTGCACTACAGGTTCTGTTTGGGCAATTAGGCAAGGAAAAAAGTCATCCATATTTGAAAGGAAGAAGTAAAACAATCTATTTACAGTTGACCTAAACTTGTATATAAACATTCCTAAGGAATATACACACACGCACATATACACACATATTTAGAACTAATAAACAAAATTAATATACCAAAACAACTTTTATTTCTATACACTAGCAATGATCAATTTGAAGATGAAATTAAGAACAATTTTATTTACAATAGCATCAAAAAGAATAAAATACTTAGGAATAAACTTAATGAAACAAGTACAAGACTTATACACTGAAAAGTATAAAACATTGTTGAAAGAAATTAAAGAAGAAATAAATAAAGGGAAACACATTCCATTTTCATGGATCAGAGAACTAAACATTGTAAACATGGCAATACTCCCCGAATTGATTTGTAGATTCAATGTAATCCCCATCAAAATCCTAAGTGGATTTTTTTTTTAGAAATTGATGAGCAATTCCTAAAATTCATATGAAAATGCAAGAGGCACAGAATAGCCACAACAGTCTTGAGAAGGAAGAACAAAATACAAGTATTTAAACTTTGTGAATTCAAAATATACTGCAAAACTATAGTAATCAAAACAGTGTAGTATTGGCATAGGAACAGATAAATAGGTCAATGGAATAGAATTGAGTGCTTAGAAATAAACTCTTTAATTTATGGTCAATTGATTTTCTACAAAAGGTCAGGACAATTTCATGGGAGAAGATAGTGTTTACAAAAAATGGTACTGGGACAACAAGATATCCACATCCATATAATAAATTTGTGCCCCTACCTCATACCATACAAGAAAATCAATTCAAAATGAATATAGACATAGATGTAACAGATCAGACTATAAAAATCTTAGAAGATGACAATCTGGCTTGTGAAGATGGTAGTGGAACAGGAGGACCATAGGCTCAGCTTGTCCTACAAATACAACTATCAAATCCTCCAAAATATACCAAAAATTGACCTGAAGACTGGCAGAACAAACTCCACAACTATAGGTAGAGAAGAGACCACAGTGAAGAAAGTAGAAAGTGCAGAGGTGAGGTTTGGGAGAGAAACAGATCATGGCCACTGCAGTGGGGAGGGAGCTGCAGTCACAGAGAAGGGTGAGAGAGACTGACTAGCATGCAGGGGAGCATACAGAGAAAATAAATACCCATAGCAATTGGCTTGGAAAGTGAGACAGGCCAAATTGTGTGAGTTCTTGCAACCAGCAGGGCTTAAAGCATAGAGTTTTAAAGGTCAGTAAGCATGGCTGGGATAGAGCCTGGAAGGCACTGGGGCTACTCTTAGAGAGAGGGCAGGCAAACAACCCATGGAAATATAGCATGGAAGCAGAGATCTGAAGAGCACCTGGGGCACACAGTGGGAAGGTTATTTGCTCATCTCTGAACACATCCCAGAGATATGCCTCTGGGGGAAAAAAAACCTGGCTGGCACCATTTCCTTCCCCCACCCTTCAGCATAAGCAAAGAGCCAATTGCAGGAAAGAGCACAGAGCAGACATTACTTAACTTGCTTACACCAAGCCCCAACCTCCCATGCTTCAGTGGAACAACCCTTCACAGTCACACTCACACCAGTTTGAGGGAGGCAAGCCCCCTCCCCCAGAAGACTGGCCCAAACCCCTGTTCACGTGACATCTCCCAACCTGGGAGTTTTGTGAAGCCTCAGTTCTGTCAGGGTGGTGACAGGTCTCATTTCACAAACAGACCAGAACACACCTAGTTAAAATGCACCACATTCAGGCCAGGGACCAAACACTGCCCACAACAGGCAAAGAGAGCCTCTGCAGACAACTGGCCTGAAAGATAAAGCAGCCAGGAAAAAACAGCACGTGCAGCACACATTGGAGACACTCCTGGAAGTGTCAGGCCCTGGGGGAACAGAGGACACTACTTGGCAGGGCAATACAGGACTTCTGCTTCCTAAGGTCCTTACCCTCAAGAACAGGAGATGTAGCTGCCTTTCTTAAAACAGAGAAACAGGCACAGAGACTTAGACAAAATGAGAAGACAAAGAAATTTATCCCAAATGAAAGAACAGGACAAGCCCATAGCCAGAGATCTAAGCAAAACAGATATAAATAACATGCCTGATAGAGAATATTAAGTAATGATCATAAGGATGCTCACTGGACTTGAGAAAAGAGTGGAAGGCATGAGTGAGACTCTTCACAAAGAGATAAGGAATAACATATCAGAGATAAAAGGCTCAATAAATGAAATGAGAAACACTCTTGATGGAATGAACAGCAGGCTGGAAGAAGCAGAGGAATGAATTAATGACCTAGAAGCATAGTAATGGAAAGTAATCAAGCTGAACAAAAGACAGAAGAATTACACAAAATGAGAATAGACTTAGGGAACTCAGTTACTCCACCAAATGTAATAACATTCATAATATAAGAGTCCCAGAAGAAGAGAGAGAAAAAGGGGCAGAACATTTATTTAAAGAAATAATAGCTGACAACTTCCCTAATCTGGAGAAGGAAACAGATATCCAGACCCAGGAGACACAGAGAACCCCATCAAAATCAACAAAAGCAGACACACACCAAGACGTATTGTAATTAAATTGGCAAAATATGGTGATAAAGAAAAAAAATTAAAAGCAGAAAGACAAAAGAAGACAGTAACTTACAAGGTAAAACCCATAAGGCTAGCAGGGGATTTTTCAGCAGAAACTTTGCAAGCCAGAGGGAATGTCATGATACTTTCAAAGTGCAGAATGGGAAAAATCTACAGAAAAGAATTCTCTATCCAGAAAGGTTATCATTCAGTACAGAAGGAGAGATAAAGAGTTTCCCAGACAAATAAAAACTAAAGGAGTTTTTGGACACTAAACCAGCTCTGCAAGAAATATTAAAAGGGACTCTTGGAGTGGAAAGGAGAGACCAAAAGTGATAGTATGAAGGTAGGAAACACAAAAGCAGTAAAAATGAATATCTCTGTAAAAACCAATCAAGAAACTCACAAAATATAAGGATGTAAAATACGACAACATATACCTAAAATGTGGGGAGGAGAGGAGTAAGAATGGGTTCAAAATTAAATAACTATCGGCTTAATATAGACTCTTATATGCAGAAGATGTTGTATACAAGCCTAATGGTAGTCATATATCAAAAACCACTAATAAATATGCAAAAAATAAAGAGAAATAAATCCAAATAAAATACAAAAGAAAACCAGCAAGCCATGAAAGAGAAAGACAAGAAGGATCAGAGAAAATATACAGAAAAAAACTGCAAAACAAATAATAAAATGGCAATAAATACATATCTATTAATAATTAATTTGAATGTAAGTGGACAAAATGCTCCAATCAAAAGAAATAGGGTGACAGAATGGATAAAGACCAAGACCCATCTATACGTTGCCTACAAGAGACTTATTTCAGACCTAAAGACACCTGTAGATTAAAAGTGAGGAGATGGAGAAGATCTATCATGCAAATGGATATCAAAAGAAAGCTGGGGTATCAATACCTATATTGGACAAAATAGACTGTAAAACAAAGACCATAACAAGACACAAAGAAAGACATGGCATAATAATAAAGGGGACAATCCAATAAGAAGATATAACAATTGTAAATATTATGCACCCAACAGAGGAGCACCCAAATACATAAAGCAATTAATAACAAACATAACAGAACTAATTGACAATAATACAATAATAGTAGGTGACTTTAAAGCCCCACTTACATCAGTGGACAGATCATTGAAACAGAAAATAAACAAAGAAACAGTGGCTTTGAATGACACTCTTGAACAGATGGATTTAACAGATATGTTCAGAACATTCCATCCTAAAACAGCAGAATACACATTCAAGTATACACAAAACATTCTCCAGAATAGATCACATATTAGCCCACAAAACAAGCCTCAACAAATTCAAGATGAAAATCATATCATACACCTTTTGTCATCACAGTGCTATGAAACTAGAAGTCAACCACAAGAAAAAATCTGGGAAGAAAAAATACAGGAAGGTTAAATAACATGCTACTAAACAGTGAATGGGTCAACTAGGAAATAAAAGAAAAAATAGAAAAGTACATGGAAACAAATGAAAAGAAAACACAATGGTCAAAACCTTTGGGATACAGCAAAAGTGGTTCTGAGAGGGCAGTTTAGGCAATCCATGCCTACCTCAAGAAGCAAGAAAAATCACAAATAAACAACCTAACGTTACACCTAAAGGAACTAGAAAAATAACAACTAAACCTAAAGCCAGCAGAAGGAAGGAAATAATGAATAGAGCAGAAATAAATAATATGGACATTAAAAAAAACAATAGAACAGATCAATGAAACCAGGAGATGGTTGATAAACCTCTAGCCAGATTTATTGAGAAAAAAAGAGAAAGGACTCAAATAAATAAAATCACAAATGAGAGATGAGAAATAACAACCAACACCACAGAAATACAATTATAAGAGAATATTATTTTAAAAAACTGTGTCAACAAATTGGACAACCTAAAATAAATGGATAAATTGCTAGAAACGTATAAACTACCGAACCTGAAACAGGAAGAAATACAAAATTTAAGCCAACTGATAACCAGCAAAGAAATTAAATTAGTAACCAAAAAACAAAAAAACAAAAAACTCCCAAGAAACAAAAGTCTAGGACCAGATGGCTTCGCAGGTGAATTCTACCAAACATTTAAAGAAGTATTAATACCTATTCTCAAACTATGCCAAAAAATAGAAAAGGAAGGAAAACTCCCAAACTCATTCTATGAGGCCAGCATTATTACCCTGATATCAAAACCAGATAAAGATGCCAGTAAAAAAGAGAACTATGGGCCAATATCCCTGATGAATATAGGTATAAAAATGCTCAACAAAATACTAGCAAACTGAATCCAACAAATACATTAAAAAAATCATTCACCACACACAAGGGGAATTTCTTCCTGGGTTGCAAGCGTGGTTCAATATTCACAAATCGATTAACATAATACATCACATCAATAAGAGAAAGGGTAAGAACTATGTGGTCATTTCAATAGATGCAGAAAAAAGCATTAGACAAAGTACAACATCCATTCATGATGAAACCCTCAACAAAGTAGGGATAGAGGACACATACCTCAATATAATAAAGGCCATATATGAAAAACCCACAGTAACCACTTTTATTCAACATAGTACTGGAAGGCCTAGCCACAGCAGTCAGATGAACAAAAAGAAATAAAAGGAATCCAAATCAGCAAGGAAGAAGTCAAACTTCCACAATTTGCAGATGACTCTATCTAGAAAACCCAAAAGACTCCACCAAAAAACTGCTAGAACTAATTAACAAATTCAGTAAAGTCACAGGATACAAAAATCAATGTACAGAAATCTGTTGCATTTCTATACACCAGTCATGAAGCAGCAGAAAGAGAAATTAAGGAATCAATCCCATTTACAATTGCACCAAAAATAATAAGATACCTAGGAATAAACATAACCAAGTGAAAGACCTGTACTCTGAAAACTATGAAACACTGATGAAGGAAATTGAAGACATCACAAAGAAATACTTTCCAAACTCATAGACTGGAAAAACAAATATTATTAAAATGTCTATATTACCCAAAGCAATTGACACATTTAATACAATCCCTATCAAAGTACTAACAACATTTTCTCAGAACTAGAACAAACCATCCTAGAATTTGTATGGAACCACAAAAGACCCTGAATAGCCAAAGTAATCTTGAAAAAGAAAAGCAAAGCTGGAGGCATCATAAATCTAGACTTCAAGTTATATTATAAAGCTGTATTAACAAAAACAGTATGGTACTGGCACAAAAATAAACAAATACATCAATGGAAGAGAACAGAAAACCCAGAAATGAACCTACAATTATATGGTCAAGTAATCTTTGACAAAGCAGGAAATATATCCAATGGGAAAAAGACAGTATCTTCAACAAATTGTGTTGGGAAAAGTGGACAGAAATATGCAAAAATTGAAACTGGACCACTTTATTACACTATACAAAAAAATAAATTCAAAATGGATTACAAACCTAAATGTGAGACCTGAAACCATAAAAATCCTTGGAGAGAACACAGGTGGTAGCAATTTTTTTCTAGGTATGTCTCCTGAGGCAAGGGAAACAAAAGCAAAAATAAACTATTGGGACTTCATCAAAATAAAAAGCTTCTGCACAGTGAAGAAAACAATCAACAAAATGAAAAGAAAACCTATAGAATAGGAGAAGATATTTGCAAAAGACATATCTGATAAAGGGTTAGTATCCAAAATATATAAGGAATTTATAAAACTCAACACCCAAAAAACAAATAATCCAATTTAGAAATGAGCAGAAGCCATAAACAGAGATTTTCCCAAAGAAGACATACAGATGGTCAACAGACACATGAAGAGATGCTCAACATCCCTTACCATTAGGGAAATGCAAATCAAAACTACAATGAGCTATCACCTCACACGTATCAGAATGGCTATGATCAACAACACAAGAAACAACAGGTGTTGGCGAGGATGTGGAGGAAAAGAAATTCTTGCACTGTCGGTGGGAATGCAAACTGGTGCAGCCACTCTGGGAATCAGTATGGATGTTCCTCAGAAAGTTAAAAATAGAACTACCCTATGATCCAACAATCACATTACTGGGTACTTACCCCAAAAATACAAAAACACTAATTCAAAGGGATACATGCACCCCGATGTTTATAGCAGCATTATTTACAATAGCCAAATTATGGAAGTAGCCTAAGTGCTTATCAGTAGATGAATGGATAAAGAGGAAGTGGTACACACACACACACGCACACACACACACACACACGAATAGTATTCAGCCATGAAAAAGAATGAAACATATAACTGTATGTTAACTATATTGGAATTAATATTTTAAAAAAGAAAAAATCTTAGAAGAAAATATAAGAGTAATCTTTACTATCTTGGGTCAGGCAATGGTTTCTTATATTGATGACCAAAAACAGGTAACAAAATAAAAAATAGATAATTTGGACTTTATCAAAATTAAAAATTTTTGTGCTGTCAATGATACAGTCAAGAAAATGAAAAGACAACCCTCAGAATGAGAGGAAAATTTTGCAAATCATGAACTGATAAGGGACTTTTAAAAAGTTTTAATTTAAATTCTAGTTAGTTATCATACATGTAATATTAATTTCAGGTGTACAAAAGAGTGATTCAACACTTCCATACAATACCTGGTGCTTATCACAAGTGCCCTCTTTAATCCTTTTCACCTATTTAACCCATGCCCCATCCACCTCCCCTCTGGTAACCATTAGTTTGTTCTCTGTAGTTAAGTGTCTGTTTCTTGGTTTGCCTCTCTTTCTTATTTTCCCCCTTTGCTCATTTGTTTTGTTTCTTAAATTGCACATATGAGTGAAATCACATATTTGTCTTCTGAGTGACTTATGTCAGTTAGCATACTACTCTCTAGCTCCATCCATGTCATTGCCAATGGCAAGATTTCATTCTTTTTCCCCCAAAATTTTTATTTAAATTCCAGCCAGTTAACATACAGCACAATATTAGTTTCAGGTGTAGAATTTAGTGATTCACCACTTACATATGACGATTGGTGCCCATCACAACAAGTACCCTCCTTAATATCCATCATCTGTTTAACCCATCCCCCAACCCACCTCCCCTCCAGTAACCATCAGTTTGTTCTCTATGGTTAAGAGTTTGTTTCTTGGTTTGCCTCTCTTTTTCCCCCAGTATGTTCATTTGTTTTGTTTTTTAAATTCCACATATGAGTGAAATCATGTGGTATTTGTCTCTCTGATTTATTTCACTTAGCATATAATACTCTCTAGCTCTATCCATGTCATTGCAAAAGGCAAGACTTCATTCTTTTTTATGACTTAGTAATATTCCATTGTATATATATGTGTGTGTATATATATACACACACGTGTGTGTGTGTGTGTGTGTGTGTGTGTATACCACATCTTCTTTGTCCATTCATCAGTCAATGAACATTTGGGCTGTTTCCATAATTTGACTACCGTTAATAATGCTGCTATAAACATTGAGTTGCATGTATCCTGATAAAGGACTTTTATCCAGAATACATGAAGAACTTTTACAACTCAATAATATAAAAATAAATATCCCAATTGAAAAGTGGGAAAAGGATCTGAATATACATTTCTCCAGAAAAATTATAAACAAATGCATAATAAGCACAGATGCTCAACATCATTAGTCATTATGGAAATGCAGAGCAAAAATATAAGAGATGCCATTTCATACCCACTGGGATAGATACAATAAATGCAGACATTAACAAGAGTTTTCAAGAATATGAGGAAATTTCAACCCTTATACACTGCTGGTGGGATTGTAAAATGGTGACACTCCTTTGAAAAACAGTTTGGCCATTCCTCAAATTGTTAAACATAGAATTAAAATATTACCTATCAGTTCTACTTCTAGGTATATGCCAAAGAGAAATAAAAACATATGTCTACACAAAATCTTGTACAAGAACAATATTAGCAGAATCATGCATAATAGCTAAAAAGAAGAAATAACACAAAAGTCTATTAATTGATGTATGGATAAATAAAACATTGTATATTCATACAATGAAATATTATTTTGGAATAGAAGTGTGAAGTACTCATTCAGATTAGCTCCTTTGCCCTTTCAGTATGACTTCATCTCTCCTTTTTTGATCAGTTAGTTTTGGGCCTTACAAGATTCTCCAAGCTCATCTTAGATTTTCCCTTCCCCAGCCCAGTAATCACTCATTTTTCCAAGTAGCCCTCGTTCCTTTATTAGAGAATGGTATTTAGAAACCAAGATCTGAATGTTAGGTGTGCTTGTTGCTACTGAATGTCATCCATGTTATTGCATAAATCAACAGTTTATTCCTTTTTATTGCTGAGTAGTTTTCCATTTTTTAGATGTGCCACAATCAATTTACTTGTTGAAGGGCAGCTAAGTTGTATCCATTTTTTTGTGATTATAAATAAATCTGCTATAAATCATCACATACAGGATTTTGAGTGAGCATAAATTGTTATTTCTTCTGGGCAAATGTCTAGGACAGGGATTTCCAGATCACCTGATAGGCATATTTTTAGAAGAAACTGCCAGATTATTTTCCAAAGTGGCTATACCAATTTGCATTTTCACCAGCAGTGTATGAGCATTCCACTTCCTCTGCATATTCACCAGAATTTGGTATTGCCAGGTTTTTAAGTTTTAAACCTTGTAATAGATGTGCTGTGGTATCTCATTGTGGTTTCAAATGGCATTTTCAAAATGATTAATCATATGTTTCTTTTCATATGTTAATTTGATATCTGTATATTTTCTTTGGTTAAGTGTTCAGTTACTTTGATCACTTTTATTAGTTTATTTTCTCATGTTGAGTTTTGAGAATTCTTTATATATTCTAGATAAGTCCTTTGCCAGAAGTGATTTGCAGATACTTTCTCCTAGTCTGTGCCTTGTCCTTTCTTTCTCTTAACAGTGTCCTTTGCAGTACAAGTGGTTTTTAAGTTATAATGAAGCCCAATTAATGATTTTTTAAAGATTTTATTTATTTATTTGACAAAGAGAGAGAGAGAACAGCAGAGGGAGAGGGAGAAGCAGATTCCCTGCTGAGCAGGGAGCCCGATGAGGGACTCGATCCCAGGACCCCAGGATCATGACCCCAGCAGAAGGTAGATGCTTAACCAACTGAGCCACTCAGGTGCCCTGTAATTAATTATTTTTTTAAATGGATTTTACTTTTAATGTCAAATCTAAAAACGCTGCTTAACTCAAGACCACACAGATATTCTCTTGTTTTCTTCTAGAAGTTTTATGGTTTTTACAATTAAGATTACGATCTGTGTTGAATCAATTTTTAACAGATTTATTGAGATATAATTGATATACAAAGAACATATATATTTAATGTGTGTAATTTGATGAGTTTGGAATATACAAGCACCTGTGATACCATCACCACGATCAAGGTAATAGACATATCAAACACCTCCCATGGTTTCCCTGTGCTCTGTGTGTGTGTGTGTGTGTGTGTGTGTGTGTGTAAGAATACTTAACACAAACTGAGGGTTACAGAAGGGAGGGGTGTGAGGGGATGGGGTAACCGGGTGATGGGTATTAAGGAGGGCACATGTTGTGATGAGCACTGGGTGTTATACACAACTAATGAATCGTTGAACACCACATCAAAAATTAATGATGTACTATATGTTGGCTAATTTAACATAATAACACAAAAAAGAATACTTAACATGAGATCTACCCTCTTAATAAATTTTGAAGTGCACAATACCATATTGCTAACTATAGGCAATATGTTATATAGCAGATCTCTATAACGTATTCATCTAAGATAACTGAAACTTACTGAATTACAACTCTCCATTTTTCTTATCCCCTAGCCCCTAGAAACCACTACTGTATTCTCTTCTTCTATTAATTTGATTATTTTAGATAATTCATATAAGTGGAATCATGCAATATTTGTTCTTCTGTAACTGGCTTATTTCACTTAGCATGATGTCCTCAAGGTTCATGCATGTTGTAGCATGTGACAGGATCTCTTTCCTTTTTAAAGCAAAATAATATTCCATTGTATGTATATACCACATTTTCTTTATCATTCATCTGTTAATCTGTCAAGTTAATTTTTGTGTAAGTTATGAGTTGGTATACAACAGAATTTGTTTGCACATTAATGTCCAATTGTTCCAGGACCAATTTTTGAAAAGGCTACACCTTATACTTTGAATTCTTTTCATTTTTTAAAAAAATCATGTATTTATTTTTGGGCTCTCTGTTCTGTTCCGTTGACCTATGTGTCTATATTTTCAGTCTTAACACCTACAGTTATCTTGATTATTGTAGCATTATAGTAAGTCTTGAAATCAGATAGCATGGGTCCTCCAATGTCTTTTTTTCAAAATTGTTTTGGCTGTTCTTGTTCCTTTCACTTTCCATGAAAATTTTAGAATAAACTCATTATTATGTACAAAAAAAGACTTCTGGAATTGTATTGAATTTAAAGATCAAATTGAGAGCTGACATCTTACCAATATTGAATCTTCAATATTGAATATGGTATAGGTCTCCATTTATTTAGGCTTTCTTTGATTTCTTTCAGCAATGTTTTTTAGTTATCAGCATACAGACAGTGCACGTATTTTATTAGATTTATATCTAAGTGTTTCATTTTCGTGCTATTATAAGTGGTATTTTTAAAAATTTGAAACCCATTTGTGCATTTCTTGTCTATAGAAATATAATTGACTTTTCTATGCTGACTTAGTATCTTATGAACTTGCTAAACTCATATATTAAGTCTAGGATCTTTTTTTGTAGATTCTTTGGTATTTTCTTCATTAAATAATTGTCACCTGAAAGTACATAGTTTTATTTATTCTCTTTCAATCTCTATGCATTTTATTTTTGTTTTCCCTATTGCATTGATTGGGACTTCCAGTATTTTGTTGAATAAGCATTAATTATAAGAAAGTATTTCCCTACTTTGTTTTGCATCTTTCAGAGAAAGCATTCCATCTCATCATTAAGTATGATATTAACTGTCAGCTTTGACTGTATCCCCTTTATCATGTTAAGGAAGTTTCCCTCTAGTCCTAGCTTTCTGGGAGTTTTTAAAATATCATGAATAGATGCTTAATTTTCTTAGATGCTTTCTCTGCATCTATTTAAATTATCATATACTTTTTCTTATATTACTAATATGGTGAATTACATTGATTTTCAAATGTCAAACCAGCCTTTCATTACTAGAATAAACCACTACCACCTTGGTCATGATGTATTATGCATTTTATACATTGTTAGATTTGATTTGCTAATATTTTGAGTATTTTTGCATCTATGTTTATGAGAAATATTGGCTTTTAGTTTCTTTTTTGTAATATCTTTGATTTGGTATTAGAGTAATGCTTGCCTCATAAAATAAGTTGAGAAGTGTTTCTTCTTCTATTTATAAAGAACATTATATGACTAATAATCTTAAATTTATTGAGGCTTGTTTTATGACACAAAGTATGATTAATAATGGTGAATATTCCATGTGCACGTGAAAAAAAATTGTATTCTGCTTTTGTTAGGTGGAGTGTTTTATAAATGTAAACCAAGTCTTGTTGTTCAGGTCTTCTTTTTTTAAAGATTTTATTTATGTATTTGAGAGAGAAAGAGAGAGAGAGCATGAGCAGGGGGGAGGGGCAGAGGGAGAGGGAGAAGCAGGCTCCCAGCTGAGCAGGGAGCCCCATGTGGGGCTTGATCCCAGGACCCTGGGACCATGACCTTAGCCAAACTTAACTGACTGAGCCACCCAGGCACCCCAGGTCTTCTATATCCTTACTGATTTTCTGTTTACTTGTCCTACCAGCTGCTACAAAAGAAGTGTTGAAGTCTCCAGCTATAACTGTAGACTTATATACTTTTTTTAGTTACAGTAATTTGTGATTTTGCCTTATGGATTCTGAAGCTCTGTTGTAAAGAGTGTAAACACTTAAGATTATGTCTTTTGGAGAATTTATCCCTTCATCATGTGTAATGTCCCTCTATATCCCTGTTAATACTCCTTTTCTGAAGACTTTTTTGTCTGATAGTGTAACCACTATAGTTTTGTTTTGTTTAATGTCTGCATTATATATCTTTCTCTATCCTTTTATGTTTAACTTATGTATGTCTTTATAATTAAAGTAGTTTTCTTGTAAACAGCATACAGTTGGGTCTTGATTTTTTTTAATCCAATATGACACTCTCTGCCTTTAAACTGGTATGTTTAGACTTTTCACATTTAATGCTTACTGTGATTATTGATATGATTGAATTAAAATCTGCCATCTTCTGTGTCTCTCTCTCTGTCAAATAAATAAATAAAATCTTTAAAAAAATAAAATAAAATAAAATAAAATCTGCCATCTTGATAGCTGTTTTCTAATTATTCTATGTCATCTCTGTTTCTTTATTCCTCCTTTTCTGCTTTCTCTTCTTTTAGTTGAACACTTTAAACTTCTATTTTATCTCCTCTTGATGTACTATTTATACTCCACTTTAATAAATTTTTAGTGGTTACTCATAGTATGATATTCATATTTTAATCAGAGTCTACTAGCAAATATTATTTTCCCACTTCACAAGGAGTATAAGACTTTACAACAGTATATTCCCAATTTTTAGTCCTTCTTATCCTTTGTGCTTTAGTTGGAATAACTTCCACTTTTATATATGTTATGAAAATATAATAAATTGTTACTATTTTCCCTAGATGGTGAGTTATCATTTAAACCAATAAACATAAGAAAGAGTAAATAATTCAATTTTAAATTTTATTTCATTTTCAGCATTGTTTATTTCCTTATGTAGTCAGTCCCACGTTTATCTGATACAGTATTATTTCTGCATTAAAAACTTCCTTTTATCTTGTAGAGTGGGCCTTCTGACAATGAATTATCTCAGTTTTGGCTTCTCTGATACAGTATTTTACCTTCATTTTTAAAAGAATTTTTTTCTGGGCAAAGAATGCTAGATTAAAAGTTTCTTCTTTCTACACATTAAAATGATCCCTCTATTGTCTCCTGACTTGCATGGTTTCCAACAGGCAGTCTGTTACTCTTTCGTCTCTGCCTTCAAGATTTTCTCTTTGTCTTTTGTTTCCAGCTGTTTGAATATCATATGCTTAGCATCTTCATTCCTGTTTAGAGTACTCTGAGTTTATGAAAATGTGGTTTGGTGTCTGTCATTAATTTTCAAAAGTTCTCAGTCATCATTTCTTTAAACACTTTTTCTGCATCACCCTTTCTCTTCTCTTTCTGAGATTCTAATTAAAATGATGTCACCTGAAGTTTTGTTGTTGTTGTTCTTATTATTGTTGTTGTTTTTTCTTTTTTTTTCTTCCTTTCTTTTCTGGACAAAATGACAAGACAGAGAAATTTATCCCAAAAGAAAGAACAGGAGGTGGTACTCACTGCCAGGAATTTAATCAATATGGATATAGGTAAGATGTCTGAACTAGAATTTGAAATGATTATAAAGATACTAGGGGTGCCTGGGTGGCTCAGTCGTTAAGTGTCTGCCTTCGGCTCAGGTCATGATCCCAGGGTCCTGGGATCGAGCCCCACATCGGGCTCCCTGCTCAGCGGGAAGCCTGCTTCTCCCTCTCCCACTCCCCCTGCTTGTGTTCCCTCTCTGGCTGTCTTTCTCTCTGTCAAATAAATAAAATCTTTAAAAAAAAAAAAGATACTAGCTGGGCTTCAAAAAAGTATAGGAGACACTAGAAAATCCCTTACTGTAGAGATGAAAGAACTAAAATCTAGTCAAGCCAAAATTAAAAATGCTATTACTGAGATGCAGTCCCAAGTGGATGCCATAGAAATGAGGATGAATGAAGCAGGAGAATCAGTGATATAGAAGATAAAATAATGGAAAATAAGGAAGCTGAAAAGTATAGAGAAAGAAAACTATTAGATCACAAAGGGAGACTTATAGAACTCAGCAATTCCATAAAGCAAAATAATTTCTGTATATTAGGGGTCCCAGAAGATGAGGAGTGGAAGAAAGGGGCAGAAGGTTTTTTCAACAAATTATAGCTGGGAACTTCCCTAATCTGAGGAAGGAAACAGGCGTTCAAGTGCAAGAGCACAGAGAACCGCCCTCAAAATCAACAAAAATAGGTCACAACTTGCCATATTATAGTGAAGCTTGCAAATTTCAAAGATAAAGAGAAAATCTTGAGAGCATCTTATGACAAGAGGTCCTTAACCTATAAGGGTAGACACATAAGCCTGGCAGCAGACCTGTTCACAGAGACCTGGCAGGCCAAAAAGGACTGGCATGATATATTCAATGGGATAAAATGGGAAAAATACACAACTAAGAATACTTTACCCAGCAAAGCTGTCATTAAGAATAAAAAGAGAGATAAATTGTTTCCAGGACAAACAAACAATTAAGAAATTTGTGAACACTAAACCATCCCTGCAAGAAATATTAAAGATCCTTTGAGTGGAGAGAGAGCCCAAAAGTAACAAAGACCAGAAAGGAAAAGACACAATCTATAGGAACAGTGACTTTACAGGTAATACAATAGCACTAAATTCATATCTTTCAATAATTACTCTGAATGTAAATGGACTAAATGCTCCAATCAAAAGACATAGGGTATCAGAATGGATACAAAAAAACCCCAAGACTTATTGATATGCTGCTTACAAGAGACTCAATTTAGACCCAAAGACACCTCCAGATTGAAAGTGAAGGGGTTGAGAACCATTTATCATGCCAATGGACATCAAAAAAGAACTAGGATGGCAAACCTTATAGCAGACAAACTCGATTTTAAACCAAAAACTGTAATAAGAGATGAAGAAGAACACTATATCATAATTAAAGGATCTATCCAACAAGAAGTTCTAACAAATGTAAATATGTATGCACTAACATGGGAGCAGCCAAATATATAAACAAATTAATAACAAAATTCAAGAAACTCATTGACAATAATACAATAAGAGTAGGGGACTTTAACACCTCACTCACAGCAAAGGACAGATCATCTAAGAAGATCAACAAGGAAACAAGGGCTTTGAATGACACACTGGACCAGATAGACTTCACAGATATATTCAGAGAATTTCATCCTAAAACAGCAGAATACACATTCTTCTTGAGTGCACATGGAACATTCTCCAGAATAGATCACATACTGGGTCACAAATCAGGTCTCAACTGGTACAAAAAGATTGAGATCATACCATGCATCTTTTCAGACCACAGTGCTTTAAAACTGGAAGTCAACCATAAGAAAAAATTTGGAAGGACCACAAATACATGGAGGTTAAAGAGCATCCTACTAAAGAATGAATGGGTCAACCAGGAAATTAAAGATTTTTAAAATAAATGGAAACAAACAAAAATGAAAACACAACAGTTCAAAACCTTTGGGATGCAGCAATGGCAGTCCTAAGAGGGAATTATATAGAAATACAGACCTTCAAAAAACAAGAAAAGTCTCAAAAACACAACCTAACCTTACATCTAAAGGATCTGGAAAAAGAACAGCAAATAAAGCGTAAATCCAGCAGGAGAAAAGAAATAATACAGATTAGAGCAGAAATCAATGACATAGAAGTAAAAAATAAACAAAAAAACATAAAAAACCAGTAGAACAGATCAATGAAACTAGGAGCCAGTTCCTTAAAAGAATTAATAAGATCAATAAACCCCTAGCCAGACTTATCAAAAAGAAAAGAGAAAAGACTCAAATAGATAAAATCATGAATGAAAGAGGAAAGATCACAACCAACACTGAAGAAATACAAACAATTATAAGAACATATTATGAGCAACTATATGCCAACAGATTAGGCAATCTGGAAGAAATGAATACATTCCTAGAAACATATAAACTACCAAAACTGAAACAGGAAGAAATAGAAAAGCTGAACAGACCCATAATCAGCAAAGAAATTGAATGAGTAATCAAAAATCTCCCAACAAACAAGAGTCCAGGGCCAGATTGCCTCCCAGCAGAATTCTACCAAGAATTTAAAGAAAAATTAATACCTAATCTTCTGAAACTGTTTCAAAAACTAGAAATGGAAGGAAGTTCCAAAGTCTTTCTATGAGACCAGCATTACTTTGATCCCAACACCAGACAAAGACCCCCCCCAAAAGGAGAATTACAGACCAATATCCCTGATGAACATGGACGTAAAAATGCTCACCAAGATATTAGCCAATAGGATCCAACAGTACATTAAAGGATTTATTCACCACGACCCAGTGGGATTTATTCCTGGGCTGCAAGTGTGGTTCAACATCCACAAATCAATGTGGTACACCACATTAGTAAAAGAAAGGACAAGAACCATATGATCTTCTCAATAGATGCAGAAAAAAGCATTTGACAAAATACAGCATCCTTTCTTGATTAAAAAAAAAAAAACTTTTCACAGTGTAGGGATAGAGGGAACATATTTCAATATTATAAAAGCCATATAGGAAAAACCAGTAGTGAATATCATCCTCAATGGGGAAAAACTGAGAGCTTTACCCTTATGGTCAGGGAGCACAGCAGAGATTCCCACTCTCACCACTGTTGTTCCACATAGTATTAGAAGTCCTAGCCTCAGCAATCAGACAACAAAAAGAAATAAAAGGCATCCAAATTGTCAAAGAAGAAGTCAAACTCTCACTCTTTGCAGAAAACATGATACTCTATGTAGAAAACCCAAAAGACTCCACCCAAAAATTGCTAAAATTGATACAGGAATTCAGCAAAGTCTAGGGATATAAAATCAATGCACAGAAGTCAGTTGCATTTCTATACACTAACAATGAAGCAGAAGAAAGAGAAATCAAGGAATCAATCCCATTTAAAATTGCACCAAAAACCATAAGAATAAACCTAACCAAAGAGTTAAAGGACCTGTACTCTGAAAACTATAGAACACTTATGAAAGAAATTAAGGAACACACAAAGAAATGGAAAAATATTCCATGCTCATGGATTAGAAGAACAAATATCGTTAAAATGTCTATGCTACCAAAAGCAATCTATACATTCAATGAAATCCTTATCAAAATACCATGAACATTTTTCACAGAGGTGGAACAAACAATCCTAAAATTTGTATGGAACCAGAAAAGACCCTGAATAGGCAAAGGAATGTTGAAAAAAGAAAACCAAAACTGGAGGCATCACAATTCTGGACTTTAAGCTCAATTACAAAGTTGTAATCATCAAGACAGTCTGGTACTGGCACAAAAACAGACACGTAGATCAGTGGAACAGATTAGAGAACCCAGAAATGGACTCTCAACTCTATGGTCAACTAATCTTTGACAAAGCAGGAAAGAATATCCAATGGAAAAAAGTCTCTTCAACAAGTGGTATTCAGAAAATTGGACAGCCACATGCAGAAGGAGGACTTACACCATACACAAAAATAGACTCAAATGGATGAAAGACCTAAATGTGAGACAGGAATCCATCAAAATCCTAAAGGAGAACACATGAAGCAACCTCTGTGACCTCTCTGTGACCTCGGCCACAGAGGTCACTTCCTGCTAGACACGTCTCTAGAGGCAAGGGAAACAAAGGCAAAAATGAACTATTGGGACTTCATAAAGATAAAAAGCTTTTGCACAGCAAGGAAACAGTTGACAAAAACCAAAGGACAACTGACAGAATGGGAGAAGATATTTGCTAATGTCTTATCAGATAAAGGGCTAGTATCCAAAATCTATAAAGAACTTATCAAACTCAACACCCACAAAAACAAAAAATCCAGTCAAGAAACAGAAGACATGAACAGACCTTTCTCCAAAGACTTACAAATGGCCAACAGGCACATGAAAAAAGGCTCAACATCCCTGGGCATCAGGGAAATACAAATCAAAACCACAATGAGACACCACCCATATTGGTCACAATGACTTAAGTTAACAACTCAGGAAACAACAGATGTTGGCGAGGATGTAGAAAAAGGGGAACCCTCGTGAACTGTTGGTGGGAATGCAAACTGGTGCAGCCACTCTGGAAAACAGTATGGAGGTTCTTCAAAAAGTTAAAAATATGACCTATGACCCAACAATTGCACTATTAGGTATTTATCCATAGGATACAGACATAGTGATCCGAAGGGGCACCTGCACCCCAAAGTTTATAACAGCAATGTCCACAATAGCCAAACTATGGGGAGAGCCCCGATGTCCTTCAAATGATGAATGGATAAAGAAGATGTGGTATACATGGAGCACTGGGTGTTATACCAAAACAATGAATCGTGGATCACTATATCAAAAACTAAGGATGTATTGTATGGTAACTAACATAACATAATAAAATTAAATTCAATTAAAAAAAAGAAGATGTGGTATATTTATACAATGGAATATTATTCAGCCATCAAAAAGAATGAAATATTGCCATTTGCAACCACATGGATGCAACTAGAGGGAATAATGCTAAAAATAAGTCAGTCAGAGAGTGACAAATGCCATGATTTCACTCATATGTGGAATTTAAGAAACAAAACAGATGAACATAGGGGAATGGAAGGAAAAATAAGATGAAAAGAGAGGGAGGCAAACCATAAGAGACTCTTAAGTATAGGGAACAAACTGAGGGTGCTGGAGGGGAGGTGGATGGGGGGATTGGGTAATTGGGTGATGGGCATTAAGGGCAGTTGAGGTAATGAGCACTGGGTGTTATATGCAACTGATGAATCACTAAATTCTACCCCTGAAACTAATAATACTTTATATGTTAACTAAATTGAATTTAAATAATTTAAAATTAAAAAAATAATATAAAAAATAAAATAAAATAAATGATGTCAGAACATTTGATATTGTCCCATATCTTTTGGCTATATTTTGATCTCTTTTTTCTCTTTGTGTTTCAATTTAATCTATCTTCAAGTCCACTGATTTTTTTATTGAGGTATAACTGACCTATAACATTATATTAGTTTCAGGTGTACAACATAATAATTTCATATTTGCATATATTGTGAATGATCACCACCACCGGTCTAGTTATCATCAATCACCATATATGGTTACAAATTTTTTTGTGTGATAAGAATTTTTAAGATGCACTCTCTTAGCAATTTTCAAATATGCAATACAGTATTATTAACTATAGTCACCATGCTGTACATTATATCACCATGATTTATTTATTTTATAACTACAAATTTATACCTTTTGACCCCCTTCTCCCATTTTCCTACACCCACACCCACCTCTGGCAACCATCCACTGATTTTTTTTGCTCAGAGCTGTCAATGCTGATGATCCCCTCAAAACATTATTCATTTCTGTTATTTTTCATTACTAGTATTTCTTTTTTTGGGGGGATCCTCTACACAATCTTGTTGTCTGTGAATAGAGGGTTACATTTCTTCTTTTCTAATCTGTTTGCTTTATATTTGTTTTTCTTGCTTAATTTCACTGGCTATGACTTCCAGTACAGTGTTAAGAGTGGTGTAAGTGAATATCCTTGATTTCTTTTCAGTCTTAATGGGAACAAGCATTCAGTCTTTCATTATTATGATGTTGGCTATAGTCCTTTGTGGATACTGTTTAACATGTTAGGTTTTGATGTAAAATATTCACTGGCTAGGGAAAGCTCTGGACCATTAGTTTTCACATATAATAGTCAACTACATGCTGATAGCCATACTGTATTAATCAGCACAATCTAACCATATTGTCTGTAATGCCAAGGGGAAAAGGAGTCACAGATATTTAGAGTGGATGGTTAGAATGAGATAAGTAGTGGATTACTTCTTTGCTTCTCAGCATCCATTACCCCTTTATTCAGGTAACAGTTCTTTGAATTCCCTTTTGGAAATTACCCTTCTCACATTCGTAAACATCCTGGTCCTAGTAATTAGTTTAGGAACTGGCATGTAATTCATTCACAGCCAGGGAGATGCAAAAAATATTTTACTGGTTAAAGAGACTCTCTCTCTCTCTCTCTCTCTATCTCTCTCTCTCTTCTAGGAAATGGTAGTGTAATGTGAGGTTTGGAGCTACAGCAGGTATCTTGCCACTATATGAGGGCCAACTTAAGGATAAAGTTCACACAGTAAAAAGAAAAAACTAAGAGTTACAGAGAAATGGAGTGTGGCAGACACTGTTTATTGGTTGACCTAACATTCATTCCCAGTTGTATCTTTTTCCTTGTGGATTGCCATTCTAAAGCTTAGAAAATCTGAATATTCACTTTACTATTCTACCTTGTAAATGGATATGGCCACATGGCAGTTTTGTCAATGAGATATAAGTGAAATTTTGCTAATGATGTTCCAGAAAACTTTTGGGTTTTTGATAAAGGGAACATATATGGGTGGCACTGCTCATCCATTTCTTCTGCATTGAATTTAAATTTGGTTTCTAGAGGTGCAGCACTATCATGCAGCCATGTAGTGACAAGCATGAGGGAAATTCAAGAAAAAAATGTAAAAATGGTGATATTGTCAGGCTGTTTATCAAACTTGCAGCAACCTATTTACAGACTTCTTGGTATATGAGAAAAATACATAATTCTTTGAATAAGCCTCTGTAGGACATTATTTACCAAAGCATAAGTCATCCAATTTGATGGTTTTACTTGAGAAAGAGTACATTAGGTTTTCTTGTATTTAGAACCAAATTTTTCTAATGGATACAGACACTATTATAATGGAATTTCTCAAGTACGTAGGTATACCTAAATTCAGCCTTATCTCATCCATTCCTCCTGCACATGGAAGAACCATAATTCAAACCCATGCTTACATTTCCTTATCTGCAAAGGGGGTATAATAATAATACCTATTTCACATGGTTATTGTGAAGATTAAATGAGATGCTACACACAAAGTACTTAGAATAGTGCCTGATGTACATTTTAAGTACACATTAAATTTTAGCTTGTACTACTCTGATTCTTAAGAGCATCGAAAAAGCCCCTAATTATAGATTTAATCTTGACATTTTAAAAGGAATAACTACAGAAGTCCAGTTCTCTTTTTATATTATTATTGATGTATAGTTGACATACAATGTTACATTAGCTTCAAGTGTACAACATTGTGATTTGACAATTCTATACTTTACTCAATGCTCACCATGGTAAGTGCAGTCACCATCTGTAACCAAACAACATTATTATGATATTATTGACCATATTCCCTATGCTGTACTTTTTATCTCTGTGACTTATTTATCTTATAACTGGAAGTTTGTACCTCTGAATCCTCTTCACCTATTTTGCCCTTTCCCCCATCCCCTCCCCTCTAGCAACCACCATTTTTTCTCTGTATTTATGAGTCTGTTTCTGGTTTTTTTGTTTGTTCATTTGTTTTGTTTTTTAGATTTCACATATAAGTGAAATGATATGGAATTTGTCTTATTCTGTCTGACTTATTTCACTTACCATACACTCTAGGTCCATCCATGTTGTCATAAATAACAAGATCTCATTCTTTTTTATGACCAGAGATCAGGTAGATGGATAGGAGGATCCTGAGCTCACCTTGTCTCATGGACACACTGAGGCAACAAATACATGCATTGCAACTAACTCTGAAAACTGGCAGAAAAGATCTTTCACAGCTAGTTATAGAGAAAAGACTACATTAAAAAAGGTGGAGGGGCACATGGGTGGCTCAGCTGGTTAAGCGTCTGCCTTTGGCTCAGGTCATGATCCCAAGATCCTGGGATCAAGCCCCGTGTCAGGCTCCCTGCTCAGTGGGGAGCCTGCTTCTCCCTCTGCCTGCCACTCCCCCTGCTTGTGCTTGGGCTCTCTCTCTCCCTCTCTCTCTCTGTCAAATAAATAAATAAAAATCTTTTTTAAAAAGGTGGAGGGTTAGAGACATGGTTAGGAACCTAACCCTCAGCACGACTAACCACAAACAGGAGGGACATCACAAGCATGAAGGAGCAAGGGAAATAGGCCCCACACTATGCACCCCCAGCCCTGGAGAGCTACACTGAGAAGATGAGCCCCCATAATGTCTGATCTTGAAAATCAGCAAGGTTTAACTGAGAGCTTTAAAAATCAATAGGGCTTAACTCTGGGAGAGCTGCTGGGCTATAAGAAACAAAGTCTCCACCCTTAAAGAGCCAGCATGCTAAGTAACTTGTCCCAAAACACAGCACAGAAGCAGCAGAACCTGCGATATACATGAAGAAGAATTTTTTATTAATTTCAGGACATGTGCCAGAGGGGCAGATATTTGCAGGAGAGTTCTCTGAAAACAGGAGTTCCAGTTTTCTTAAGGATAAGGGTCACAATCATCAACCCAGAATTTTCCAATATTCATGTCTTTGGGAGAGTTATATCTTTTACCTAAACCAGGAATTCAGTTGGATTGTCCATACTGTATTTGGACATTATGGAGTAAAACACAAAATAAAGGTTATGGTCTTGTTGGTGATAGCTATGTTTATTTAGCATCTTAAACTTTATTTCATGACCAAGTTACTCTCAAAGTCAATAAAAGTGGGTCTAAACACAGGGATCCTGAGACTATTCTTTGCCCAACTACGCTTTGATTTGGTTGAGCAATATTAATTACAAGAACAGAAAAGATTGTAAGAATAGAATTACAAGACTGATTTCAATGCATGACTTCTGGGGAAATAATTGTTCATATTTAACAGATTGCTCACTATATCCTTGGAGTCAGTGTGAATGTATTTTCATAATCTTAGACCTCGATGAATATACTGGTAAATGGTTACATTCAGTTATCAATCTCTTAGGGGTATAAATAGAAATTTCAAAATATCAAATTTACCTTTAAGTAATCAGGAAGGTCCTGCCTCAGATATGGCAACATAAACCCCCTTATAGACCAATTTTTCCCACAAGCAGCAACTATTAACTTTAGACAAAAAAAAAAAAAAAAAAAAAAAAACCCTGAGAATTCTGAAGTATGAACAAAATAAGGCATATAAAGTAGGGTAGTCAAAACTTAGAAAAACAACTGGCAATAAGGTGAGTTTCTTGTTTTAGTGTCTGAGAAAACGAAACATCAACATTCTTCAGATAACTCTAACAGAACCCAGAGCCTCTACAACATAATGTCCACGATATTCAGGGTACAATCTAAAATTAATGTATTACACACACACAAAAAACGGGACAATGTGACTAATTCCCAAGGGAGAATACAATTAGCTGAGGCCAACCCCGAGATGACCCAATGTCAGAATTATCATACAAGGACTTTAAAGCAGCATTATAACTATATTCAATGAAATAAAAGAAAATGCACTAGAAATTAATGAAAATTCAGGAAACCTCAGCCGAGAAATAAAAAGTATTAAAAAAGAAGAACCAAAAGGAAATTTTAGAAATAAAAAATACAATAGCTGAAAAACTTTATTAGGTGGGCTTAAGAAAAGAATGGAGGTGACAGAGGAAAGAGAAAGTGAGCTTAAATATAGATTTATAGAAATTATACAGTTTGGAAAAGAGAACAGCTTGAAAAGAACAGATTCTCAGAGATTTGTGGGACTGTATAAAGAGGTTTGGCTTATGTCAAAATGGAGAAATGGAGAAAAAAAAAATGGGGCAGAAAAAAAAGTGATAAAATAATGGCTGAAAGCTTATCAAATTCAATGAAAGACATAAATTTTAAAATCCAGAGAATTCCAAAGAGAATACATTCAAAGAAAATCAGTCCTAAGTACATAATAACAAAACTACTGAGAAAGAAAAAAAAGAAAGAAAGAAGGAAAGAAAGAAAAGAAGAAAGAGAGAAAGAAAGAAGAAAAAGAAAGAGAGAGAAAGAAAGAAAGAAAAGAAAGAAAGAAAGAAAAAGAAAGAAAGACTCTTAAAAGGGCATTGTACACAGACATGAGAATGAGTAATCTAGAACTACCTATAACAACATATTAACTGAAAGAAGCCCAACCAAAACAATAAGATGTATAGTATTTCTTTATATAAATTAACAAAAATAGCTGAAAATAATTTATGCTGTTAGAAGGCAGAATAATGGTTATTCCCGTGTGTTTGTGTGTGTGATAGGAGAATGAAGGATTCTTCTGGGGTCCTGATAATGTTTTATTTTTGTTATTGTCTAGCCATTTAATCTGGATTCTGATTACATAGTTGTGCTGGATTCGTAAAAATGTATGATGTATGGATTTGTTAACATGTATATTATACTTCAATAATAAGTTTAAACACTAAAAATAAGGCAAAACATGTTTTCATATATATTGTTATTACTTGTAAATTTTTTAAGGATGCAGTCAGCATCATTCAAACATCTTCATTCTGTCCCCAGACATAAAGTCTAGGGGTTGAAATTTGGGGTTGAAGAAAAATGAAAATACCTTTCCTATGATACAATATGTTGATTCCAGATCTGGGTTACAGTAGAAACACTTAACCAGGAGACACTATGGAAAGTTTTCTAACAGAACTTTATTTGTAGGGAAATATAAAGATATCCTGTATAATTAGCAGATACACCATAACTTCCTTTGATGCTTTTAAAACCTTTGGTTTAATTAACTTGCATTCTTTCTCCTCAGGGAGAGCATCAAAGCAGGAAAGACACCCATACATCCTTCTCACTGGGTGTGTTAGGAACACATGGGAGCACAAAGAAATTCCTCCTCAGAGTGTAGGTTTCCTGAATGGTTTGCATGGACAAACACAGTCTAATACTGTGGAAAGAATTCATTTCATTGGGAATCACAGGAGTCTCTGAGCTGCAGGCTCCATTGCTGAGACTCTTCCTCACTGTTTACCTGATCTCAATGGTGGGTAACCTGAGCTTGATCATTCTCACCAAGATAGACTCTGGGCTACAAACACTGGTTTACTTCTTCCTCAAACTCCTGGCTCTCACTGATCTGGGTTATTCAACAACTGTGGGACACAAAATGTAAGTTTTGCTGTGGAAGCAAATACGAGCTCCTATTATTTGTGCACCGCCCAGGGAGCTTTCATTATGTTCATTATTAGTGAGCTGTTCATTCTGTCAGCTATGTCCTATGACCCTTACAATGGTCATCTGTAACCCACTCTACCCTGTCATCATGTCATAAAGGGTGGATCAGGTGCTGGTGGTAATCCCCTATCTCTACAGCACATTTGTGTCTCTTGTAGTCACCATTGAGGTTTTTAGTTTATCCTTCTGTGGCTACAATATTGGCAAACATTTCTACTGTAACAGCCTCCCCTTGTTATCTTTGCTCTGCTCAAATATGCATAAAATTGATGATTTAAAAAAAAGCATACAGAGAAACATGACACATTAATTACATAGAGACAAACAATGATTTGGATGACTGCAAATGTCTTATCAAAAACTGTAGAGACCAGAAGATAGTTTCATGATACCTTTAATGTGTGGGAAGAAAGAAATGTCAATCCAGAATTTTATAACTAGTGAAAATATTCTTCAATAATGCAGATGAAATAAAGACATTTTTAGAAAATGAAAACACAACTGTTCAAAATCTTTGGGATACAGCAAAGGCAGTCCTAAGAGGAAAGTATATAGCAATACAAGCCTTTCTCAAGAAACAAGAAAGGTCTCAAATACACAACCTAACCCTACACCTAAAGGAGCTGGAGAAAGAACACCAAATAAAGCCTAAACCCAGCAGGAGAAGAGAAATAATAAAGCTCGGAGCAGAATTCAATGAAATAGAAACCAAAAGAACAGTAGAACAGATCAACGAAACTAGGAGCTGGTTCTTTGAAAGAATTAATAAGATTGATAAACCCCTCGCCAGACTTATCAAAAAGAAAAGAAAAAGGACCCAAATAAATAAAATGATGAATGAAAGAGGAGAGATCACAACCAACACCCAAGAAATACAAACAATTATAAGAACATATTATGAGCAACTGTATGCCAGCAAATTAGATAATCTGGAAGAAATGCATGTATTCCTAGAGATGTATCAACTACCAAAACTGAACCAGGAAGAGATAGAAAACCTGAACAGACCTATAACCACTAAGGAAATTGAAGCAGTCATCAAAAATCTCCCAACAAACAAAAGCCCAGGGCCAGATGGCTTCCCAGCGGAATTCTACCAAACATTTAAAGAAGAATTAATACCTATTCTTCTGAAACTGTTCCAAAAAATAGAAATGGAAGGAAAACTTCCAAACTCGTTTTATGAGGCCACCATTACCTTGATCCCAAAACCAGACAAAGACCCCATCAAAAAGGAGAATTACAGACCAATATCCTTGATGAACATGGATGCAAAACTTCTCACCAAAATACTAGCCAATAGGATCCAACAGTACATTAAAAGAATTATTCACCACGACCAAGTGGGATTTATTCCTGGGCTGCAAGGTTGGTTCAACATCCACAAATCAATCAATGTGATACAATACATTAATAAAAGAAAGAACATGAACCATATGATCCTCTCAATAGATGCAGAAAAAGCATTTGACAAAGTACAGCATCCTTTCTTGATCAAAACTCTTCAGAGTATAGGGATAGAGGGTACATACCTCGATATCAGAAAAGCCAACTAAGAAAAACCCACAGCGAATATCATTCTTAATGGGGAAAAACTGAGAGCTTTCCCCCTAAGGTCAGAAACACGGCAGGGATGTCCACTATCACCACTGCTATTCAACATAGTACTAGAAGTCGTAGCCACAGCAATCAGACAACAAAAAGAAATACAAGGCATCCAAATCAGCAAAGAAGAAGTCAAACTCTCACTCTTTGCAGATGATATGATACTTTATGTGGAAAACCCAAAAGACTCCACCCCAAAACTGCTAGAACTCATACAGGAATTCAGTAAAGTGGCAGGATATAAAATCAATGCACAGAAATCAGTGGCATTTCTATACACCAACAACAAGACAGAAGAAAGAGAAATTAAGGATTCGATCCCATTTACAATTGCACCCAAAACCAGAAGATACCTAGGAATAAATCTAACCAAAAAGGCAAAAAATCTGTACTCAGAAAACTATAAAATACACATGAAAGAAATTGAGGAAGACACAAAGAAACGGAAAAACGTCCCATGCTCATGGATCAGAAGAACAAATATTGTGAAGATGTCAATGCTACCTAGATCAATCTACACATTTAATGCAATCCCTACCAAAACACCATCCACCTTTTTCAAAGAAATGGAACCAATAATCCTAAAATTTGTATGGAACCAGAAAAGATCCCGAATAGCCAGAGGAATGTTGAAAAAGAAAAGCAAAGCTGGTGTCATCACAATTCCAGACTTCAAGCTCTATTACAAAGCTGTCATCATCAAGACAGTATGGTACTGGCACAAAAACAGACACATAGATCAATGGAACAGAATAGAGAGTCCAGAAATGGACCCTCAACTCTATGGTCAACTAATCTTCGACAAAGCAGGAAAGAATGTCCAATGGAAAAAAGACAGTCTCTTCAACAAACGGTGCTGGGAAAATTGGACAGCCCCATGCAGAACAATGAAACTGGACCATTTCCTTACACCGCACACAGAAATAGACTCAAAATGGATGAAAGACCTGAATGTGAGACAGGAGTCCATCAAAATCCTAAAGGAGAACACAGGCAGCAACCTCTTCGACCTCTGCTGCAGCAACCTCTTCCTAGAAACATCACCAAAGGCAAGGGAAGCAAGGGCAAAAATGAACTATTGGGACTTCATCAAGATAAAAAGCTTTTGCACAGCAAAGGAAACAGTCAACAAAACCAAAAGACAACCAACAGAATGGGAGAAGATATTTGCAAATGACACATCAGATAAAGGGCTAGTATCCAAAATCTATAAAGAACTTAATGAAACTCAACACCCAAAGAACAAAGAATCCAATCAAGAAATGGGCAGAAGACATGAACAGACATTTTTCCAAAGAAGACATCCAAATGGCCAACAGACACATGAAAAAGTGCTCAACATCGCTCGGCATCAGGGAAATCAAATCAAAACCTCAATGAGATACCACCTCACACCAGTCAGAATGGCTAAAATTAACAAGTCAGGAAACAACAGATTTTGGCGGGGATGTGGAGAAAGGGGAACCCTCCTACACTGTTGGTGGGCATGCAAGCTGGTGCAGCCACTCTGGAAAACAGTATGGAGGTTCCTCAGAAAGTTGAAAATAGAGCTACCCTATGACCCAGCAATTGCACTACTGGGTATTTACCCCAAAGATACAAATGTAGTGATCCAAAGGGGTACGTGCACCACGATGTTTATAGCAGCAATGTCCCAATAGCCAAACTATGGAAAGAGCCAAGATGTCCATCGACAGATGAATGGATAAAGAAGAGGTGGTATATATATATACAATGGAATATTATGCAGCCATAAAAAAACCCGAATTCTTGCCATTTGTAACGACGTGGATGGAACTAGAGGGTGTTATGCTAAGCGAAATAAGTCAATCAGAGAAAGACATGTATCATATGACCTCACTGATATGAGGAATTCTTAACCTCAGGAAACAAACTGAGGGTTGCTGGAGTGGTGGGGGGTGGGAGGGATGGGGTGGCTGGGTGATAGACACTGGGGAGGGTATGTGCTATGGTGAGCGCTGTGAATTGTGTAATACTGTTGAATCCCAGACCTGTACCTCTGAAACAAATAATACATTATATGTTAAAAAAAAAAAAAAAAGAAGATAGTAGGAAGGGAAAAATGAAGGGGGGGAATTGGAGTGGGAGACGAACCATAAGAGACTATGGACTCTGAGAAACAAAGTGAAGGTTCTGAGGGGAGGGGCATGGGGGGATGGGTTAGCCTGGTGATGGGTATTAAAGAGGGCATGTACTGAAGGGAGCACTGGGTGTTATATGCAAACAATGAATCATGGAACACTACATCAAAAAGTAATGATGTAATGTATGGTAATTAACATAACATAATAAATAAATAAATAAATAAGGAAATAAATAAATAAAAGAAATTTTAAAAAAAAGGAAAGCTAAGAGAATTCATGCCCCATAGACCGGCACTACAAGAAATGCTAAAAGAAATTCTTGAGGCTGAAGGGAAGCACGTATCTTCCAGAACAAAAACAAGAGCATCAGAAGTGGTAAATAGGTGGTTAAATAAAATGATGATTTTCCCTCATAATTTCTTTGAAATACATATGCTTAAATTCTACACTAATGTGTAGTATTGAAGCCAATAGTACACTATGTGAACTAACTAGAATTTAAATAAAAAGTTGAAAAAATAAAATAATATACATATGCCTACTTAAAACACAAATTATGGGGCACCTGGGTGGCACAGTAGGTTAAGCATCCGACTCTTGGTTTTGGCTCAGGTCGTGATCTCAGTGTCATGACATCGAGCCCAGTTTCAGGTCTCAGTGCAGGGTCTGCTTAGAGTTTCTCTCTCCCTCTCCCTCTGCCCCTCCCCATCCTCTCTCTCTAAAGTAAATAAATAAATCTTTAAATAAATAAAACAAAAATTATAACTTTTTTTGAAAAATACATTTTTATTCATTTTCATCAATATCAATCATAATGATATATTTATTAAATGTCTTAGTTGATAAAATAATGATATATATAACCTTAATATCATTCAATCCATTTCCCCTAAAAAAGGCAATTTACTAAAACCTTATTTGACAGTAATAACAACTCATCATTGTCCCATTTAAGCAGACATTTACATAGCCAAATGATATGTTTAAAATATTACAGTTTGGGTTTTTTCCCTAGTCTCAAAAGTTACAGCAAGCCCAGAAAAATAGGACTAAAAACACTGATAATTTTTTTCTTTTTCAAGTTTTTATTTAAATTATAGTTAGTTAACATATAGTGTAGTATTGGTTTCAGGAATAGAATTTAGTGATTCATCACTTACACATAACACCTAGTGCTCATCACAAGTGCCCTCCTTATACCCATCACCCATTTTCTTGAAAGTTCTTTAATGTATGTAGTCCTAATACATATGAGAACCAGAACATAAAGAATAGTCAGGAGATGTAAAGAGATCTATGTGTTTCCAAGGTGTCTACATTTTCCAAGAAGTAGTACAATATTAACTGTAAGTGGACTATGAAAAATTGATAATGTATATTTAAATCCCTAGAGAAGTCATTAAAATAAAACACACATACATACACCCAGACAACACATTATCTAAAAAGACCATAAATAAAATTTAATACTTAAAATATTGCAAACATCTAAAAGACAGGAAACAGAGGAACAATAAAATAGAGGGGACAAAGTAAAAATATTACAATGGTAAACAAACTCAATCATATTAATAATAATGGTCTAAACACTCCAATTAAAATTCAGAGATTATCCATATGTAAAAGAAATATAATTATATCCTACCTCAAAACAGCACATTTTAAATATGAAGATACAGATAAGTTGAAAGTCATTGGTTGGAAAAAGATGTATCATACAAGCAGTAAGCATAAGAAGGCTGGCATGGCTATGTTGATATGAGATAAAATAGACTACAAGTTAAAGAGTAATGCCAGAGATAAAGAGGGACATTTCATAGTGATAAAAGGAGCAATTTATCAGGAAGACATAATAATGATATATGTAGATTTGCCTCAAAATGCATGAAACATATTTTGACAGCAATAAATGGACAACCTCACAATTATTGTCCATTTATTGCTGTCCATGTTTCAGCAATTGACTCAACTAAAAATAGAAATCAGTAAAAATATATATAACATAAGCAACACTATCAACTATCTTGACTTAATATTTGTAAAACACTATCCCAAACAATTGCATAATACACATCATTCTTCTAAAGTACACATGGTACACTCACAAGGGTAGACTGTATTTTAGACCATAAGACATGTTTCCATAAATATAAAATGATTGAAATTATACAGAGGAAGTTGTCTGGCCATAGTGGAATTAAATTAGAAATAAATAATAATACACTGAAGAAAATCTTAATATTTGAAAATTTTAAAACACACTTCTAAATATAAATCATGAGTCAAAGAATAAATGAGGGAGATTAGAAAATATTTCTAGCTGAATGATAATGAAAATGCAACATATGAAAAATTGTAGAATTAAAATAACAGAGGTTAGAAGAAAAATTAAAGGTTTAAATTTGGGGAAAGAAGATAAAATGTCTAAAATTAATGATTGATAAGCTAGAAAAGGAAGGAAAAATGCTAAATGAAATAAGTCAGTCAGAAAAAGACAAATACCATACGATTTCACTCATAGGTGGAATTTAAGAAACAAACAAAGGGGAGGGAAGAGAGGGAGGCAAATCAAGAAACAGATTTTTTTTTTAAGATTTTATTTATTTATTTGACAGAGAGAGAGACACAGCGAGAGAGGGAACACAAGCGGGGGGGTGGGGTGGGAGAGAGAGAAGCAGGCTTCCCACGGAGCAGGGAGCTCAAAGCGGGACTCCATCCTAGGACGCTGGGATCATGACCCCAGCCCAAGGCAGACACTTAACGACTGAGCCACCCAGGGGCCCCAAGAAACAGGTTCTTAACTATAGAGAACACACTGATGGTTACCTGAGGGGAGGTGGGTGGGGGGATGGGTGAGCTAGGTGATGGGGACTAAGGAGGGCACTTGCTGTGATGAGCACAGGATGATGTATGGAAGTGTTGAATCACTAAATTGTACACCTGAAACTAATTACATTGTATGCTACTGGAATTTAAATAAAAACTTTTAAAAAAAGAGAACAAAGTAAACATGAAGTAAGTAGAAGAAAAGAAAATTTATAAAGAGGATAAAGTAATGAAATAGAAAACAAACAACAAACAGAAATGATAAACTTCCAGCTACACAGATCCAGAAAATAAATAAGAGAGAAAACAAGTCAGCCATATCAGAAATGGAAAAGAGCATATCACCACTTATCATTTGGACAAAATGTAATAAGTAAATATTGTAAATAATTGTATGCAAGAATATTTGAAAATTTAGATGAAATGGACAAATTCCTGAAGAAATACAAGCTACAAAAGTGGACAGAAGCTGAAACAGAGGATATGAATGATCTTATATGTATTAAATAAATTAAATTTGTCACTAAAAATTTAAGGTCCAATTCCAAGTCCAAACCCAACCCTCTGTTAGAATCACGTTCCAAATCAAAGTCGGCTTCAAAAACAGTCTCGGTCCAAGTCCAGATCCAGGTCTGCATCCAGATCGCCGTCTGGGTCTAGATCCAGGTCCCACGGGAGGTCCTAACTGGCTAGGAGCACAGCTGGAACTCCCCGAGAAGTCTTTTGTACATGTTTTGTCGCCGTACCACAAGTGATGCAAGTAGAACATATGTCACTGCGGTACATTTTTAACTCCCCTAATGGTGTGTCTACAATTGTTCAATCTAAGTGCTTCCTCTCCGTAAAGCCTCCTGGCGCCAGGCCTTCCTGCTCGACTGAAAACAATCTTTTCTTTGAAAACCCCGTTTACTCACAGCCCACAGTAGAATATCCAAACCACCACGGGCCTCAGCCTGGCCTTTCCTACAGGGAGCTCAGAACTTGGACGGCTTTCAGGCTGGAATGCTGACATAGGTAGGTACAGTGAGTTCAGCCATTTTTGTCCTCAAATTGATGCCCTTTGATGTTTGCCATTTAGTGAAAGTGTGAAGTCTTAAGTTTCCTACCACTTTGGTTTCATACTTTTGGACTTAACAAAGTTATGAATACACAGTCGAGGAAAATTGATACCTGCAGTAACCCATAGGGAATAAACTGTAGAGTTCCATATTCTGGTATTGCGATTATATTGTTTTATAATAAAAAAGAAAAGAAAATAATTTTTTTAATTTTGTTTTTCCCTGTCTTGCAAAGTATAGTGACCCGTTTCCATTAGATTTGAATAAAAACTGGGCACCTGGGTGGCTCAGTTGGTTAAGCGACTACCTTCAGCTCAGGTCATGATCCTGGAGGCCCGGGATGGAGTCCCTCATGGGGGTTCTTGCTCAGCAGTGAGTGTGCTTCTCCCTCTCACCCTCCACCCTCTCATGCTATCTCTCATTCTCTCTCTAATAAATAAATAAATAAAATCTTTAAAAAATTTTTTGAATAAAGACTATTTTTGCTTGAAAAAAAATTTAAGAAAGTTTTTAGTCCATTTTAAATCTATTTTTGTGTACATTGTAACAAAGTGGTCCAGTTTCATTCTTTTGCATGTAGCTGTCCAGTTTTCCCAGCACCATTTATTAAGAGACTGTCTTTCTCCCATTGTATATTCTTGCTTCCTTTGTTGTAGATTAATTCACTGTATAAATGGTATAAGTGTAGGTTTATCTCTGGACTCTATTGTGTTCCACTGATCTATTTTTGTGCCAGTAACATACTGTCTTGATTACTACAGCTTTGTAGTATATCTTGAACTCTGGAATTGTGATATCTCCACCTTTGTTTTTCTTTCTTAAGATTATTTGGCTATTCAGGGTCTTTTGTGGTTCCATTAAAAAAATTAGTGTTTGTTCTAGTTCTGTGAAAAATGCTGTTGGTATTTCAACGGGAATTGCATTGAATCTGCAGATTGCTTTGGGTAGTATGGACATTTTAGCAATATTAATTCTTCCAACCCATGAGCATGGCACATCTCTCCATTTGTTTTCTTGTCTTCAATTTCTTTCATCCATGTTCTATAGTTTCCTGAGTACAGATTTTTTGCCTCCTTGGTTAAGATTATTCCTAGGTATTTTATTATTTTTGGTGCAATTGTAAATGGGGTTGTTTTCTTAATTTCTACTTCTAACAGTTTCTGGTGGAGTCTTTATCGTTTTCTGTATATAATATCATGTCATCTGCAAATCGTGACAGTTTAATTTCGTCTATACTGACATAGATGCCTCTTATTTCTTTTTCTTATCTGATTGCTGTGTTTAGGACTTCCAGTGCTCTGTTGAATAAAAGTGGTGAGAGTGGACATCCTCGTCTTGTTCCTAATCTTAGAGGAAAATCTCTCCATTTTTCCCCATTGAGTATGATATGAGCTGTGTTTTTACATATGTTGTCTTTATTGTGTTGAGGTATGCTCCCTAAAGCTACTTTGTTGAGAGTTTATATCATGAATGGACATTGAATTTCATCAAATGCTTTTTCTGCATCGACTGAAATGATCATATGACTTATAACCTTCATTTTCTTGATGTGGTGCATCACATTGATTGATTTGCAAATATGAAACCATCCTTGCAACTCTGAAATAAATCCCACACACAAAAGCCATGATGGTGGCAAATGATCTTTTTAAAGTATTGTTGGATGCAATTTGCTAATATTTTGTGGAGGACTTTTGCATCTATGTTCATCAGGGATATTGGCCTGTAGTTTTCTTTTCTTGTGGTGTCTTTTTCTGGTTTTGATATGAGGGTAATCTGGCTTCATAGAATGTACTTGGACACTTTCCTTCCTCTTTTATTTTTTGAAATAGTTTGAGGAGAAAAGGTTTTAACTCTTCTACAGATGTTTCATAGAATTTACCTGTGAATCCATCTGGTCTTGGACTCATTTTTTGGTGGTTTTTTGATTATCAATTCAATTTCATTACTAGTAATTGGTCTGTTCAGATTTTCTGTTTCTTGCTGATTCCGTTTTGGAAGATTATATGTTTCTATAAATTTATCCATTTGTTCTAGGTTGTCCAATTTCTTGGCATATAATTTTTTGTAGTATTCACATAATTCTTTGTATTTCTGTGGTATCAGTGTTAGTTCTCCTTTATTTCTGATTGTATTTACTTGGGTCTTTTCTCTTTTTTTCTTGATGAATCTAGCTAAGGGCTTACCAATTTTGTTTGCTTTTCAAAGAACCAGCTCTTGGTTTCATTAATTTTTCTTTTCTTTTCTTTTTTAGTCTCTATGTCATTTATTTTTGCTCTGATCTTTATTCTTTCTTTCCTTCTACTCACCATGGGCTTTGTTCTCTTTTTTATAGTTCCTTTAGGTGTGAGATTACATTGCTTATTTGAGCTTTTTCCTGTTTCTTTAGGTAGATCTGTATTACTATATAATTTCCTCTTAGAACTGCTTTCATTATGTTCCAAGATTTGGACTGTTATGTTTTCATTTTAATTTGTCTCCATGTATTTTTTGATTTCTTATTTGATTTCTTCATTGACTCACTGGTTGTTTAATATCATATTGTATAGTCTCCATGTGTTTGTGTTTTTTCCATTCTCTTTCTGATTTCTAGTTTCATACCTTTGTGGTCTGAAAAGATGCATGGTATGATTTCTGTTTACTGTTATATTTTCTTGTTGGATTGATCCCTTTATCATTATGCAATACCCTTCTTGGTCTCTTATTATAGTATTTGTTTTAAAGCATATTTTGTCTGATATAGGTATTGCTACTCAGGCCTTTTTTATTTCACTTCCAATTTCATGGTAAATGTTTTCCCATCCCTTCACTTTCAGACTGTATAGGTCTTTAGGTCTGAGGTGAGTCTCTGGTTGGCAGCATAAAAATGGGTCTTGTGTTTTTATCCATTCTGCCACCCTATATCTTTTGACTGGAGCATGTAAGCCATTTACAGTTGAAGTAATTATTCATAGGTATATACTTATTGCCATTTTGTTAATGTTTTCTGGTTGATTTTGTAGTTCTCTGTTCCTTTCTTCTCTCGCTCCTTCTCTGTCATTGATGAGTTTCTGTACTGTTATGTGTGGCTTTCTATTTTTTGTGTATCTCTTACAGGTTCTGAGTTTGTGGTTACCATGAGGTAACATCCTAAGTATGTAACAGTCTATATTAAGTTGACAGTCATTTAGGTTCAAACACTTTCTAAAAAAAACATTTTTTAACTCCTCCACATTTTATGTATATGCTGCCATATTTCACATCTTTTTATTAATAATTTTCTTATGTCTACTTCTGGCCTTTTCTTTTCCACTTAGAGAAGTCCCTTTAACAGTTTTTGTAAGCCTGGTTTAGTGGTGATAAACTCATTTTAACTTTTATTTGTCTGGGAAATTCTTTATTTCTCCTCGATTATGAATGATAACCTTGACAGATAGAGTATTCTTGATTGTAGGTTTTTGGTTTCCTTTCAGCACTTTTAATATATCATTTCACTCCCTTCTGGCCTGCAAAGTTTCTCTTGAAAAATAGGGTTTCCCTTGTAGGTAAGTTTTTGCTTCTCTCTTGTTGCTTTTAAAGTTCTCTCTTTATCTTTTTTTTTTTTTTTTTTTTTTTTTAAAGATTTTATTTATTTATTTGACAGAGAGAGACACAGCGAGAGAGGGAATACAAGCAGGGGGAATGGGAGAGGGAGAAGCAGGCTTCCCGCGGAGCAGGGAGCCCGATGCAGGGCTCGATCCCAGGACCCTGGGATCATGACCTGAGCCGAAGGCAGACGCTTAACGACTGAGCCACCCAGGCGCCCCTCTCTTTATCTTTAATCTTTGACATTTTAACTACTTTGTGTCATGGTGTGGACCTCATTCAGTTCATCCTGTTTGGAATTCTCTGGTGCTTCCTGAAACGGGATGTCTATTTCCTTCCCTAGGTTACTGAAGTTTCCAACTATTATTTCCTCAAGTAAGTTTCCTGTCCCTTTCCCTCTCTTCTTCTTCTTCTGGGATCCCTATAACGTGAACATGTGCTTGCTTGATGTCTCCAAGAGATCCCTTAACCTATCCCCATGTTTTCAAATTATTCTTTTCTCTTTTTGCTATTTGCTTTGGGTGCTTTCCATTACCCTGTCTTCCAGATCACTGATATATTCTTCTGCATCCACTAATCTACTGTTGATTCCCCCTAGGGTATTTTTTATTGCAGTTATTGTATTCTTCACCTCTGATTGGTTCTTTTTTATATTTTATATATCTTTATTAAAGCTTTCACTGAGTTCTTCCACTCTTATCTTCAGACCAATGAGCATCTTTACAATCATTACTCTAAATGTTTTATCAGGCATGTTGCTTATCTCCATTTCATTTAGTTATCTTACTGATGTTTTGTCTTGCTTCTTCTGGAGCATGTTGCCTTATTTCCCCCATTTAGTTTAACTATGTTTCTTTCTATGCATTAGGCAGAACAGCTACTTCTAAAATTGAAGGAATGGTCCTGTGTAGACTGTATGCTTGGTGATTTCTGCTGGCGGGCTGGAGCTGTGGCTGGCATGGGTTGGGGGTCCCAGGGCTCTCCACAGAGTGGGTGCCCTGGCAGGAAAGCTAAAGCTTGAAGTGGGTACAGGTCAGTATGGTCCCTGGGCTCTCCACACAGCAGGTGGGTGCTATCCAGGGTAGTTCAAGTTTTCCATGTGGGGGTGCCCCGGCAAGGTGGCTGGAGCTGAGGCTGTGTGTGGGCCGGAAGGTCCCTGGGCTCTCCATACAGAAGGTGCCCTGACAGGATTAGCTGAAGTTGAAGTGGATGCAAGCTGGGGGGTCCTGGACATCTATGCACAGAGGGCATCTTGGCTGGATAGCTGAAGCTGAAGTGGATATAAACCAGGATGTTCCAGGACTCTTCACAGAGGGTACCCTGGAAGGGCAACTGGAGCCAAGGTAGGGTATGTGTCAGGGGGTCTTGGGGTATTCCATGCAGGGGGCATCCTGACAGGATGGCTAAAGCTGAAGTGGACATGGACTGGTGTGGTCCCTGGGCTCTCCCCACGAAGTGTGCCCTGGCAGGACAGCTGAAGCTGAAGTGGGTGCAAGCTGGGGTGTCCTGGGGTGCTTGACGTAGTGGATGCCTTGCCCAGGTGAATGGAGCTGAGGCTGGCATGGACAGGGATGTTATAGGGTGCTCCACACAGGGGTGCCTTGGTGGGGCAGCTGGATCCAAAGCAGACATCAGACAGGAGGTTCCAGAGCACTCTGCATTGGAGGTTCCCTAGCAAGGCATCTGAAGCCAAAGTGTTGTGATCCTGGAGTGTTCTGGGTGCCTTGCACCTGTGTCACCTTGGCACAATGGCTGGAGCTGTACTGAGCACTAACCAGGGGTATCCCAGCGTGCACTGCTCTGTGGCCACCTTGGTGGGATGGCTGGGGCTGGCCTGGGGCTCACTGAGGCAAAGCAGACCAATTTTGGTGCCGAGACTGTGTACTGGTCTGTGCTTTCAAGGTGGGAATGGAGAGAATAGACCATGTCTGTCAGCCTCTCCCATCCAGAGAGTGTTCCAGCAGCTCCCTCACCATTTGGTGGAGTTCTAGTGCTGGCTCTTTTATATGCTAATTGATCTTTTAAACTGTGTTTTTTCTGTGCCCCAGGAGTTCAGGGCTGATGTGAGGTAAGGGACCTGGGGCTCACTGAAACCTCGAACTGGCTATGGTGTCCAGACTGTGCTCGGGTCAGTGCTTTCAAGGGGAAGGGGGAGCACAAACCACGTCGCTCACCAGTTCCTCTGACCCGGAGAGTTCCAGCAGCTATTCTGTTGTTTGCTGGAGTTCTAGTTCTATTTTATGAGCTAGTTTCTCTTTTAAACCATGGTTTTTTTCCTGTGCCCAGGGACAGATGACTGTGCTCCCAATCCTTCAGTACTATCTCTTACCACTGCAGTTTGCAACATCTGGGGTAGGGGTTCCCTGCATTACTGTGTCTCCATCTCTCCCGCTCTTGTTTTGCTATTCTATCTTTTTTTAAATTTTATTTTATTATGTTATGTTAATCATCAAATATTACATCATTAGTTTTTGATGTAGTGTCCCATGATTCATTGTTTGCATATAACACCCAGTGCTCCATTCAATACATGCCCTATTTAATACCCATCACCAGTCTAACCCCCCCCCATCACCCTCCCATCTAGAACCTTCAGTTTGTTTCTCAGTGTCCATACTCTCCCATGGTTCGTCTCCCCCTCCGATTTCCCCCCCTTCATTTTTCCCTTCCTACTATCTTCTTTTTTTTTTCTTTAACATATAATGTATTATTTGTTTCAGAGGTACAGGTCTGGGATTCATCAGCCTTACACAATTCACAGCACTCACCATAGCACATACCCTCCCCAGTGTCTATCACCCAGCCACCCCATCCCTCCCATCCCCCACCACTCCAGCAACCCTGTTTGTTTCCTGAGATTAAGAATTCCTCATATCAGTGAGATCATATGATACATGTCTTTCTCTGATTGACTTATTTCGCTCAGCATAATACCCTCCAATTCCATCCACGTCATTGCAAATGGCAAAATTTCATTCCTTTTGATGGCTGCATAATATTCCATTGCATATATATACCACCTCTTCTTTATCCATTCATCTGTCGATGGACATCTTAGCTCTTTCCATAGTTTGGCTATTGTGAACATTGCTGCTATAAACATCGGGGTGCACGTACCACTTCAGATCATTTGTATCTTTGGGGTAAATACCCAGTAGTGCAATTGCTGGGTCATAGGGTAGCTCTATTTTCAACTTTCTGAGGAACCTCCATACTGTTTTCCAGAGTGGCTGCACCAGCTTGCATGCCCACCAACAGTGTAGGAGGGTTCCCCTTTCTCCACATCCCCGCCAGTATCTGTTGTTTCCTGACTTGTTAATTTTAGCTATTCTGACTGGTGTGAGGTGGTATCTCACTGAGGTTTTGATTTGGATTTCCCTGATGCCGAGCGATGTTGAGCACTTTTTCATGTGTCTGTTGGCCATTTGGATGTCTTCTTTGGAAAAATGTCTGTTCATGTCTTCTGCCCATTTCTTGATTGGATTCTTTGTTCTTTGGGTGTTGAGTTTCATTAAGTTCTTTATAGATTTTGGATACTAGCCCTTTATCTGATGTGTCATTTGCAAATATCTTCTCCCATTCTGTTGGTTGTCTTTTGGTTTTGTTGACTGTTTCCTTTGCTGTGCAAAAGCTTTTTATCTTGATGAAGTCCCAATAGTTCATTTTTGCCCTTGCTTCCCTTGCCTTTGGTGATGTTTCTAGGAAGAGGTTGCTGCAGCAGAGGTCGAAGAGGTTGCTGCCTGTGTTCTCCTTTAGGATTTTGATGGACTCCTGTCTCACATTCAGGTCTTTCATCCATTTTGAGTCTATTTCTGTGTGTGGTGTAAGGAAATGGTCCAGTTTCATTGTTCTGCATGGGGCTGTCCAATTTTCCCAGCACCGTTTGTTGAAGAGACTGTCTTTTTTCCATTGGACATTCTTTCCTGCTTTGTCGAAGATTAGTTGACCATAGAGTTGAGGGTCCATTTCTGGACTCTCTATTCTGTTCCATTGATCTATGTGTCTGTTTTTGTGCCAGTACCATACTGTCTTGATGATGACAGCTTTGTAATAGAGCTTGAAGTCTGGAATTGTGATGACACCAGCTTTGCTTTTCTTTTTCAACATTCCTCTGGCTATTCGGGATCTTTTCTGGTTCCATACAAATTTTAGGATTATTGGTTCCATTTCTTTGAAAAAGGTGGATGGTGTTTTGGTAGGGATTGCATTAAATGTGTAGATTGATCTAGGTAGCATTGACATCTTCACAATATTTGTTCTTCTGATCCATGAGCATGGGACGTTTTTCCGTTTCTTTGTGTCTTCCTCAATTTCTTTCATGTGTATTTTATAGTTTTCTGAGTACAGATTTTTTGCCTTTTTGGTTAGATTTATTCCTAGGTATCTTCTGGTTTTGGGTGCAATTGTAAATGGGATCGAATCCTTAATTTCTCTTTCTTCTGTCTTGTTGTTGGTGTATAGAAATGCCACTGATTTCTGTGCATTGATTTTATATCCTGCCACTTTACTGAATTCCTGTATGAGTTCTAGCAGTTTTGGGGTGGAGTCTTTTGGGTTTTCCACATAAAGTATCATATCATCTGCAAAGAGTGAGAGTTTGACTTCTTCTTTGCTGATTTGGATGCCTTGTATTTCTTTTTGTTGTCTGATTGCTGTGGCTACGACTTCTAGTACTATGTTGAATAGCAGTGGTGATAGTGGACATCCCTGCCGTGTTTCTGACCTTAGGGGGAAAGCTCTCAGTTTTTCCCCATTAAGAATGATATTCGCTGTGGGTTTTTCTTAGTTGGCTTTTCTGATATCGAGGTATGTACCCTCTATCCCTACACTCTGAAGAGTTTTAATCAAGAGAGACTATGGACTCTGAGAAACAAACTGAGGGTTCTAGGGGGGAGAGGGGTGGGGGAATGGGTTAACCTGGTGATGGGTATTAAAGAGGGTATGTACTGAATGGAGCACTGGGTGTTATATGCAAACAATGAATCATGGAACACTACATCAAAAAACTAATGATGGAATGTATGGTGATTAACATAACATAATAAACTTTAAAAAAACAAGAATAAACTGACCTTTGAAAACTGAAAAAAAAAGAAAGGATGCTGTACTTTGTCAAATGCTTTTTCTGCATCTATTGAGAGGATCATATGGCTCTTGTTCTTTCTTTTATTAATTAATGTATTGTGTCACAGTGATTGATTTGTGGATGTTGAACCAACCTTGCAGCCCAGGGATAAATCCCACTTGGTCATGGTGAATAATCCTTTTAATGTACTGTTGGATCCTATTGGTCAGTATTTTGGAGAGAATTTTTGCTTCCATGTTCATCAGGGATATTGGTCTGTAATTCTCCTTTTTGATAGGGTCTTTGTCTGGTTTTGGGATCAAGGTAATGGTGGCCTCATAAAACGAGTTTGGAAGTTTTCCTTCCATTTCTTTTTTTTGGAACAGTTTCAGAAGAATAGATATTAATTCTTCTTTAAATGTTTGGTAGAATTCCCCTGGGAAGCCATCTGGCCCTGGGTTTTTGTTTGTTGGGAGATTTTTGATGACTGCTTCAATTTCCTTAGTGTTTATGGGTCTTTTCAGGTTTTCTATTTTTTTCCTGGTTCAGTTTTGGTAGTTTATACATCTCTAGGAATGCATCCATTTCTTCAAGATTATCTAGTTGCTCATAATATGTTCTTATAATTGTTTGTATTTCTTGGGTGTTGGTTGTGATCTCTCCTCTTTCATTCATGATTTTATTTATTTGGGTCCTTTCTCTTTTCTTTTTGATAAGTCTGGCGAGAGGTTTATTAATCTTATTAATTCTTTCAAAGAACCAGCTCCTAGTTTCGTTGATCTGTTATACTGTTCTTTTGGTTTCTATTTCATTGATTCCTGCTCTGAGCTTTATTATTTCTCTTCTCCTGCTGGGTTTAGGCTTTATTTGGTGTTCTTTCTCCAGCTCCTTTAGGTGTAGGGTTAGGTTGTGTATTTGAGACCTTTCTTGTTTCTTGAGAAAAGCTTGTATTGCTATATACTTTCCTCTTAGACTGCCTTTGCTGCATCTCAAAGATTTTGAACAGTTGTGTTTTCATTTTCATTTGTTTCCATGAATTTTTAAAATTCTTCTTTATTTTCTTGGTTGATGCATTCATTTAGTAGGACGTTCTTTAGCCTCCATGTATTTGAGTTCTTTCCGACTTTCCTCTTGTGATTGAGTTCTAGTTTCAAAACATTGTGTTCTGAAAATATACAGGGAATGATCCCAATCTTTTGGTACCAGTTGAGACCTGATTTGTTACCTAGGATGTGATCTTTTCTGGAGAATGTTCCATGGGCACGAGAGAAGAATGTGTATTCTGTTGCTTTGGGATGGAATGTTCTGAATATATCTGTGAAGTCCATTTGGTCCAGTGTGTCATTTAAAGTCTTTATCTTTGTTGATCTTTTGCTTAGATGATCTGTCCATTTCAGTGAGGGGGGTGTTAAAGTCCCCTACTATTGTATTGTTGTCCATGTGTTTCTTTGCTTTTGTTATTAATTGGCTTATATAATTGGCTGCTCCCATGTTAGGGGCATAGATACAATTGTTAGATCTTCTTGTTGGATAGACCCTTTAAGTATGATATAGTGTCCTTCTTCATCTCTTATTATAGTCTTTGGTTTAAAATCTAATTTGTCTGATATAAGGATTGCCACCCCAGCTTTCTTTTGGTGTCTATTAGCATGGTAAATGGTTTTCCACCCCCTCACTTTCAATCTGGGGGTGTCTTTGGGTCTAAAATGAGTCTCTTGCAGACAGCATATCAATGGGTCTTGTTTTTTTATCCAATCTGATAGCCTGTGTCTTTTGATTGGGGCATTTAGCCCATTTACATTCAGGGTAACTATTGAAAGATATGAATTCAGTGCCATTGTATTGCCTGTAAGGTGACTGTTACTGTATATTGTCTCTGTTCCTTTCTGGTCTATGTTACTTTTAGGCTCTCTCTTTGCTTAGAGGACCCCTTTCTATATTTCTTGTAGGGTTGGTTTCGTGTTTGCAAATTCCTTTAGTTTTTGTTTGTCCTGGAAGATTTTTATCTCAATCTCTCCTTCTATTTTCAGTGACAGCCTAGCTGGATATAGTATTCTTGGCTGCATATTTTTCTCGTTTAGTGTTCTGAATATATCAGGCCAGTCCTTTCTGGCCTGCCAGGTCTCTGTGGGTAGGTCTGTCACCAATCTAATATTTCTACCATTGTAGGTTACAGATCTCTTATCCCAAGCTGCTTTCAGGATTTTCCCTTTGTCTCTGAGACTCATAAGTTTTACTATTAGATGTCAGGGTGTTGACCTATTTTTATTGATTTTGAGAGGGGTTCTCTGTGCCTCCTGGATTTTGATGCCTGTTTCTTTCCCCAAATTAGGGAAGTCCTCTGCTATAATTTGCTCTAATATACCTTCTGCCCCTCTCTCTCTTTCTTCTTCTTCTGGGATCCCAATTATTCTAATATTGTTTCAGCTTATGGTATCACTTAACCCTCGAATTCTGCCCTCTGTGACCCAGTAGTTGTTTATCTCTCTTTTTCTCAGCTTCTTTATTCTCCATCATTTGGTCTTCTATATGACTAATTCTCTGTTCTGCCTCATTTATCCTAGCACTTAGAGCCTCCATTTTTTATTGCACCTCATCAATAGCTTTTTTTTTTATTTTAACTTGGTTAGATTTTAGTTATTTCTCCAGAAAGGGTTTCTCTAGTATCTTCCATGCTTTTTTTCAAGCCCAGCTAGTATCTTTATAATCGTCATTCTGAACTCTAGTTCCGACATCTTACTAATGTCCGTATTGATTAGGTCCCTGGCAGTCAGTACTGCCTCTTGCTCTTTTTTCTGAGGTGAGTTTTTCCTTCTTGTCATTTTGTCCAGAGGAGAATAGATGAATGAAAGAACAAAATGCTAACAGGATAACAATGACCCCAAAGAAATATACACTAAACAAATCAGAAGAGAACTCAAACCAGGGGGAAAGAAAGGGAAACAAAGAAAAAAGAAAAAAGAAAAGAAGAAAAAGATAAAAAAAGAATATGATCAAATATGATCAGGCTGGTGAATCGATCAGTGCCACACACTGGATTTTGGGCATATTTTGGTCTGTTAGAAGAAACTGCCTCCAAAATTTTAAAGAAAGAAAAATTATATATGTACAAAAATAAGGGTAAATATGATGAAGGGATGGAATAAGACTGTAAAGATGAAAATTATAAAAGATTTTATAAAAGGAATTGATAAGTTTGTTGAAAAAAGAAAGAGAAATAAAAAAAAAAAGAGATAGAATGTGATCAGGCAGGAGACTAGAACAAAGCCATACACTAGAGATTTAGGGTATATTTTGGTCTGTTAGAAGAAATTGTATCCTAAAATTTTAAAGAGACAACAACTTATATATATGCCAAAATAAGGTTAACTACAATGAAGGGATAGAATATGACTCTAAAAATGAAAAATAGAAAAGATTTTTAAAAAAGGATTGATAAGATGTTGGTTGAAAAAGGGAAAAAGAAAAATTCAAAAAAAATAGAAAAAGAAAAAAAAGAAAATTTAAAAAATTAACTTTGAAAGACTAAAGAATCATGGGGAAAAAAGCCATGAATTCTATGTGCTGTATTCCCCTAGTGCTGGAGTTCTGCCGTTCTCACTGATTGGTAAACTTGGTCTTGGCTGGCTGTTCTTGCTGATCTTCTGGGGGAGGGGCTTGTTGCAGTGGTTCTCAAATGTCTTTGCGTGAGGCAGAATTGCCCCGCCCTTGCCGGGGGCCGGTCTAAGTAATCTGCTCGGGTTTGCTCTCGGGAGCTTTTGTTTCCTGCAAGCTTTCTGTCCAGCTTTGGAGGATGAGAGTGAAAATGGTGGCCTCCCAATCTCCGCCGGGAGGAGCCAGAGCTCAGGGTCCCACTCCTCAGTGAGCCCCCAGAGAAAAGCAGTTAATCACTCCTATCTCCCCAGTCTCTGGCCACACTCTGTGCTCACCCGGCCTGTGACCCAGCGTTTCTATCTCAGGTACACAACCCTGTTTGGAGTCTCCAAACCCAACAGTTTCCTGTGGAGGGCTCCAGTGCCACTCCTCCCAGGGGAGGAAGGGGAGTCTCCCCAGATCTGCTGCCTGTTGGGTCCCTGCTGGAAGAGTAATGGCCCGACTGTGCAGCGGATCACGGTTTATGGCAACCCCGAGCTGATAGCCCACTCCTCGGCTCCGTCTTTGCAGCCGGCTTCCTTGCTCTGATACCTGGGAGCTCTGTTGCACTCAGTCACCCCTGGTCTTTCTGTGACCCCGAGGGTCCTCAGGCCACACTGTCCCAGTGAGGGTTCCACCCCCCGCTTAGCCACTGGAGCGACATCCCTCACTGGCGTAGACTTCTAAAAGTTCCAATTTTGTGCTCCGCTGCTCTATCACTTGCCGGTAGCCGGCTGATGGAAACTCCCTCCCCCTGCGGTCTATCTTCCCGAATATCACCTTGGATTCACTTCTCCACACGTCCTACCTTCCAGAAAGTGGTCGCTTTTCTGTTCAGAGAGTTGCTGCTATTCTTTTCTTTGATCTCCTGTTGAGTTCGTAGGTGTTCAGAATGGTTTGATACCTATCTAGCTGAATTCCTGGGACCAGATGAAATTTAGATCTCCTACTCTGCCATCTTGCTCCTCCTTTGCTATTCTCTCTTTTGTTATGAGGAAGCTGTTCAATTGGCCCTCAGTTCCTCCTCAGGAAGAACTGCTCTGTAAATAGGTGTAATTTGGTGTGTTCCATAGAGGAGGTGAGATCAGGATGGTCCCACATCACCATCTTGGACTGAAACCATGGGGTTGTTTCCTTAACTTCCTTTTTGGATAGTTCATTGTTAGTGTACAGAAATACAACTTATTTTTGCATGTTGATTTTGTATCCTGCCACTTTACTGAATTTATTTATTAGTTCTAATGTTTTTTTGTGGAGTCTTTAGAACTTTCTACATATGAAATTATGTCATCCACAAATAGGTAATTTTATTTCTTCTTTTTTGATGTGAGTGCCTTTTCTTTTCTTCTTTCTTTTTTGTCTAATTGTTTTGGCTAGAATTCTAATACTATGTTGAATAGATATGGCAAAAACTGAAATCAAGATCTCAAAGAGATATCTGTACTCCCATATTCACTGCAGTATCATTCACAATAGCCAAGATATGGAAACAATCCAAATATTCATTGACATATAAATGGATAAAGAGAATGTGGTATAGGGTGCCTGAGTGTCTCAGTCGGTTAAGCATCTGCCTTCAGCTCAGGTCATGATCCCAGAGTCCTGGGATCGAGTCCCACATTGGGCTCCCTGCTCAGCAGGGAGTCTGCTTCTCCCTCTGCCACTCCCCCCACTCGTGTTCTCTCCCAATCTCTCTCTCAAAAATAAATAAAATCTTTTTAAAAAAAGAGAATGTGGTATATGTATGTGTGTATGTGTATATATATATATATATATATATATATATATATATATATATGAATACTTTTCAGTTTTAAGAAAGAAGGGAACCTTGCTTGTTCTTTGCAACAAAATGGATGAATTTGGAGGATATTATGCTAATGAAATTAACCAGTCACAGAAGGACAAATACTGCATGATTCTACATATACGAGATATTTAAAATAGTTAAACTCGTGGAAGCAGAAAATGGAATGTTGGTTGCCAGGGCTGGTGGAAGAGAATAGGTTTTGTTCAATGGGTATAAAGTTTCAGTTATACAAGTTGAATAAGTTCTAGAGTTCTCCTGTACAACATAGTGTCTACAGGTGACAATACTTTATTGTACACTTCAAAATTTTTATAGGGGATAGATCTCATATTAAGTGTTCTTAACACAAACACACACACAAACACAAACACAGAGGCACAAGAAAACTTTTAGAGATAATGGATATACATCTATTACTTTAATTGTGATGGTTTCATGGATATATGCATGTGTCCAAGCTCATCAAATTGCACACGTTAAATATGTGTAGTTTTTTGTATATCAATTTTACTTCAATAAAGCTGCTTTAAAAAAAGAATAAAATGGACCAGAGAGCTAAATGTAGAAGATAGAACTGTAAAACTTCCAGAGGGAAGCATCAGAGAAAATATTTTCAACTTTGTAGGAGGACAATACTCCTTAGATAAGACACACAGAAAATCATACGCCATAAAATAAAAACTTTACAAACATAACCTTATCAAAAGGAAAACATTTGCTCTTTGAAAGGCACTAGTAAGAAATGAAGACAAGATATAGACTGGGAGAAAACATTCACTATCCATATACTGATAAAGATGGATCCAGAATTGATACAGGTGCATCCAGAATATATAAGGAACTCTTTCAACAAAATAAGAAGACAAACAACCTTACTTTAAAATAGGCAAAAGATTTAAACAGAATCTTCACAAAACAATGGCTAATACTCACATGAAAAGATGTTCATCATCACTAGTTTATTAGGGAAATGCAAATTAAAACCACAACAATGTACCACTACACAGCCAGTAGGATGGCTATAATAATTTTTTAAAAACTGTAAGAGATATTGGTGAGATTGTGGAGGAACTGGATCTCACACTATTGCCTAAAAGAATGTAAAATGTTAAAGACACTTTGGTGAATAGTTTGGCAGTTAAAAATACAACCATAAGATCCAGCAATTCCACTTTTAAATGTTTACCAAAGAGAAATGAAAACATATTCCCTCGTGAAGACTTGAATGTGAATGTTCAGCAATTTAGTTTTAATAGCCAAAAAAGAGAACACCACAAATATTTAACTGATTGATAAATAAAATGTTGTGTATAAATTCAATATACTCTGAAAAAACAGGAACCAATGACTGACTGATACTCAAAGTAACATGGATACATCTCAAAATAATTATAGTAAGTAAAATAAGTGACACATAGAAGACTACATACTGTATAATTGAATTCATATAAAAGCCTAGTAAATGCCAACTAATCTACAGTGAGACAAAATAGATCCATAATTGCCGGGATATGGGGTACAGGGATGGATGGATTACAAATGTGCACAAGGAAACTTTTGGGGGTTATAGAAATGTTAAGTATCCTTATTTGGTGGTAATTTCATAGATGTATACATTTCTCAAAGCTCTTTAAATTGAATATTTTAAATATATGCTGTATGAAATGTATCTCAATAAGGTTAATTTTAAAAGAAATCAGCAATAATAAATTTGTAGAAAACTAGATGATTAACCAAGAAAAGTGAGTCCTAATTAAGCCTTTTATTATTTTTAAGGTAAATTATTTGGAGAAACAAGCAGAGACTCAATCCACCACCTCTAAAAGTTTTCATCCTCTTGTCTTCTAGTTCACATACATAGCCTAGTGTGATGTAGAAGTTTAAGACTAAATTTAGAAGCCTGGTCTGTTGGAGATCATGTCATTAAGATATATAATGATCTTACATAATGATTTCCCTGTACTTGTTCTTGTAGTCCATAAAACTGCAGGTGTTTTTCCTCTATAAGCTGAAGATTTTGGCACCTGAATCACAATTATTGTCTGCATGCCAATTTGCACCCCTAGTATATTTCTTTGACCTCATCTGTAGATCTTCCACTTACTCCTCCTCATTCACCAAATACTTGGGCTGGTGGTCTTCCTCTTTAACTCATTCATTCATTGAAGAAACATCTGTTGAATGTCATATCAATTAGGATGGACTAGACTGTTGCTGTAACAAATATCCTCCAAATGACATTGCCTTAGTGCAACAAAAGCTAGTTTCTTCCTCATACTACATATCCAAAAATGGTCAATAGGGTTATCTTTATACAGTCATTTAGAGACTCAGAGTAATGAAAGCTCTACCATCACCTAGCTATACCATCTGGAACATATGGTCTTCTTGGTCACCACCTCAGGGGAGACATAACTGGTTGATTTTACATCAGTAATCAAAAATTTGGCCTACTGGGGTGCCTGGGTGGCTCAGATGGTTAAGCGTCTGCCTTCAGCTCAGGTCATGATCCCAGGGTCCTGGGATCGAGTCCCGCATCGGGCTTCCTGCTCCTTGGGAGCCTGCTTCTCCCTCTGCCTCTCTCTCTCTCTCTCTGTCTCTCATGAATAAATAAATAAAATCTTTAAAAAAAAAAAAAATTTGGCCTACTGGCGAGAACTAGTCACATGTCCTCACTTAACTGCAAGGGAGCAAGGAAGTGTAATCTTGGGATGCCTGGGTGGCTCAGTCGTTAAGCATCTGCCTTCGGCTCAGGTCATGATCCCAGGGTCCTGGGATCGAGCCCCACATCGGGCTCCCAGCTCCGCAGGAAGCCTGCTTCTCCCTCTCCCACTCCCCCTGCTTGTGTTCCCTCTCTCGCTGTGTCTCTCTCTGTCAAATAAATAAATAAAATCTTAAAAAAAAAAAGGAAGTGTAATCTTCTCCCATGCCTAGAAGGAGAGGAAAACTGGAGATTGGGGAGTACTAGAAATTTCTATCACAAGTGTCTACTATGTGCCAGGTTCTTTTCTAGGTGTTAGGGATATAGCAGAAAAAAGACAAACAAGGTCTCTTCTCTCTTAGACCTTACCTTATAATTTGGGAGCTATCCAACAAATAAGTAAACATATTCTAAAACCTTATCTTTCCTTGACTTCTCTTGCTACCACATTCTTCTGGTTTTCTACTTCTCTGGATATTCTCTGAAGTCTCTTTTGCAAAATTACTTTTTTCTGCCTATTCCTTAAGTTTCAGTGTTCCTCAAGGATCTAGGCTTTCTCTTCTTTTTTTTAAAGATTGATTGATTGATTGATTGATTGATTTGACATAGAGATATAGAGAGAGCACAAGTAGGCAGAGCGGCAGGCAGAGGGAGAGGGAGAAACAGGCTCTCCACTGAGCAGGGAGCCTGACGCAAGGGCTCGATCCCAGGACCCTGGGATCATGACCCGAGCTGAAGGCAGCCACTCAATCGACTGAGCCACCCAGGTGTCCCTAGGCTTTCTCTTCTTTTAAAAGAAATTAATACCTAAGTAATTCATGAATACATTCTCATTGTAACAACCACAAATATTACAGATAATGTTAATGTCTCTTTTTTTGTGCATTTTTATTTAAATTCTAGTTAGTTAATATACAGTGTAATATTAGTTTCAGGTGTCCAATATAGTGATTCAACACTTCAAAACAATACCTTGTGCTCATCACAAGTGCCCTCTTAAATACTCATCACCTATTTAACCCATTCCCTCACCCACCTCCCCTCTGGTAACCATCAGTGTGTTCTCTATAGTTGAAAGTCTGCTTCTAGGTTTGCCTTTCTCTATTTTTTTTTTTTACCTTTGATCATTTGTTTCTTAAATTCTACATATGAGTGAAATCATATGGTGTTTGTCTTTCTGTGAGTGACTCACTTCTCTTAGCATAATACTCTCTAGTTCCTGGGATGCCTGGGTGGCTCAGTCAGATAAGCATCTGCCTTCGGCTCAGGTCATGATCCCAGGGTTCTGGGATCAAGTCCCACATTAGGCTCCTTGCTCAGCAGGGAGCCTGCTTCTCCCTCTGCCTGCCGCTCCCTCTGCATGTGGCCTTTCTCTCTCTGACATATAAATAAATACAATCTTTAAAAAAATACTCTCTAGCTCCATCCTTGTCAATGCAAATGGCAAGATTTCACTTTTTTATTCCTGAGTAATACTCTATTGCATATATATACTAAATCTTTTTTCCCTCATATCTAGGGTTAGGGTTAGGGTTAGGGCCAGGGCTAACCCTCCTTCTTATACTTTCCTCCAGACCTTTTATCTTCTTATTCTCTAGTTCAGTGGTTCTCAAACCTGAGTGTACATCAGAATCACCTAAAAGGTTTGTTAAAACACTGGTTTCTGAACCCCATACCAATAGTTTCTGACTCAATAGGTCTGGGATAAGACCCAAAAACTTGCACTTCTAACATGTCCTAGGTTATGCTGCTGCTGCTGCTGCTCCAGAAACCAGACTTTTAGACCTGCAGGTGTAGAATATATCTGTTCATTCTTTCTCTCATCATCTACTGCCTCTTTATCTGTTAGTGCCACCCTGATTTTACTTTGGGAAGATCATCTTTGATGATCAGTGATATGCTTTGTTTATGTGCTTTGAGTACTAACTTTATCTTTGTTTTCCAGAATAAACATGTAACACGGGCCTGACCAATCACTCCTAGGCCACAATATGTGATTAGAATATGGGCATGTGACTCAAGTAAACCATTCTGTTTCAATCAGAGATAACACTAAGAATATTGTTCAAGAAAATATAGAAGTTCTCTCTATTCTGCTGGACTTAAAGTCATGACATTGTAAATGAGAAGTTATTGGTAACCATCTTGCCACGATGGGGGAAGAAGCTATATGAAAATGAATACAATGTTAGGAAAAGCAGAACTGGGAAATGGAGAGAGCCCATGTCTTGATGAGATTATGAGGTCCTAGATTAGGTTATATTACCTAAAACTTGATCTATCCCTGGATTGTTCTGTTACATGAGCCAACAAATTGCCCTTTTGATAAAGCCAATTTAGACTCAGTTGCTCACCAGTTGCAATGTGAGTCATAACTGAATTACCACTCAGTCTTATGGGTACAGGTAATTATTTCTTTTGGTATGAAGGTATCCTGAGGTTTGCAGCAGGTCAGTCTGGCCTACACTGACAAGTGGAAGGCAGGTGGGTCAGAGACTCAGAACTAAGTAAGCCAGGTTGAACCTGGAACATTCCTTGACCAAGTTCCAAATGATGTTCAGTTGTAAATGTATCATGGAAGAACACCAGAATTTGAAGCACCTCAAACCAGTACAATGTTTGTTTGTTTTCTGATATCCCTTCATGAGGGGACTCAATGCAACTCCAAACTCATAAGTGAATACTGTAGTACAAAGAGAGATTCAGACGAAGTCTGGCTTAAAGAGTAGAAAATGTAATACCTAAGCTCAAGGATGGGGAATCTCTCATTTTTTTGCCTCCTTTTATTCCATTATTTTGTGCCCCAGCCTTCAGGCAATCCTGTTGCAGTAATATTGGCTGGCAAGGGAGGGATGTAAGAGCCAAAAGTCAGAGGGGAATATTCCTTTCCTTTGGATGCAACTGTGGATCCAGGAGGGCAGAAATAAATCCCACTGCTTTTTTCCTTTTCTTTGTCCTTTTTCTGCTTGACTCTGGACATAGTACAATCATGGAAGTGAGTGGGTAGGTTTTGGGTGAAAGACTAAAAACAAGATTTCACAACCAAAACCATGAGGTCCAGAAGGAAGTGCACAATCTTTCAAGTGTTGAAATAAAAGAACTGTCAAATCAGAATTCTAAATCCAGTAAAAATATCCTTAATAATGAAGGTGAAATAAATACGTTCTCAGATGAAGAAAAACTAAGAGAATTTGAAACAGAGAATTGCTTTAGAAGGATTGATAAAAAGTTCTTCAGAAAGAAAATAATGATAACAGAAGAAAAATTATATCATCAGGAATGAAAAAAAGGGCAACATAAATGGTAAATACCTGAGAGGGTTTTCAATTATGTAGATATAATACAACTATAGCATAAATATGTGGAAGGTAAAGGTATCTATATGGTGGAATGGTTTCTACATTTCAATTGAATTAGTAAGATATTGATTTGAATTTATTCTAAATTTATTGATTCTAAATAAATTGTGAAAAGTATACATTTGGTAATCCTTAGAGCAACCACTAAAAATATTGTACAGTACTTAAAAGTACTATAACTAAATTACAATGCAATATTTAAAAAGTTCAAAAATAAAACAAAATATAAAATAGTAGACCTAATTCCAAGCATATCAATAATTACATTAAATGATCTAAGCACACCAATTAAAAGAGAGAGATTATCAGGTTGGCTAAAAGAGAACATGACCCAAATATATGCTGCATGTAAGAACAAAACAACTCAAATGTTCTTTAATGGGTGAACAGATAAATGGTGATATATTTGCATAATGGAATTTTACTCAACCATATAGAAGAACAACTATCGATTAAAAAACTTCACTGGTTCTCAAAGGTATTATGCTAACTGAAAAAAGCCAGGCTCAAAAGATTACAAACCAATTCCATTTATATGGCGTTCTGTAAAAGAAGGAACTATAGGGAGAAAGAACAGATAAGTGGTTGCCAGGGATAATGGGTGGGGAGGAGGATATGACTAAAAAAGGGATAGCAAAAATAAGATTTTTAGGGTAATGGAACAGTACTATATCCTGATTATGGTGATTATGGTGATGATTACATGAATCTAGATGTGTAAATTTTGCACAAAAATTCGAAAAACAAATTTTAAAAAGACCACCAATCACAATATGTGGTTTATTTGTATCCTAGCTTTAAAAAACTGTAAAATTTGGGACGCCTGGGTAGCTCAGTTGGTTAAGCATCTGCCTTCGGCTCAGGTCATGATCCCAGGGTCCTGGGATCGAGTCCTGCATCGGGCTCCCTGCTCCACGGGGAGCCTGCTTCTCCCTCTGCCTCTGTCTCTCTCTCTCTGTCTCTCATGAATAAATAAATAAATAAATCTTAAAAAAAAAAACTGTAAAATTTTTTAACATTTATGAGACAATTGGAAATTTGAATGTATACTGTATATTTAATATTAAGTAAATTGATTATTTTTAAATGTAGTTATATTTTGTCTTTTATAAATAAATACATGTCTTTTATAAATACATACAAGTAAACACTGAAGTTTTTGATAAAATTTTTTAAGTACTTAGGTGAAGTGTCACCAATAACAAGGTACAGAGTCCCCTCACCATCTCAAAGCTCAGCATAGAGCTTGCAGAGCAACCAGGGTGTCATTTCCAATGTTCAGTGGAATCCTCCTGCCCCTCACTCAGACTCCACTGACTCCAACAGGGCACAGAGTTCTAATTAGCAGAGATTGGAATTCCCAGCTAAAGCAACTGGGTGGTAGGGGGAAGATTGTGTTGGATGCCAGGAGACAGACTGAGGGCAGCTAGAGGTAGCCTGTCAGGAAGAGACAGAAAACCCAGGCCACCCCCACCCGACCCTGAGCCTCTGCCCACGGGCCCAGAGTGCCCACCAGAGTGACCTCCACAGCAGAGCAAGGAAGAATCCCACACTCACCGGTGAAGAGTTGCTGGATGCGAGGAAAGCCACTGCCAGGCCCACCCAGGAGGATGCTGACCATGATCCATATAAGGCCCACCATGACAACCAGGGCAACAATGCAATGAGGGCCTGGAGGCAGGACAGACAGGGGCAAGGCCACCTCAGTTGTCAGTAAGCACCTGAATGACCCTAGTGCTTTGGCCCCACCCCCACCCCCAGAAGACCAGCACAAACACCATCAATACCCGATCTCCCAACCTGTGGGATTTGCATGATTTGTGATGGTTATGGCAGAAGTTCTCATTAAACAAGCACACCAGCATATACCTTGTTAAAATGTGCCCCACCCCTGCTGGGGACCAAACACTGCCCACAAAAGGCAAAGAGAGCCTCTTCAGACAACTGGACTGAAGGAAAAAGAGACCAGGACTAAAAAGCAGAGCATACACAACACACATAGGAGACAGTCCCTGAAACTCCAGGCCCTGGGGAACAGGGGACACTGAACTCCAGGGCACTACAAGACCTCTTCTTCATAAGGCCGTTACCACCAAGAGCAAGGGACATAGCTGATGTTCCTAATACAGAGAAATAGGAACAGAGAGTTAGATAAAATGAAGACACAGAAATATGTCTCAAATGAGAGAACAGGACCAAACCACAGCAAGAGATGTAAGCAAAAATGGTTATGAGTAATACACTCGATAGAGAATTTAAAGCAATGATCATAAAGATACTCACTGGACTTGAGAAAAGAGAGGAGGACAACAGTGAGAGCCTTAACAAAGAGATTAAAAAAACCAATCAGAGATGAAGAACACAATACATGAAACTAAAAATACACTTGATGGAATAAATACCAGGCTAGAGGAAGCAGAGGAGTGAATTAGCGACCAGGAAGACAGAGTAATGGAAAGTAATCAGGCTGAGAGGAAAAATATTATGCAAAATGAGAATAGTCTTAGGAAACTCAGCCACTCCATCAAGCATAATAACATTCACATTCTAGGGATCTCAAGAGAATAAGAGAGAGAAAAGGGGACAGAAAACTTATTTGCAGAAATAATAGCTGAAAACTTCTTTATTCTAGGGAAGGAAACAGATATCCAGATGCAGGAGGCACAGAGATTCCCCCCCCCCCCCAAAAATCAACTCAAGGAAGTCCACACCAAGACACATAGTAATTAAAATGGCAAAAAGTAGCAATAAGGAAAAGATTTAAAAGCAGCAAGAGAAAAGAATACAGTTACATACAAAAGAAACCCCCATAAGACTATCAGCAGATTTTTCAGGACAAACGTTGCAGGCCAGAAGGGGGTGGCATGATATATTCAGAGGTCTAAAAGGAAAAAATCTTCAGCCAAGAATGCTCTACCCAGCAAGGCTATTGTTCAGAATAGAAGGAGAGATAAAAGTTTCCCAGACAAACAAAAACTAAAGGGGTTCATGACCACTAAACCAGCCCTATAAGAAATATTAAAGGGGACTCTGAGTGGAAAGGAAAGACCAAAAGTGAGAGTATAAAAAGTAAAAAACACAAAAGCAGTAAAAATAAGTATTTCTCTAAAAATCAGTCAAGGGAGTCATAAAATAAAAGAATGTAAAATATGACACCATATACCTAAAACATGGGGGAGGAGAGGAGAAAAGAATTGGTTCAAACATAAATGACCATCAACTAAATATAGACTTCTATATGCAGAAGATATTATATACAAACCTAATGGTAACCACACATCAAAAACCAGTCACAAACATGCAAAGAATAAGGAGAAAGGAATCCAAGTATATCACCAAAGAAAGCCAGCAAAACTGAAAGAGAGCAAGAGAAAAAATGATCAGAGAAAAACTACAAAAACAACCAACCACAAAACAAGTAAGAAAATGGCAATAATACATATTTATCAATAATTACTTTGAATATAAATGAACTAACAATCCACAAAAGACACAGAGTATCAGAATGGATAAAAAATCAAGACCCATCTATATGCTGCCTACAAGAGACTTATTTTAGACCTAGAGACTACTGCAGATTGAAAGTGAGGGGATGGAGAATATCTATCATGCAAATGGGTGTCAAAAGGAAGCTGCGGTATCAATACTTACATTGGACAAAATGGGCTTTAAAACAAAGAGTGTAACAAGAGACAAAGAGGGACACATACAGTAGTAAAGGGGACAATCCAACAAGAAGATATAACAATTGAAAGTATTTATGTACCCAACATGGGAGTACCCAAATACATAAAACAGTTTATAACAAATATAAAGGAACTAATAGATAGTAATACAATAATAGTAGGGGACTTTAACACCCACTTACATCAATGGACAGACCATGCCATCAGAAAATCAACAAGGTAACAATGGCTTTGAGGGACACACTGGATCAGATGGATTTAACTGGTATATTCAGAACATTCCATACTAAAACAGCAGAATAGACATTCTTTTCAAGTGCCCACAGAACATTCTCCAGAATAGATCACATTAGCCACAAAACAAGTCTCAACAATTCAAAAAGATAGAAGTTAAACCATGCACCTTTTTTGACCACGTTATGAAACTAGAAATCAACCACAAGAAAAAATCTGTAAAGAGCACAAATTCATGAAAGTTAAAAAACATGCTACCAAATAATGAATGAGTCAACCAAGAAATCAAAGAAGAAATAGAAAATTACACAGAGACAAATGAAAATGAAACAGAACAGTCCAAAATATTTGGGATGCTGCAAAAGCTGTTCTCAGAAGGAAGTTTATAGCAATACATGCCTACCTCAAGAAGCAAGAAAAATATCAAATAAACAATTTAACATTACACCTAAAGGATCTAGAAATACAAGAACAAACAAAACTCTAAACCAGCAGAAGGAAGGAAATAATAAAAATTAAAGCAGAAATAAGTGATATAGAAACTTAAAAAAACAATAGAACAGATCAATGAAACAAGAGCTCTTCTTTGAAAAGATCAACAAAGAAGATAAACCTCTAACTAGACTCATCAAAAAAAGGAAGAGGATCCAAATAAAATCACAAATGAAAGAGGAGAAATAACAACCAACACCACAGAAATACAAACAATTGTAAGAGAATGTTATGAAAAATTGTATGCCAACAAGTTGGACAACCTGGAAGAAATGGATAAATTGCTAGAAACATATAAACTACCAAAACTGAAACAGGAAGAAATAGAAAATTTGAACACACAGATTACAAGGAAAGAAGTTGAATCAGTAAGGAAAAAAATTCCCAACAAACAAAAGTCTAGAACCAGATGGCACAGGGGAATTCTACCAAATTTTAAGGAAGATTTAAACCTATTCTTTTCAAACTATTCCAAAAAAATAGAAATGCAAGGACACTTCCAAACACATTCTATGAAGCCAGCATTACCCTGATTCCAAAACCAGACAAAGACACCAAAAAAAAAAAAAAAGAGAGAGAGAGAGAGAGAGAACTACAGGCCAATATCCCTGATGAACATAGATGCAGAAATCCTCAACAAAATATTAGCAAATAGAATCCAACAATACATTAAAAATATTATTCACTACACTCAAGTGGGATTTATTCCTGGGTTGCAAGGGAAGTTCAATATTCACAAATCAATCAACATGACACATGATATTCATAAAAGAAAGGATAAGAACCATTGGATCATTTCAACAAATTCAGAAAAAACATTAGACAAAGTACAACATCCATTCATGATAAAAACCCTCAACAAAGTAGGTTTAGAGGGAACATACCACAACATAATAAAGGCCATATATGAAAAACCCCAGCTAATATTATCCTTAATGGGGAAAAAACAGAACTTCTCCCCTATGGTCAGGAAAAAGAGAGGGATGTCCACTCTCACCACTTTTATCCAACATAGTACTAGAAGTCCTAGCTTCAGCAATCAGACAACAAAAAGAAATGAAAGGCATCCAAATCAGCAAGAAAGAAGTCAAACTTTTATTCTTTGCAGATGACGTGATGCTACATATAGAAAACCCAAAAGACTCCACCAAAAAACTGCTAGAACTGATACACAAATTCAGTAAAGTCGCAGGATGCAAAAATCAATGTACAGAAATCTGTTGCATTTCTATAAACCAATCATGAAGCAGCAGAAAAATAATTTGAGGAATCAATCCCATTTACAACTGCACCAAAAATAATAAAATACCTAGGAATAAACCTAACCAAAGAAGTGAAAGCCCTGTACTCTGAAAACTATAAAACAATGACTATATGGACCCTCAACTCTATGGTCAAATAATCTTCGACAAAGCAGGAAAAAATATGCAACGGAAAAAAGACAGTCTCTTCAATAAATGGTGCTGGGGAAAATGGACAGCTATATACAGAAGAATGAAACTCGACCATTCTCTAACACCCTACACAAAGATAAACTCAAAATGGATGAAAGACCTCAGTGTGAGACAGGAATCCATCAAAATCCTAGAGGAGAACATAGGCAGTAATCTCTTCGACTTTGGCCACAGCAGCTTCTTTCAAGATACATCTTCAAAGGCTAGTGAAACAAAAGCAAAAATGAACTTTTGGGACTTCATCAAGATAAAACCTTCTGCACAGCAAAGAAAACAGTCAACAAAACAAAGAGGCAACCCACAGAATGGGAGAAGATATTTGCAAATGACAATACAGACAAGGCTGATTTCCAAGATCTATAAAGAACTTCTCACACTCAACACCCAAAAAACAAATAATCAAGTCAAAAAATGGGCAGAAGACATGAACAGACACTTCTCCAAAGAAGACATACAAATGGCTAACAGACACATGAAAAAATGTTCATCATCATTAGCCATCAGGGAAATTCAAATCAAAACCACATCAAGATACCACCTTACACCAGTTAGAATGGCAAAAATTGACAAAGCAAGAAACAACAAATGTTGGAGAGGTTATGGAGAAAGGGGAACCCTCTCACACTGTTGGTGGGAATGCAAGTTAGTACAGCCACTTTGGAAAACAGTGCAGAGGTTCCTCAAAAAGTTAAAAATAGAGCTACCTATGACCCAGCAATTGCACTCCTGGGTATTTACCCCAAAGACACAGATGTAGTGAAAAGAAGGGTCATATGCACCCCAATGTTCATAGCAGCAATGTCCACAATAGCCAAACTGTGGAAAGAGCCGAGATGCCCTTCAACAGATGAATGGATAAAGAAGATGTGGTCCATATATACAATGGAATATTACTCAGCCATCAGAAAGGAAGAATACCCAACTTTTACATCAACATGGATGGGACTGGAGGAGATTATGCTAAGTGAAATAAGTCAAGCAGAGAAAGTCAATTATCATATGGTTTCACTTATTTGTGGAACATAAGGAATAGCATGGAGGACATTAGGAGAAGGAAGGGGAAAATGAAGGGGGGGAAATCGGAGGGGGAGATGAACCATGAGAGACTATGGACTCTAGGAAACAAATTGAGGGTTTTAGAGGGGAGGGGGGTGGGGGGATGGGTTAGCCCAGTGACGAGTATTAAGGAGGGCACGTACTGCATGGAGCACTGGGTGTTATATGAAAACAATGAATCGTGGGTCACTACATCAAAAACTAATGATGTATTGTATGGTGACTAACATAACATAATAAAATAAAATTTTTAAAAAATTAACCTAGAAAATGGAAGCTCACCAAACTTCTGATTTAGCTCATGTTTACTACTGAATTTTTATTAAATATCAAATTTAACCTCCAAAAAAGAAAATTGATGAAAAAAATTGAAGATGAAGGATAGAAATGGAAAGACAATCCATGTTCATGGATCGGAAGAATAGATATTGTTAAAATGTCATTACCCAAAGCAATCCACACATTTAATGCAATCCTTATCAAAATACCAACAGCATTTTTCACAGAGCTAGAAGAAACCATCCTAAAATTTGTGTGGAACCACAAAAGACCCTGAATAGCCAAAGCAATCTTGAAAAAGAAAAGCAAAATTGGAGGCATCACAGTTCTAGACTTCAAGTTTTATTGCGAAGCTATAGTGATCAAAACAGCATGGTACTGGCACAGAAATAGGCACATAGATCAATAGAACAGAATAGAAAAACCAGAAATGAACCCACAACTATATGGTCAACTAACCTTTGACAAAGTAGGAAAGAACATCCAATGGGGAAAAGAGAGTCTTTTCAACAAATGGTGTTGGGAAAACTGGACAGTTACATGCAAAAGAATAAAACTGGACCACTTTCTTACACCATACACAAAAATAAACTCAGAATGGATTAAAGATCTCACTGTGAGACCTGAAACCAGAAAAATCCTAGAGGAGAACCTCTTTGACATTTGTCATAGCAACTTTTTTCTAGATATGTCTCCTGAGGCAAAGGAAACAAAAGCAAAAAAAAAAAAAAAAAGTATCGGGACTACATCAAAATAAACAGCTTTTGCACAGCAAAGGAAATAATCAATAAAACGAAAAGGAAACCCACAGAATGGGAGAAGACATTTGCAAATGTTATATCTGATAAAGTGTTTGTATCCAAAATATATAAAGAACATTTACAACTCGACACCCCAAAACCAAATAATCCAGTTAAGAAATGTGAAGAAGACATGAATAAACATTTTTCCAAAGACGACATCCAGATGGCCAACAGACACATGAAAAGATGCTCAACGTCACTCATCATCAGGGAAATGCAAATCAAAACTACAATGAGATACCCCTAACAACCGTCAGAATGACTAAATTAATAACACAGGAAACAACAGGTGTTGGAGAGGATGCAGAGACAGGGGAACCCTCTTGCAGTGTTGGTGGTAATACAAACTGGTGCAGCCACTCTGGGAAAAAAAACAGTATGGAGGTTCTTAAGAAAGTTAAAAATAGAACCACCCCTATGATCCAGTAATCACAATACTGGCTATTTACCAAAAAAATACAAAAAACACTAATCTAAAGTGATACATGCACCCATATGTTTACTGCAACATTATTTACAATAGCGAAATTATGGAAACAACCCAAGTGTCCATTGATTGATGAATGGATAAAGAAGGTGTGATATATATATTATATATTATATATTATATATATATATATTATATATATATAATGGAATATTATTCAGCCATAAAAAAGAATGAATTCTTGCCATTTGCAATGACATGGATGGAGCTAGAGAGAATAATGCTAAATGAAATAAGTCAGTCAAAGACAAATATCATATGATTTCATTCATATGTGGAATTTAAGAAACAAAAGAAATGAGCAAAGGAAAGAAAAAGAGAGAGAGAGACAAACCAAGAAACAGACTCTTAACTATAGATAGCAAACTGAAGGTTATCAGAGGGGAGGTGGGGGGGTGGGTGAAATAGGTGAAGGGGATTGAAAAGTATATTTATCATGATGAGCACTGAGTAATGTATAGAATTATTGAATCACTATATTGTATATGTGAAACTAATACAACACTCTATATTAATTATCTTGGAATTAAAATTTAAAAAACAAAAAAACTTAAAAAAAATAAACTTTGATAAGAAAATAAGGAAAAATAAAACACATCATAATAGATGAGATTATAGATTACAGGTTTCTCATCCACATTTAAATAAAATGTAGCCTAGACTGACATGACTTGCACAGTTTGCAAGGCATCACAATTTCCTTTGCCTTTCCCTTGCTTCAAGAAGTATTAAAAATATCATCTAAAAGCCACTCTTTTTAGTTCTTTAACAGTATAGTTATTCCTTCTCTCCCACTTTTGGTCCATATTTTTGCTCCAAGTGAAAGGGATGATATGGGAGCTTTGGCAAAGGAACACAGACTGTTAATTTGCTAAGTATTTGCTAAGGGATTTCTCCAGCCAGAAAAAAAGGACATTAGAATTGGATACTTTATAGATTAACATAACAGAATCACAAATAGAAGGCCAGCATCTTACTCAGCATGGTTTTTCCTGTCCCTTCTGAAGGGTACTGGAGTCATTTACTGCAGTGATCAAAGGGTTTTTTTCTCTCCTAAAATAAAATTATAGGAACTTTCTCCTAACTGCATTTTAAGAGGTTGGGGGTAGAAGGTTTTTTTCCTAAATTCAGATCACAAACAATTAAAGGTAAGGAGAGAAGATTTCTGTTATACTGGAAGATCCCCTTTGACAACAAGCCCATTCAGTCTAGAAGTAATAATCCATTAGAGTCTGCAGGAAGCCTCACATTTCAGCTCAGGCCCTCATTCAACGTGACAGTGCTGAGATACCCCCGGAAATATTTCTCGGCCTTGTTAAAAAAAGAACCTACAAGCTTATGTGGAAGGTGCTAGTATAGCCTGGCACAAGTCTAAGGGTTGTTTTGTTTGTTTTTTATAAGAACCACACCTTGTGTGCTTTCTGGTGGGAGTTTTCCAAAGTTACTGGAGTGTCCAGTACCAAATAGTCAGTAGGTACGCATTTTAGTCTGTTAATGGAAGTAATGGAAGAATATTACATCAGAAGATCCACAAAGTCTTGGCCAAGAAAATAGACATTTGTGTTCTGATAAGACATTCATTGGAATGACTCCCCAGATAGGGGACTGAGGTCCCCAGAGGTTGCATTCACTTTCTAGGTTTGTAGGAGTTTTACTTTCTGATTATATGGGTTTTAGAGGACCACAATAAACGCTCCCCCCCTTCTTTGCCAGAGTTTGGAACCAATTGAAAGATAAGTCATGTACATGGAGATCAAAACAGCAGCTTTATTACTGATAAAACTAATATTGGAGAATGTGGATTCCCTAATATTGATTGCATCAAAGAATCAGTCAGACTTATCCATCCATTTACAGGCACTACTATATAACCACAGGTATCCTTATGTGAAAGCCTGTCCCTGTAACACTTAAGGACGAAACAGACAAAAATGCATGTGGGCAGCGGGCAGCCAAAGGACCAGAAGGAGGAGGAGGCTCAGTTACACACGCTCATTTATACTCCCAAATTCATCGGTCAGGAAGTCACCAACATAAGTAGGTGAGGGAACAGACAGGTGCCAGGAAAGAGAAAGGTAAATCTTTCCTCATGAAAACCAGAGGAGAGTGGAAAAGTTGGTCTCTACTACCCAGAACATCTTTTTCACCTGTAACATCTAACATTCTAAAAGTCTATATCTACAGGTAGTGTAATTAGATATTTCCAAATTTTGCATCAGTATTTTTTATTAATGAGTATTTATTTTTAACTTGATGTTACTGGTAAATCAATGGTATCTTTGCAAATGACTCTTTCTAATTTGTTGTGTTTCTTACTGTGAACATGCTATGAGAGATGAAACTATACAGTTCTTTGATTCAATGAACATCTATAATCACTGTTCTGAATTGGCTAAAATACTTCTAGAAACGGACAGGATTAAAAATAAAACATAGGAAGAACACAAAGGGGGTCTATGATGTCTTTAGGAACAATGAATAACATAAGTGGTAAGCATCTATTTCTATAGAAGTTTCATATTCAAATACACCATTAGAACCACAGAATCTGTAAAAGATCTTAGGCATCATTTGCCCCAACTCATTTGATACTAAGGTCCATAGAGGGAAAGCAACTTGCCAAAAATCAAAACAGCAAATATGAGCACAGGGAAGGAACTGGGATCAAAAAATCAGGTCTTCCAATTCCCATTACAAGATATATCACCAAGATTTATCTTTTGAGCACCACTTATATATGCTGATTCACATGGGGAAAATGCTTGGGCCATATGCCAAGATGTGATTTTTTAAAAGATCAGAATTACTTAGCTACCATTTTACCCCCATTCTCTCTGTAAAAGATAGTAATTTTTACACTAGACATATTACAATTTTAGGAAGACAGATTTTAAGCCTAATATAGGTGATGAAACAGAGGAAAGTATGTAGTTCACCCAATAGCCTCAAGTCTTCTGACCAGATGAATCATATTCATACTGAAAAATTATGGATGAGATTCTTTTTGGTGATCTTTGAAGACTTATGGAGAATGAAAGAGGATCTCCAAAAGGTGCTCAGCATCATGAATCATTGGGGTAATGCAAATCTGAAACACCTGTTAAGATGGCTATTACCAAAAGATAAGTGTTAGTTAGGATGTAGAGAAATTGGAACCCTTGTAAACTGTTGGTGGGAATGTAAAATGGTTCAGCCACTGTGGAAAACATATGGAGGCCCCTCAAAAAATTAAAAATGAAACTACAATATGATCTAGCAATACCACTTTGGGTATATGTCCAAAAGAATTGAAATCAGGATCTCAAAAATGTATCTGCACTTGCATCTTCAATGCAGCATTATTCACAAAAGCCAAGACATGTAAACAACCTAAATGTCCATTGACAGATGAATGAAAAAAGAAAATGTGCTAAATATGTACATTTGAATATATTCAGCCTTATATAGAAGGAAATCCTGCCACATGTGACAACATGGATGAACCCTGGGGACATTATGCTAAGTGAAATAAGCCAATCACAGAAGGATAAATACTGCATGATTCCACTTATATGATGTATCTAAAATAGTCAAATTCATAGAAACAGAGAGTAGAATGGTGGTTACCAGGGGCTGGGGGAAGGGGAAATGAGGAGTTGTTGTTCAACAGGTATAAAGTTTCAGTTATGCAAGATGAATAAGTTTTAGAGATCTGTTGTAAAACATAGTGCCTATAGTTAGAAACACTACTGTATGTTTAAAATTTTGTTAAGAGGGGATATTTCAGGTTAAATATCCTTACCACAATTTTTTAAATGGGCAAAATATCTGAGTAGACACCTCACCAAAGAAGATATAAAGATAGCAAATAAGCATATGAAAAGATGCCCAACATCATAAGTCATTAGTAACTGCATATGAAAATAACAAATAGATAGCACCACACACCTATGAGGATGATGAAAATCCAACAAGGATGTGTAACAATTCCCATTATTGCTGATGGGAATGCAAAAATGGTGCAGCCACTTTGAAAGAAAGTTTGGCAGTTTCTTAAAAACTAGAAATACTCTTACCATATGATCCAGCAATTGTACTCCTTGGTATTTACCCAGATGAGTTAAAATTTTCTATAGAAAAACCTACATATGAATGTTTAGAGAAGATTTATTCATCATTTCCAAAATTTGGAAACAACCAAGATGTCTTTCAGTAGGTGGATAGATAAATAAATTGTGGTCCATCCAGACAATGGAATATTATTCAGCTCTAAAAAGAAATGAGCTATCAAGCGATGAAAAGACATGGAGGAAACTTAAATGTATATTACTAAATAAAAGAAGGCAATCTGAAAGGGCTACATACTGTATGATTCCAACTATATGACATTCTGGAAAAGGCAAAACTATGGAGACAGTAAAAAAGATCAGTGGTAGCCAGGGTTCAGAGATAGGAAGGAATAAAAAGACAGAGCACAGAGGATTTTTGGTGCAATAAAACTTCTATATGATGTTATAATGGTAGATAGATGTCATTATACATTTGTCTAAACCCATAGAATGCACAACACCAAGAGTGAACATTAATGTGCATTGTGGACTTTTGGTGATAAAAATATGTCAATGTAGGTTCATCAATTGTAACAAATGTACCACTTTAGTGTGGGATGTTAACAGGAGGGGAATCTGTGCATGTATGGAACAGAGATTTTATGGAAAGTCTCTGTACTTTCTGCTCATTTATGCTATGAATATAAAACTTCTCTAAAATATAAGGTCTATTAAAAATAGAGGCTGAATATTATAGTCCTTAGATTCAAAAGAATACAGGGAAATTTCAAAACTTATAAAATGTGATCTCAATGTTAAGTTTAGTCAGGGCTTTAGAACTGATTACTAAAAAAGGATTATTGATGAGAAGAAAAAAAAAGTGCTGATCTCCAAGAACTAACATGTGTGACCAACAGTTTTGACAGAATACTCTAATTTCCTACTGAAAACTCCATGCTAATTTTTGATAGAACAAAAGGCCCAAATTAAGTTACTATGAAAACTCTATTTTGGTATATGGTACAGCTAGAAATATCTGTTGTACTGAGGCAAGCAGTTTTCTTTTCCCCTAAGCATCATATTTTGCATATTGTATACCCTTGGCACAATGTTACATTAAGAAGCTCAATTAACAGAAAACAATATATAACAACATTGTCAGTAGCTGGCATATGTAGCTGGCCAGACACATCTCTTCCACACTGCTTAATTCACAGTCTTTTGGATGTCCTTTGTCTCACTTGTAATGACCAAATTTGTAGAAAATATTCCTGTTTAGGAACCACCATCTTGGCTATGTTTCTCCTAATACCTAAAATCTTATCCCTCCCACCTGGGCCTCCCACCTGGGCCTCAACTGACTACTTTACTTCTTACTTTTGGAGTTACTATCATTTCTTTAAGCTATGTGGTCACTCTCAATTACTCGACATTTCCCTTCTCATTGCATGATCCCCCTAAAGTTCCTCTTCTCTTTCCATGCAGAGACATATTTCTGGTTTCCCTTGGAGCCTTTCTCCTCAAGCAAGCCAGGGACACATTCCCACAAATTCTTTCTGTGCACTCATTGGCAAATGACAGCTAATCTTCCAACTTATAATTTCATACCTTTTCATAGACATGTTGCACTTCCTTCTTAAGGTTTACTAGGTTAGTTGATAAGGTGAATGCTATATATATACTATAACTAGACTGAACAATCCAGGCATTTGACAAAGTTGCGCATGAGGTGTTTATGAAAAAAAAATGGCAAGGTGACAACACAATTAGATGGGTTCACAACTAATTGAACAATTCCACCAAAACAGTTCTGTTTACTGGATTAATCATAAGCTCCATGAGGAAGGGAACTGCAGGTGTTTTGTTCATCACATAAAAGGTGCTCAAGAAATGTTAAGTGAGGGGATAGAAAGTATCAAATACAGAAGACTGGTAGTCCTTGGCCTGTTCAATATTTTTCCCAATAACTTGGATAGGGATGAAAAAAGATGAAACAGACCTAGTATTTTAAAAACTGAGATGTGATGATTGGAAAAATCCTTCAAATACACAGGATGGAACAGACTTGGCTTAAGAGCTTCATATGTGAAAAAAGATGTAGAAGACTTAGTTGACAGTAAGCCTATGAATCAACAATGTATAATTACTAAAAATAAAAGTTAGTAAAATTGTCTTCATTAGTAAAAGTATAGTATACAGAGGAAAGAAGGTGTAAAACTTCTACTTAAGTTTGCTCTGACCAAATCCAACCTGAAGGAATATGTTCTATTGTGAGACGCAACTTTTAGTTTGATAACAAGTAGAACTATATAACCATTAGACTTTGCCAACAATGGAATCAATTTCCTTCCTTGATAGGCAGTGAGTTTCCCAACACTGGACATATTCAAAGAAAGAATGGAAATCTGCTTGGAAAGATTTTGTATAGGAAATTCATCTTCAGAATGAGAGGATGGTAGGGGAAAAAAGGGAAACCTCAAAGTTTTCCAATTGGTATGTTGTTTTCAGCACAAATGGTCCTCCACAAATGTACTATAGGTATACAATACAATATTGATTCCTTCAGCCCTCATGGTGAACAGACAAGGCTTTCGGTAGCTGGAATCTCTAGGCCAGTTGCCTCTGGCTGCAAGCAACCTTACCTGTTTGTCTCAGTAAGATATACAAATACTATTTTCTATTTGTACCATGATGTGAAAAAGATTTGGAACCACTATCCAAAATGAACTCTGGGTTCCTTTCAACTATGATAACTAAATTGTACAATTTAGTGTTAGAGTTGTCACTAGAAATTAGTCCAGGGTTCTTTCTAAATTACAGTATCCATAATAGAGAGCAAAACATCAATAGAATCTTGAAGCAAAATAAGATAGCTGCTGTGAAATTTGACTTAGAGAAAGATGATAAAGAAGACAAATGGCATAGGCTATATAGTTCTAACAGTCTGGTATAAGGAGGAGAAATCCCATTTTTTTATGCATTAATTACAGAATTGACCAGAGGTGGATATAACTGCCCTCTATTTAAGTGTATCCTGAATCGGTGCCTATCTCTGAAGGGTTAATATTTCTAAGTCTATTACATTGTGAAAAAGAGTATAGATACATTTTGACCAGCAAAAGACTAAATAGAAAACTCCAAGGAGGAACTGCCCAAGTAAGGCAGATTTGGGTGAGATGCAATAGGAAGAGGGCTTGGAAAGCTGGGGGACAGTTTGAAGGCATCAGAGATTTGAGAGACAGTAGTCAGGGAGGTTGGAAGGGCACCAAAGAAACATTGGCTGATTTCACACTTTGGCAGCTTTTCTGACAAACTTCCACACTTTGGCAGCATTTCTGACAAACTGGCCAGAAACATCTCCCACTGCATCGTCCCCTTTTGAGAATACCAGGCAGGATTTACTAAAACCAACAAATGCTTTTCACAGAAGCAATATCAACATCTTTTCAAACCTACTTCATATTTAGTGAACAAAGAAGAAAACAATGTTATATACATGTAGTAGTTTGAAAGCATATTATGCTCATAGTCATGTGTTGTGCTTATGACATGAGGTCATTGAAGGTAGAAACTGACTTGAGCTTTTGTATTTGCATTCTTGTGCCCAACAGAGCACAACATGATGAAGAGAGGATAGATTAAAATGATAGATTAGATAAATAGATGATAAATAGATAAATGATAGATGATAGATGGATAGATGATATAGATTAGATGATAGATGATAGATAGATATAGATAGATGATAGATAGATATAGATAATAGATGGATAGATAGATATATAGATGGTAGATAGATAGATGATAGATAGAAGATGGAAAGAAGGAAAGAAGGAAGGAAGGAAGGAAGGTAGGTCATGGATATCTACTCAAAACTAATGTTTGAATGAAATAGTTGGGTAATTGTTAAGACTTGGAATGACACTCACAAGAAGACAGAATGATTTGTCCTAGCCCTTGGCATGCCCTTCCTGCTTTCTCACCAAGCCCAAATACCAATCCTCAAAATATTCCCATCCCCCAGACATTAGGAGAAGCAATAACCTTCCTGCAGAAGAAAACTGGCTCTTTGCCTCAGGGATCAGAATGACTCAGGAGATAGAGTGATTAACAAAAAATGTTATCTGGCTAAAAGATTACTGTTTAAATTGTGAGCATCTTAGAAGAAAAACAATTTAAAATAGGTAACTGTCTTTCTCTTCCCAGGCCATCATTCCCCTATGTCTCCTAGTTCTACATTCCCAAGCCCTCAGCTTCCTCACCGCCTCTAAAATAAAGTATCATACCCCAGCAGATTGTGTTAGCACCTTCCAAAACCTCAGAAAGTGGGAGTACAATGGTTCAGCAGGAGATAGATGGAGGTAAATGGCACAGAGTATGCCAAGTGTGTTATATAAAAGGAGAAGGTTGCCATGAGCTTACATCTGAGAACAAGGAAAAATCATGGACTAGTAATTGGTATGGCTTTCCTCAGGGAACCCTGTTTGAGGATGATCAGTGAATCTTGCCCCTAAAAGACTTTAAAAGGCCAGTATGGTAGTATAGAAAGGACATTGAAATAGAAAGGTTCTAGCTCTGGTTGCGCCTTGTGTGACTTCGAACAAGTTCTTTTGCCAATCTGGGCCTAATTTTTTAAGAAGATTTATTTTGGGGGGAGTGCAGGAGAGGGAGAGAGAAACCCAAGCAGACTCTGCACTGAGTGGGGAGCCTGATGTGGGGCTGGATCTCAGGACTCTGAGATCAGACCTGAGCCAAAACCAAGAGTTAGACACTTAACCAACTGTGCCACATAGGTGCCCCGGGTCTAATTTTTAATATAGAAAAATATATATACTTAGCTTAACTCACAGGTTATTATAAGGTCAGATGAGATAGTTCCCATAAAATAATTTTTTAAACTCTAAAGCAAAATACAAATAAAAGGAATTTTTTACTCTAACCTCTTCATTTTACAGAAGAGACAATTCTGAAGCTAAGAGAGATTATGGTGCTTGCTCAAAAATACAGATAGTTAGTAGCACAGCCAAACAAGAACTCATTCTCCTGATTGAGCCAAGTGCCTCCTCCACTACACCATTCTTACCTCCTTCACTAACTTGGTATACGTGAGAACTCAATTGACTGAACATGCAAGCATGGGGTGTCTAATTAATTTAGAATGATAATCTACACATTTGCATTCACACTGCAATGGAATTTACTGAGGAATGTCCAGATATTATCACTGTAGATTTAATTATTTTTCTGTGGGTTTTAATTTAGAAAATTTTTTGTGGGGCACCTGGGTGGCTCAGTCGGTTAAGCGTCTACCTTCAGCTCAGGTCATGATCTCAGGGTCCTGGGATCGAGTCCCACATCAGGCTCCCTGCTCAGCGGGGAGCCTGCTTCTCCCTCTCCTCCCCACCTGTGCTCTGTCACTCTCTCTGTCTCTCTCTCTCAAATAAATAATTAAAATTTTTAAAAAAGATTAAAGAAATTTTTTTGTAATCATAAACATGTCTAGCCATTAATTGAAACAGTACTGTGGTCTGTGTTGGGACTAGCAAATAATGTATCAGCGTAGGGATTATAAAAATGCTTATGACTCATCTTTTTGAAAGCTGTGAGATTTTCAGTTTAAGGTCAGTTTCTTAGAGATACAGGTAATAACGTGGGAGATTAATTGGACTTACACATATTGTATACCTTAAATACTTTAATGCTTAGAATGTGGAAGGTGAGAGGTCCAAGGATAAATTTTTTTTTAAAGATTTTATTTATTTATTTGACAGAGAGACACAGCGAGAGAGGGAACACAAGCAGGGGGAATGGGAGAGGGAGAAGCAGGCTTCCCGCCGAGCAGGGAGCCTGATGCAGGGCTCAATCTCAGGACCCTGGGATCATGACCTGAGCCAAAGGCAACCGCTTAACCGACTGAGCCACCCAAGCGCCCCAGTCCAAGGATAAATTTTAAAAGGCTCCTTTGTAGAAGATGAATGAGGAATACCACAGTATAAATGGATAGCATAATGTGAAGGAATAGGAAGAGAAGGATAGAAGAAGAATGAGAAAGGAGGGAAAAGAGAATTAGCTTAAAGGTACAAAAGCCATTGATGATTATTTAGAGGCATATTAGAAATTATTCAGTGGGCACTTAAAGCCCAGAAATAATCCCTTTATTACTTGTCTAATCTAGGTTGTTTATCTCCTAAAGCAAATCATTGGAATGAAGCCAGTATTGCATTAGGGTTACTAATAGCTCACTGTCTATGATGGCCTAATTTTTAAGACACTTAAAGAACAAATCCTCTATAAGTACCCCTGAGCCCTTGGACCTTTATAACATGGACAATTCTAAATCATGAAATAGGGAAGAAGGCTGAAGTAGAATATCCTAGAGCTGATACTTATGGCTTAGAACATAGTGACTAGAATATTCTATAAGATGGCCTAAGCAAAAAAGGAAGGTGAAAGAGGATCAGTAATTGAACAGAGAAGAGACAGGAACAACATGGGCCCATGGAAAGGTAGCTTTCTGGAAGCCCCAGGATAGTGTTGTTTCATGGTTTTAAAAAGAGGCTCAAAGCAAAGGAGTGAGGAGAGATTTAATATAAGAATTACCTCAGGACCTTAAGATATAACATGCATAAAATGCATAAAGAGCAATAATCTGAAGTGCACAGCTAAATAAAATTGCACATATGTGTATGTGCCTGTGTAATGCCTATACAGATAAAGATATAGAACATATCTAGCATACAAAGTTTCCTCTGGTCCTTTCTGATTCCATATTCCATTTATCCCTCCCCAGGAGGTAACCCCTATTCTGACTTTTTGTTATCATAGATTAGATTTGCTTTTTCTAAAAATTGGTATAAATGGAATAATATAGTATGTACTCGTGTCTGGCTTTTTTGTTCAGCAAACTGCTTAGAGTAGTACTTTCTAGCTTCATCCATGTTGTTGCAAATGGCAAGATTTCATTCATTTTTATTGCTGAGTAATATTCTTTTTTTGTGTGTGTGGCATCCCAGAGGTTTTGGACCATTGTGTTTTCATTTTCATTTGTTTCTGTGTACTTTTTGTTTCTTTTTTGATTTCATGGTTGACCCATTCATTGTTTAGTAACATGTTATTTAACCTCCGGTATCTGTGGTCTTTCCAGATTTTTTTCTTATGGTTGACTGCTAATTTCATAGTGTTGTGGTCAGAAAAGATGCTTGGTATGATTTCGATCTTCTTTTTTTTTTTTTTTTAAAGACTTTATTTATTTATTTGACAGCGAGAGACACAGCAAGAGAGGGAACACAAGCAGGGGGAGTGGGAGAGGGAGAAGCAGGCTTCCTGCAGAGCAAGGAGCCCGATGCGGGGCTCGATCCCAGGACCCTGGGATCATGACCTGAGCCGAAGGCAGATGCTTAACGACTGAGCCACCCAGGCGCCCCATGATTTCGATCTTCTTGAATTTGTTGAGGTTTGTCTGGTGGGATAATATGTGATCTATTAGGGGACTGTTCTGTGTGCACTTGAAAAGAATGTGTATCCTGTGGTTTTAGGATGAAATGTTCTGAATATATCTGTTAAATCCATCTGGTCCAGTGTGTCACTCAAAGCTATTGTTCCCTTGATGATTTTCTGTTTAGATGACCTGTCCATTGATGTCAGTGAAGTATTAAAGTCCCCTACTATTATTGTATTATTACCTATTAGTTCCTTTATGTTTGTTACTAACTGTTTTATGTATTTGGGTGCTCCTATGTTGGGTGTATAAACACTTAAATTGTTGTATTTTCTTGTTTGATTGTCCCCTTTATTATTATATGGTGTTCTTCTTTGTCTCCTGTTACAGCCTTGTTTTAAATTCTACTTTGTCTGATATAAGTAGTCCTACCCCAGCTTTCTTTTGACATCCACTTGCATGACAGATGTTTCTCCATCCTCTCACTTTCTATCTGCAGGTGTCTTTAGGTCTAAAATGGGTCTCTTGCAGGCAGCATATAGATAGGTCTTATTTTTTGTCCATTCTGTCACCCTATGTCTTTTGATTAGAGCATTGAGTATATTTACATTCAAATTAATTATTAATAGGGTGCCTGGGTGGCTCAGTTGTTAAGCATCTGCCTTTGGCTCAGGTCATGATCCCAGGGTCCTGGGATCAAGCCCCGCATCAGGCTCCCTACTCAGCAGGGAGCCTGCTTCTCCCTCTCCTACTCCCCCTGCTTGTGTTTGCTCTCTTGCTGTCTCTTTCTCTGTCAAAAAATAAATTAAAAATCTTTTTAAAAAATTATTAATAGATATGCATTATTGTCATTTTATTATTTATTTTGTGATTATTCCTGAAGATTTTCTCTGATCCTTCCTTATCTTTCTTTTTTTCATGTTTTGCTGATTTTCTTTAGTGATATATTTGGATTTCTTTTCTCTATTCTCTGCATGTTTATTAGTGGGTTAGATATATGGTTACCATTAGGTTTGTATGTAACATCTTCTGCATATAGCAGTCTATATTAAGCTCATGGTAGTTGTAATTTGAACCCAGTCTTTTTTTCTCTCATCCCCATGTTTTAGGAATATGTTATTATTTTATATCCTTTTTTGTGTGAATTCCTTGACTGATTTTTTTTACAGAAATATTCATTTTTAATGTGTTTGTGTTTCCTACCACCATACTGTCCGTTTAGTCTCTCCTTTCCACGAAAAGAGTCTCCTTTAATATTTCTCACAGGGCTGGTTTAGTGGTTATGAACTCTTAGTTTTTGTTTGTCTGGAAAATTCATCTCTCCTTCTATTCTGAATGATAGACTTGCTGGATATTTTTGGCTGCAGATTTTCCCCATTCAGCACTTCAAATATATCATGCCACTCCATTCTGGCTTGCAAAGTTTCTCTTGAAAAATCTCCTGCCAGATTTATGAGCTTTCCTTTGTAGATTAATAGCTTCTTTTGTCTTGCTGCTTTTAAGATTTTTTTCTTTATCACATATTTTGCAAATTTAATTATAATATGTCTTTGTGTGGGTCTGCTTTTGTTGATTTTACTGGGGGTTCTCTGTGCCTCCTGGATCTGGATATCCGTTTCCCTCCACAGATTAGGGAAATTTTCAGCTCTTATTTCTTCAAATAAATTTCTGCCCCATTTTCTCTCGTTTTCTACATAGGCTCCTATAATACTAATGTTATTACATTTGATGGAGTCACTGAGTTCTCTAAGTCTATTCTCATTTTGCATAGTTCTTTGTTCTCTCTTTTGCTCAACTTGATTGCTTTCCATTACTCTGTCTTCTAGGTCAATAATTCGTTCCTCTGCTTCTTCTAGCCTGCTGTTCATTCCATCAAGTGTGTTTCTCCTTTCGTTTAAGGAACCCCTTCTCTGCTATGTTATTCCTTACCCCTGTGTTAAGAGTTTCCCTCATGTCTTCCACTCTTTTCTCAAGTGCAGTGGATATTCTTATGATCATTGCTTTAAATTCTGTATCAGGCATGTTACTTATATCTGTTTTGCTTAGATCTCTGGCCATGGCCTTGTCTTGTTCTTTCATTTGGGATAAATTTGTCTGTCTTCTAATTTTGTCTGCCTCTGTGTGTCTGTTTCTCTGTGTTAAGAAAGTCAGCTGTGTCTTCTGCTCTTGAAAGTAGTGACTTTATGACCTAAATGGAGACCTGAAACCATAAAAAATCCTAGAGAAGAACACAGCCAGTAACCTCTTTGACATTGGCCATAGAAACTTCTTTCTAGATATATCTCCTGAGGCAAGGGAAACAAAAGTAAAAAATAAATTATTGGGACTTCATCGAGATAAAAAGCTGTACAAAAAAGGTAACAACCAACAAAACTAAAAGGCAGCTTACAGTATGGGAGAAAATATTTGCAAATGATGTATCTGATAAAGGGTTAGTGTCCAAAATATATAAAGAACTTGTACAACTCAACACCCAAAAAACAAATAATTTAGTTAAAAACTGGGCAGAAGACATGAATAGACATTTTTCCAAAGAAGACATCCAGATGGCCAACAGACACATGAAAAGATGCTCAACATCACTCATCATCAGGGAAATACAAATCAAAACTATAATAAGATATCCTCTCACACCTGTCAGAATGGTTAAAATCAACAACACAAGAAACAGGTGTTGGTGAGGATATGGAAAAAGGGTAAACTGTTGGTGGGAATGCAAACTGGTGCAGCCCCTGTGGAAAACAGTATGGAGGTTCCTCAAAAAGTTAAAAATAGAACTACCCTATGATCCAGCAATTGCACTACTAGGTATTTACACATAGAATAAAAAACAGTAATTCAAAAGAATATATGCACCCCCAGTGTTTACAGCAGCATTATCTACAATAGCCAGATTATGGAAACAGCCCAAATGTCCATTGACTGATGAATGGATAAAGAAGATATGGTATATATACAACAGAATATTACCCAGCCATCAAAAAGGATGAAATCTTGCCATTTGTAATGACATGGATGGAGCTAGATAGTATTATGCTAAGCGAAATAAGTCTGTCAGAGAAAGACAAATACCATATGATTTCTCTCATATGTGGAATTTAAGAAACAAAACAAAGGAGCAAATGGGAGGGAAAAAAGAGAAACAGAGAAGCAAACCATGAAACAGACTCTTAGCTATAGGGTACACACTGATGGTTACCAGAGGGGAGGTGGGAGGGGGATGAGTTAAATAGGTGATGGGATTAAAGAGTGCACTTGTTGTGATGAGCACCAGCTGATGTATGGAAGTGCTGAATCACACTATACTGTATACCTAAAACCAATATTACACTTTATGTTAACTAACTGGAATTTAAATTAAAAGAAAGAAAGTAGTGACTTTATGAAGAAGTCCTGGAGTGCCCTGCTATGCAGTTTCCCCTATTCACCAGAATCTGGTAATTTAGGAGAGTATCTTATGTGTGTTGCTTATGTCCTGCCATTGTCTGAGCCACTGACTCAGTGTCACTCTGTCTGCACTGACTCTCTGCCTGTTGTGGGCTGTGCTTGCTCTCTGTGGTGTTAGTGGGACCCAGGCAGGCCAGCTCTAAGAGGACATGCCCACTGGGGAACTTGGGAGCTGGGCAGCAGTATTAGCAAAATTTGGTCTGGGCCACTAGTCCTATGGCAGATCCCTTAAAGCACTGTGGCAGCTGGGGGCCTTATGCTGGGGCTCCTGGGAGTGCAAGGGTAGGTGGGCCTGGGTGTGACATTGAAGGTGGCTGGGGGCATGCAGCTGGGCACTGCACAACAGCACCTTCGGGGTGCATGAAAGTACCTATATTAGATACACAAAAGAGATAATAATGAAATATTGATACAAAAATCAACAAACACAAAGGAAGACAGCAAGAAAGAAAGGAGGGACAAAAGAACTAAAAGAAGACAAAAACAATTAAGAAAATGGTAATAGTAAATCATTCTTATCAATAATTGCTTAAATATAAATGGATCAAATCCCCAGTCATAAGACAAAAAGTAGCTGAATGGATTTAAAAAAAGAGACCCAACTATATGTTTCTATAAGAGACTCACTTTAACTGTAAGGATGTGTATAGGCTGAATATAAAGGGATAGGAAAAAATATTCCACGCAAATGGTGAACAAGAGAAAGCAGGGGTGGCTATATTTATATTAACAAAATAGACTTTAAATCAGAAACTGTCACAAGAGAAAAAGAAGAACATTATATAATGATTAAAAGGTCCATTTATTAGGAAGAAAAACCAAAATATATATGCACCAAACATCAGAGTATCCAAATATATAAAGCAAACATTGACAGAAGTGAAAGGAGAAATGGCCACCAATATGATAATAGTAGGAGACTTCGATACTCCCTTTCAGATAGACTATCAAGACGTAAAATTATTAAATAAACATCATACCTAAATAATGCTATACACCACATGGAACTAACAGACATACACAGAACTTTTTACCCCGCAGAAGAGTATATATTTTTTCAAGTGTAAAGGGAACATTCTCCAGAGTAAATCACATGGTAGGTCACAAAACAAGTCACAAATTGTAGAAAAATTAAATCATATAAAGTATCTTTTCAAACCAAAATGGAATAAGCCTAGAAATAAGTAAGAGAAGGAAAATTGTAAAATTCACAAATATGTAGAAACTAAATAACACACTCTTGAACAACCAATGAACCAAAGAGGAAATCAAATGGGGAATTAGAAAATACCTTGAGAGAAATGAAAATGAAAACACAACACACCAAAATTTATAGAATTCTGCAAAAGCAATAATAAGACCAAAGTTTATAGTAATAAATGCATACATTAAATAAGAAGTATCTCAAATAAATGACCTAAAATTACACTTCAAAGAAGGAGAAAAAGAAGAATGAAACCAGACATTAATAATAGGAGGAAAGCTGGGAAACTCACAAATATACCAACATTATACAACACATTCTTAAACAATCAGTAGATCAGAGATGAAATCACAGGGGAAATTAGAAAATGCTTTGTGATGAATGAAACAGAAACACAACATACCAAAACCTATAGGATGCAGCAAAAAGCAGTTCTTAGAGGAAAACTTATAGCTTTAAATGCCCATATTTTAAAAAGCATAAAAATCTCAACTACATTGCCTAATTTTCACCTTAACAGCTAGAAAAAGAATAGCAAACTACACTCAAAGTTAGTATTAAAGAAGACCTAAATAAATGCAAAGATTTTTCATGTTTATGGATAGGAAGATTTAACATTGTTAAAATGGCAACATTCCACAAAGTGATCTACAGATTCAATGCAACCTCCATCAATGTCCAGTGGCCTTTTGGGAAGAAATGGAAATGTCAACCTTAAAATGCATATAGAATTGCAAGGGAGTCTGAATAGCCAAAATAACTTTGAAAAGTAAAAACAAATTTGGAGTACTCACACTTCCTTATTTCAAACTTACTACAAACCTGCATGTCTTAGCTTTTGGGGGCTGTTATAAAAAATATCATAGACTAGGTGACTTATAAACAATGCACACTTATTTCTCACAGTTCCAGAAGCTGAAAAGTCCAAGATCATGGCACTGGCAGATTTGGTGTTTGGTGAAAGCTTTCAAGTTCATACATAACCATCTTTTTGCTGTGTCTTCACATGTCAGAAGGGGGCAAGGATCTCTCTGGAACCTCTTTTTTAAGGGCACTAATTGCATTCATGAAGGTTCTGACCTCATGACCTAATAACCTCCCAAAAGTTCCATTTCCTAATAGTTTATCTTGGTGGTTAGGATTTCAACATATGAATTTTGGGGCAACACAATCATTCAGACCATACCACTATAGTATTCAAAACATTGTGGTACTTGCATAAGAATATGTGATGGAATCTGTAAAGTAATGGAATGGATTTGGGAATCCAGTAATAAACCCAAACATCTATGTACAATTGATTTTCTACAAAGGTGTCAAGACCATTCAATGGGAAAAAGAACAGTCTCTTTAACAAATGTCCTGGGAAAACTGGATATCTACATGCAAAAGAATGAAATTGAACTCTTGCCTAACACCACGTATAAAATTTAACTCAAAATGGGTCAAAAACCTAAATGTAAGAGCTAAACTATGCAAATATTTGAAGAAAACATAGAAGTAAATCTTTATGGCCTTGGGTTAGGCAACGGTTTCTTAGATATGGCACCAAAAACACAAGTAACAATGACAACAACAAAATCAGATAAATTGGATCTTGTCAAAATTAAAAACTTTTGCTCTGTGAAAGAGCCTGTTATAAAGATGAAAGGACAAGGGGCGCCTGGGTGGCTCAGTCGTTAAGTGTCTGCCTTCGGCTCAGGTCATGATTCCAGGGTCCTGGGATCAAGCCCTGCATTGGGCTCCCTACTCCGCCTCCCTTCCCACCTCCGCAGGAAGCCTGCTTCTCCCTCTCCCACTCCCCCTGCTTGTGTTCCCTCTCTCGCTGTGTCTCTCACTGTCAAATAAATAAATAAAATCTTAAAAAAAAAAAAAGATGAAAGGACAAGCAACAGACTAGGCTAAAATATTTGAAAATCATGTATCCAACAAAGAACTAGTATCTAGACTACATAAAGAACACTTTAACAGAAAATGGACAAAAGACATGAACTGACATTTCATCAAAGATGGATGGATACAATGGAAAATAAGGTCATGAAAAGAGAACATGCACAATTAGCCTTTAGGGAACAGCAAATTAAAAGTAAAATGATATATTCCTATTAATTTATGAGAATGTGTAAAGTTAAAAATGTGATAACATCAATGCTGGTTAGCATGCAGAGAAACTGGATCACTGATACTTTGCTGATGGGAACGTAAAATGGTACACCTTCTACAGAAAAGTTTGGTGTTCTTTTTTCTAAAAACTGACATGGAATTATCACATGCCCCAGAAATTGCACTCTTGAGGATTTATTCCAAAGCAATGAAAACTTATGTTCCTGCAAAAACCTGCATATGAGTGTTCATAGCATCTTAATTTGTAATAGCCCCAAACTATAATCAGTCCAGGTGTCCTTCAATGGGTGGTTAATGGTTCATCCATATCATGAAATATTACTCAGCAATAAAAAGTAACAAACTATTGATACATGCAAAAAGTTGGATTAATCTTAAAGAAATTATGCTGAGTGAAAAAAGCTAATCCAAAAAAGGTTACATGTGATATAATTCCATTTACATAACATTCTTTAAATGAGGAAATTATAGAAATAAAAAATAGACTAGTTGTCAAGTATTTTGCCAAAAGGGAGGCAGCAGGGGAGCAGTGAGAAAGTACACCATATATTAAATTGGTGATTCAGTAGGAGAGGAAAAAAGAGAATGAGGCAGAAGAACATTTGAAGAAATAATGGCTGAGACTTTTCTAAAACTGAAGAAGGAAATCAAGGTAGAAATTCAAGAAATTATATAAATCCTGAGTAGAATAAATTAAAAATAAACTAGACATACAATAGTAAAGTTGCTAAAAACCCAAAATACTTCCTATGTAACAGCAAAATCTAGAATTCAAGTTGACTTCTTAACAGGAACAATGGAAGCCAGAAGACAATGGAATACCATCTTCAACAAGTATTAATTTAGAATTCTAAATATGGACATTTTGTTCTCTAAAAAGGAAGGTGAAATGAAAACAACTTTAGTCTCAAAAAACCTAACATAACTTTCCCATAGTAGATACACCACTAAAAGAAATACAAAATGGGTGCTCTTTGTTTTCTTTAGTAGAAGGAAAATGATCCAAAAATGGATACAGAAAGGAAAGGATGACAAAAAATGGTAAAGGCATGAGTAATCTAAGCAAATGTTGATTGAATAAACAATAGTTACAATAAGTTATGGAGTTTCAAATATATGTAAAATTAAACTACATCACAAAATAGCATATAAGTTGGAAAGGAGTAAATGGTATAATCTGAGAACATTGCATTGTCTGGGAACAGCTAAAAGTACCAATTTATATTATACTTTGATAAATCAAGAATTTATGTTATTGAGAGATTTAGAAGAAAAATAGAAAATTTTAGTAAAAGAGTATATAACTTCTAGCAAAAAGGAAAAGTGCAATAATAAAAGAATGCTGTATTAATAAAAGAAGAAAGAACAAAGAAAATAGAACAAGTGGTACAAAGAGAAAGTAAATAACCAGATGATATCTTTAAAGGGGGCAACATCTGTGAAAGTCATAGAGAGACAGGGGCAAGAATAGGAAGAGTCTTCAGACTGAGATATGAATGTGACACCTGTGAAAGTAGGAGGGATGAAAGGAGGATTGGAAAGGAAGATCCTTAGGCTGTAATAAAGTCCTGGTCAATCCAAATGGAAGCTTAAGAGCAAAATTTGCCTTTAGAAGAGTATTGCATTGGGTAGAAATAGGCTCTAGTATCCTCATAGTGTTCAGTTATTGGTTGGTAACTGCCCAGGGAAAGTATGGCCTTCCATCAAATAGTGTGTCAGATACCCAAACTGCTGCAGCTGCAGTCTTTCAGCTAAGTGTATTTCTTTTCTTTTTTTTTTTTTTAAGATTTTATTTATTTATTTGACAGAGAGAGACACAGCGAGAGAGGGAACACAAGCAGGGGGAGTGGAGAGGGAGAAGCAGGCTTCCCGCCGAGCAGGGAGCCTGATGCTGGGCTTGATCCCAGGATCCTGGGATCATGACCTGAGCCAAAGGCAGGTGCTTAATGACTGAGCCACCCAGGCGCCCAGCTAAGTGTATTTCTTGTAGCAGATACTTTTCTAAAGGGAATACTAAGTGGCACACCACCATGGCTGCCACACAAGTGTACAATATTACCAGCATTGATTAACAAACTTGGCCGCATTGACACATAAACACTGAATCTAACTACTGCAGAACACATATACTTTTCTGATACATATGAAATATTTATAAAAGTTGATTATATAATTGGTCATAAATCAATTGAGTTCAGAATCAAAAACAAACAATAAGGCCCAAACCCCACATATTTTAAAAATGAAACAAGAAGCTTCAAAAGTAACTCAAGGATCAAAAGATAAATAATGGGAATTAGGAAGTATATTTAACTAAGAGATAATAAAAATACATTATATCTAAACTGATGTTTTGAGGAACCTCCATACTGTTTTGTACAGTGGCTGCACCAGCTTGCATTCCCAGCCAACAGTGTAAGAGGGCTCCCCTTTCTCCCCATCCTCACCAGCATCTGTTCTTTCCTGTGTTATTAATCTTAGCCATCCTGACAGTTGTGAGGTGATATCTCATCATGACTTTGATTTCTATTTCCCTGATGCTGAGTGATGTTGAGCATCTTTTCATGTTAGCCATCTGGATGTCTTCTTTGGGAAAATGTCTATTCATGTCTTCTGCCCATTTCTTAACTGGATAATTTGTTTCTTGGCTGTTGAGTTTGATAAATTCTTTATAGATTTTGGATACTAACTTTTTAATCAGATATGTCACTTGCAAGTATCTTCTCCCATTCCATAGGTTGCCTTTAATTTTTGTTGATTGTTTCCTTCACTGTGCGGAAGCTTTTTATCTTGCTGAAGTCCCAATAGTTCATTTTTGCTTTTGTTTCCCTTGCCTCTGGTGACATTTCTAGTAAGAAGTTGCTGCCTGTGTTGTCTCTAGGATTTTAATGGTTTCTTGTCTCACATTTAGGTCTTTCATCCATTTCGAATTTATTTTTGTGTATGGTGTAAGAAAGTGATCTAGTTTCATTCTTTTGCATGTTGCTGCCCAGTTTTCCCAACACCATTTGTTGAAGGGACTGTCCTTTTTTCCACTGGACATTCTTTCATCCTCTGTCAAAGATTAGTTGACCATAAAGTTGTGGATCCATTTCCGGGTTGTCTATTATGTTCCATCGATCTATGTGTCTGTTTTTGTGCCAGTGCCATACTGTCTTGATGACTATAGCTCTGTAATATAGCTTCAAGTCCAGAATCATGATGCCTCCAGCTTTGTTTTTCTTTTTCAAGATTGCTTTATCTGTTCACGGTCTTTTGTGGTTCCATACAAATTTTGGGATGGTTTGTTCTAGCTCTGTGAAAAGTCCTGGTAGTATTTTGATAGGGATTGCATTAAATGTTTGGGTAGTATAGACATTTTAACAATATTTGTTCTTCTAATCTGTGAGCATGGAATGTTTTTCCATTTCTTTGTGTTCTCTTCAATTTATTTCATAAGTGTTCTATAGTTTTCAGAGTAAGATCTTTTACCTCTTTGTTTGGGTTTATTCCTAAGGATCTTATTGTTTTTGGTGCAATTGTAAATGGAATCAATTATTTGATTTCTTTTTCTGCTGCTTCAGTATTGGTGTATAGGGAAATTTATAATCTTAAATGCATTATTAGAAGAAAGACTTAAAAGCAGTGACCTGTTCCCCCATCTCAAGAAATTTGACAAATAACAGTAAATTAAGCCCCCTAAAAGTAGGTGGGAGTAAAGAAAATATAAATACAATAAATTAATAAAATAGAAAACAAATAAAAAAGATCAATAAAAACAATAGGTTTTACTTTTGAATGTAATAAAATTGATAAAATACTGGAAAGAACAATAAAGAAGAAAAAGAGAAGGTACAAATAATCAGTAATAAGAATAGAAGGGGGACAACACTATAGATCCTATAGATATTAAAATAATCATGAGGATATTATGAATAACTTTATGTCCATAAAGTAGAAATTTTAGATAAGCAAAGAAGACGAATTCCTGGAAAAAAATAGAATTTACCACATTATCACAAAAATAAATTTTTTAAAAAATCTCAGTTGTCCTAGAGTCATTAAAGAAATTGAAGCTGTAAATAATTTTCTTCCTACAAAGAAAATTCCAGGTTGGATGGCTTTACTGATAATTCTACATGCATTTAAAAGGGGGAAAAATCCACCAAAATTACTGAAACTTTCTCAGAGAATAGATAAATAGGAAAAACATTCCAATTTGTTTCTTGAGGCCAGCCCAATATTGATTAAAAATCTTACAATGGCATTATCAAAGAAGTAAATTGCAGACTAGTCTTATGCATAAACATAGATGCAAAAGTACTAAGGAAAATATTAGCTCCCCAAACCAGCAATACACAAAAAGTATAATATATCATTAACAAATGGGGTTTATTCCAGGAATGCCAGGTTGGCTTAACATTTGAAAATCATTTAATGATATTGTAAGAGGGTTGTGTGGGGATGGATTGTGGCTGCACTTGTGGTGAGCATAGCATAGCATATGAAGATGTTGAATCACTATGTTGTACACCTGAGATTAATGTGATATTATGTGTCAACTACACTCAAATTAAAAATTAAAAAGGAAAATCAGTATATTTGCAACATTAACTGAATAATCATCATCTTAATATATGCAGACCAAGAATTTCACAAAGTTTAACATCTATTCATAATAATAATTTTTAGAGGGCGCCTGGGTGGCTCAGATGGTTAAGCGTCTGCCTTCGGCTCAGGTCATGATCCCAGGGTCCTGGGATTGAGTCCCGCATTGGGCTCCCTGCTCAGCGGGAAGCCTGCTTCTCCCTCTGCCTCTCTCTCTCTCTCTCTCTGTCTCTTATGAATAAATAAATAAAATCTTTAAAAATAATAATAATAATAATTTTTAGAAACATTGCCAAACTAGGAATAGAAGGGAACTGCCTTAATCTGATAAAAGGTAGCCACAAAAACATGTACTGCATATTATACTCAATGGTGAAATACTGGAAGCATTCTTCCTAAGGTTGGAAGTGAGACAAAAATGCATGCTACCAGCACTCCTATTCAAAATTGTATTTAATTAAAGTAAGAAATAGTAATAAAATACAGAAGGATTGAAAATTAAGAAATAAAAGTGTCATTATTTTAACTATATTGTGTACATTGAACTCCAAATTAATTAAAAATTATTAGAATTAAAAAGATAATGGGGCACCTGCCTGGCTCAGTCGGTTAAGCCTCCAACTCTTGATTTTGGCTCAGGTCATGATCTCAGGGTCATGAGATCAAACCCCATATCAGGCTCCACACTCAGCATGGAATCTGCTTGGGATTGTTTCTCCCTCTTCCCCTCCCCCTTCCCCTGTTCACACTCTCTCTAAATATACAAATAAACAAAATATTTTTAAAAATATAATTATTAAAATCAAGATAAATATCACTTGTTTTTCTATATACTAGGAGAAAAAAGTTAAAATGCAGTGTTAAAAACATATCATTGACAATAGAATCAAAGGTTATGTGTGAATAAATCAAATTAAGGATATGCAAGAGCTCTACACAGAAATTTAAAGCATTATTTAGAGAAATCCAAGATGATGTGAATAAATAGAAGGCTATACCATTGCATTAGCTAGGATTCCCATAGGAAAGAGATTATTCAATTAGAATAAATGGGGAAAGGGTATTTACAAAAGTAACTATTTACAAAGGTATAGTATATCACAGGGGAACCACAAGGATACCATAGGACCTAGGGCTAATAACAGTGGGGTTGTGGTTACCAAGCCTAGTCCAGGAGGGACAAGGAGAGGAAACAGTTATTAGAATCCAAAAAGATAAGTCCTGTAGAGATAAATGCCTTAAAATAAGCAATAATTTCAGTTGAGGCCAGGCCAAGACAACCTTTCAAGGAGAGACTCAGTGGAATAAATACTCTGACCTCACCCTCCCCTCTCATTGTGATCTCCTTCTGGGGTACCCCATTGGCCAAACCTAACCAGAAGCCAGGGGGCAAGGAATTCCATTAACATAGTCTTATGCTTAGAACAGTGGACAGGATGAAATAGAATGATGGGTTTGGATGAGTAATTAGAAGATAACCAGCACTATCATATTGATGATATAGAAGACAATATGAAACAATGTTAGTTCCCTCCAGATTGATATATAGATAGAATTTAATCTCAACCAAAATCTCCACAAGTTTATTTTGTGAGATTTGACAACCTGATTGTTTATATAGAAATGCACAAGGCCAAGACATCTTTGAAAGAGAACAAGGTGGACTATGCGCTAGCAAGAAAGATTATAAAACCAGTTTAATTAGGACTTTGGGTATTGGTACACAAATAGACAAATAGGCCATTGGAATGGAATGGAGAGTCCAGAAACAGACCCATGCATATTTAGATACTGAATTTATTGCAAAGGTGGCATTGCACAAGAGTACGGAAAGGGTGGGTTTTTCAATAAATAGTGCTGGATCAATGGGATATCCACTTGGAAAAAAACAAAATGACGCCCTACCTCTTACCACACAAAATAAGCAAACAAAAAAAAAAACAAAAAGCCCCAATTAGAGGTAGGTTGTATATATAAGAATAAAAGACAAAACAATAAGGTTTCCAGAATATAAGGGAGGACCATCATGACCATGAATTCTTAGTACATAAAAAGTATAGGATTGTAAAATTGTATTGCATTAAAATTAACAAATTATGTTTATCCATTCAAAATACCATTGAGAGAATGAAAGCTAAGTCACAAAGTGATTGTAGATTTTTACTGCATATGCAATAGAAAAGTGTTCATATCTAGAATATATGAAGGATTATAATAATAAGAGTAAACAAAGCAACCCAATAAGAAAGTCAGACATTCTGGGATTTATTCCAAAGATGTAAGGATAGTCCAACATTCGCAAATCAATCAGCATGATACACCACATCAACAAAATGAAGGATAAAAATCATATCATTATCACAATACATTGCAGAACAAGCATTTGACAAAACTCAACATCCATTATGATAAAACTCCCAACAAAATGGGTTTAGAAGGAACATACCTCAACATAATAAAGGCCATATGTGAAAAACCCACAGCTAACATCATAGTCAATGGTGAAACTGAGAGCTTTTCCTCTAAGATCAGGAACAAGACAAGGATGTCCACGCTCACCACTTTTATTCAACATAGTACTGGAAGTCCTAGCCACAGTAATCAGACAACAAAAAGAAATGAGGCATCCATATTGGAAAGGAAAAAGTTAAACTGTCACTATTTGCAGATGACATGATACTATATATAGAAAACCCTAAAGACTCTACCAAAAATTATTAAAAGTAATAAATGAATTCAGTATAGTTGCAGGATACAAAATTAATACCCAGAAATTGATTTCATTTTCAAACACCAATAATGAAGTAGCAGAAAGAGAAATTAAGAAAATAATTCCATTTACAATTACACCAAAAATAATAAAGTATCTAGGAACAAATTTTACTGAGGAGGTGAAAGACCTGCACTCTGAAAACAATAAAACATTGATGAAGAAATTGAAGACCACAAAAACAAATGGAAAGATATACCAATCTCATGGACTAGAAGAATTAATATTGTTAAAATGTCCATATCCACAATCTACAGATTCAATGCAATTCCTATTAAAATACCAACAGCATTTTCCACAGAACTAGAACGAATAGTACCAAATTTGTATGGAGCCACAAAAGATTCCAAATAGCCAAAGTAATCTTGAGAAAGAACAAAGCTGGGGGCGGAGCAAGCTGGCGGAGGAGCAGGAGACCTGGATTTCGTCTGGTCCCAGGAATTCAGCTGGATAGGGATCAAACCATTCTGAACACCTACGAACTCAACAGGAGATCGAAGAAAAGAAGAGCAACAACTCTCTGAACAGAAAAGCGACCACTTTCTGGAAGGTAGGACGTGCGGAGAAGTGAATCTGAGGCGATATTCGGGAGGATAGACGGCGGGGGAGGGGCCTCCGTCGGCCGCTTCTGGCAAGTGATAGAGCCGCGGGGCACAAAATCGGGACTTTTAGAGTCTGCTCCGCTGAGGGACGTCACTCTGGTGGCGAAGTGGGGGGTGGAACCCTCGCGGGACAGTGTGGTCTCAGGACCCTCGGGGTCACAGAAAGACCGGGGGTGCCTGAGTGCGGCAGAGCTCCCAGGGATCGGAGCAGGGAAGCCGGCTGCAGAGACGGAGCCCAGGCGCGGGCTCTCAGCTCGGGGTTGTCATAGACCGTGATCCGCGGCACAGTCGGGCCACTGCTCCTCCAGCAGGGACCCAACAAGCGGCAGATCCGGGGACACTCACCTTCTTCCCCCGGGAGGAGAGGTGCGGGAGCGCACCGCGGGGATCTGCTGGGTTTGGAGACTCCACCCGGGGTCGGGGGCCAGATAGAAAGGCGCGGTCACAGGCCGGGTGAGCGCGGAGTGCGGCCGGAGACCGGGGAGACGGGAGTGACTGACGGCTTTTCTCTGGGGGCGCACTGAGGAGCGGGACCCCGAGTTCTCGGCTCCGCCGGGGCGGAGACTGGGAGGCCGCCATTTTCACTCTCCGCCTCCAAAGCTGTACGGAAAGCTTGCAGGGAACAAAAGCTCCGGAGAGCAAACCCGAGCAGATGACTTAGCCCGGACCGGCAAGGGCGGGGCAATTCCGCCTCCGGCAAAGACATTTGGGAACCACGGCAACAGGCCCCTCCCCCAGAAGATCAGCGAGAACAGCCAGCCAAGACCAGGTTTACCGATCAATGAGAACGGCAGAACTCCAGCGCTAGGGGAACACTGCACATAGAATTCATGGCTTTTTTACCATGATTCTTTAGTCTTTCAAGGTTAATTATTTTTTTTAACTGTCTTTTTTTCTTTTTTCTTTTTTTCTTTTTTTTTTTTGAATTTTTCTTTTTCCCTTTTTCAACCAACATCTTATCAATCCCTTTTTTAAAAAAACATTTTTATTTTTCATTTTTAGAGTCATATTCTATCCCTTCATAGTAGTTACCCATATTTTTGGCATATATATATAAGTTGTTCTCTCTTTAAAATTTTGAGATAGTTTCTTTGAACAGATCAAAATATACTCTAAATCTCTAGTGTATGGTTTTTTTCTACTCCCCTGCCTGATCACATTCTCTCCCTTTTTTCTTTTTTCTTTTTTTTTAAATCCTCTTCTTTCTTTTTTCAAACAACTTATCACTTCCTTTTATAAAATTTTTTATAATTTCCATCTTTACAGTCATATTCTATCCCTTCATCATATCAACCCTTATTTTTGTACATATATAAGTTTTTCTTTCTTTAAAATTTTGGGAGGCACTTTCTTTTAACAGACCAAAATACACCCAAAATCTAGTGTGTGGCACTGATCTATAAACCAGCCTGATCATATTTGATCACATTCTGTTTTTGTTTTGTTTTGTTTTGTTCTGTTTTTGTTTGTTTTTATCTTTATCTTTATCTTTTTCTTTTTTCTTTTTTTCTTTCTTTTTCTTTTTTCTCTCTTTCCCTTCTTTTCCCAAGCTTCAGGTCTTTTCTGATTTGTTTAGAGTGTATTTTCTGGGGACGTTGTTACCCTGCTAGCATTTTGTTCTCTCATTAATCTATTCTCCTCTGCACAAAATGACAAGACGGAAAAAATCACCTCAACAAAAAGAACAAGAGGTAGTACCGACTGCCAGGGACCTACTCAATACCGACATTAGTACGATGTCAGATCTAGAGTTCAGAATCATCACTTTAAAGATACTAGCTGGGCTTGAAAAAAAGCATGGAAGTTATTAGAGAAACCCTTTCTGGAGAAGTAAAAGAACTAAAATCTAACCAAGTAGAAATCAAAAAGGCTATTAATGAGGTGCAATCAAATATGGGGGCGCTAACTGCTAGGATAAATGAGGCAGAAGAAAGAATCAGTGAGATAGAAGACCAAATGATGGAAAATAAAGAAGCTGAGAAAAAGAGAGATAAACAACTACTGGATCATGAGGGCAGAATCCGAGAGATAAACGATACCATAAGATGAAACAACATTAGAATAATTGGGATCCCAGAAGAAGAAGAAAGAGAGAGAGGGGCAGAAGGTATAATGGAGCAAATTATAGCAGAGAACTTCCCTAATTTGGGGAAGGAAACAGGCATCAAAATCCAGGAAGCACAGAGAACCCCTCTCAAAATCAATAAAAATAGGTCAACACCCCGACATCTAATAGTAAAACTTACGAGTCTCAGAGACAAAGAGAAAATCCTGAAAGCAGCTCGGGAGAAGAGATATGTAACCTACAATGGTAGAAACATTAGATTGGCAACTTATCCACAGAGACCTGGCAGGCCAGAAAGGACTGGCAGGACATATTCAGAGCACTAAATGAGAAAAATATGCAGCCAAGAATACTATATCCAGCTAGGCTGTCATTGAAAATTGAAGGAGAGATAAAAAGCTTCCAGGACAAACAAAAACTAAAGGAATTTGCAAACACGAAACCAGCCCTACAAGAAATATTGAAAGGGGTCCTCTAAGCAAAGAGAGAGCCTAAAAGCAACATAGACCAGAAAGGAACACAAACAATATACAGTAACAGTCACTTTACAGGCAATACAATGGCACTAAATTCCTATCTTTCAATAGTTACCCTGAATGTAAATGGGCTAAATGCCCCAATCAAGAGAAAGAACAAAGCTGGAGGTATCACCATCCCGGATTTCAAGGTATACTACAAAGTTGTAGTAATCAAAACAGCATAGTATTGGCACAAAAACAGACGCATAGATCTATGAAACAGAATAGAGAGCCCAGAAAGGGACCCTCAACTCTATGGTCAACTAATCTTCAAAAAAGCAGGAAAGAATATCCAATGGAAAAAAGACAGTCTCTTCACCAAACGGTGCTGGGAAAACTGGACAGCCACATGAAGAATGAAACTGGACCATTCTCTTACACCATACAAGGAAATAAACTCAAAATGGATGAAAGACCTAAATGTGAGACAGGAATCCATCAAAATCCTAGAGGAGAACACAGGCAGTAACCTCTTCAACCTTGGCTGCAGCAACTTCTTGCAAGACACGTCTCTAAATGCAAGGAAAACAAAAGTAAATATGAACTATTGGGACTTCATCAAGATAAAAAGCTTCTGTACAGCAAAGGAAACTAAATGGCAACCTACGGAATGGGAGAAGATATTTGCAAATGACATATCAGATAAAGGGCTGGTATCCAAGATCTTTAAAGAACTTATCAAACTCAACACCCAAAAAATGAATAATCCAGTCAAGAAATGGGCAGAAGACATGAACAGACACTTCTCCACAGAGGACATAAAATGGCCAACAGACACGAAAAAATGCTCCACATTGTCATCAGGGAAATATAAATCAAAACCATAATGAGATACCACCTTACACCAGTTAGAGTGGCCAAAATTAACAAGACAAGGAACAACAAATGTTGGCAAGGATGCAGAGAAAAGGGAACGCTCTTACACTGTTGGTGGGAATGTAAGCTGGTACAACCACTCTGGAAAACAATATGGAGGTTCCTCAAGAAGTTAAAAATAGAGCTACCCCATGACCCAGCAATTGCACTACTGGGTATTTACCCCAAAGATACAGATGTAGTGAAAAGAAGGGGCACCTGAACCCTAATGTTCATAGCAGCAATGTCCACTATAGCCAAACTGTGGAAGGAGATGAGATGTACTTCAACAGATGAATGGATAAAGAAGATGTGGTTCATATATACAATGGAATATTACTCAGCCATCAGAAAGGATGAATACCTAACATTTACATTGACATGGATGGAACAGGAGGGTATTATGCTAAGTGAAATAAGTCAATCAGAAAAAGACAATTATATGGTTTCACTCATATGTGGAATATAAGAAATAGCATAGAGGATCATAGGGGAAGGAAGGGAAAATTGGGAAGAAATCGGAGAGGGAGACAAACCATGAGAGACTCTTGGCTCTGGGAAACAAACTGAGGATTGTAGAAAAGGGGGTGGGTGGGGAGATGAGGTAACTGAGTGGTGGGCATTAAGGAGGGCATGTGAGGTGATGAGCACTGGGTCTTATATGCAACTAATGAATTATTGAACACTACACCAAAAACTAATGATGTACTATATGTTGGCTAATTGAATTTAAATAAAATAAAAAATAAAATGAAAAAATAAATAGAAAATGTTAAAAAAAAAAAAAAAAAGAATAGAGAGCCCAGAAATAAACTCACAGTTATATGGTCAACTAATATTCAACAAAGGAAGCAAGAATATGCAATGGCAAATACTCTCTTCAACAAATGGTGTTGGGAAAACTGGACTGTAACATGCAAAAGAATGAAAGTGGACCACTTTCTTACACCATACACAAAAATAAACTAAAAATGCGTTGAAGACCTAGATGTAAGACCTGAAACCATAAAAATCCTAGAAGAGAACATAGGCAGTGATTTCTCTGACATCAGCTGTAGCAATATGTTTCTAGAAATGTCCCCTAAGCAAGGGAAACAAAGGCAAAAATAAACTATTGGGACTACACCAAAATAAAATCTTTTGCACAGCAAAGAAAATCATCAACAAAACAACCTACTGAATGGAATAAGATATTTGCAAAGGATATATCCAATAAGGGGTTAATATCCAAAATATATAAAGAACTTACACAGTTCAACATCAAAAAAACCCCAAATAGTCCAATTTAAAAAAGGGCAGGGGACATTTTTCCAAAGAAGACATCCAGATGGCCAACATGAAAAAATGTTCAACATTATTCATCATCAGAGAATGCAAATCAAACCACAAGGAAATATCACCTTATACCTGTCAGAGTGGCTAAAAATAATAAAAAAAGAAAGAAAGAAAGAAAGAAAGAAAAGAAAGAAAGAAAGAAAGAAAGAAAAGAAAGAAAGAAAGAAGAAAGAAAGAAAAAGAAAGAAAGAAAGAAAGAAAGAAAAGAAAGGAAGAAAGAAATAACAAGTGTTGGTGAGAATGTGGAGAAAAAGGAACCCTCGTGCATTACTGGTGGGAATGTAAATTAATACAGCCGCTGTGGAAAATAGTATGGAGGTTCTTCATAAAATTAAAAATGGAAATACCATGTGATCCAATAATTCCACTACTCGATATTTACCCAAATGTACCCAAAATCATTAGTTCAAAAAGAAATATGCACTTCACACTTGTTGTGATGAACACCAGGTATTGTATGTGTTGAATCACTAAATTGTACACCTGAAACTAATATTACACTGTATGTTAACTAACTGTAATTTAAATAAAACTTAAACTGATAAGAACAGATAAAAACTTTAAGAAATAAAGAGAAAAAAAAAGAAATATGCACCTCTATGTTTATTGCACCATTATTTACAATAGCCAAGATACAGAAGCAACCCAAGTGTTCATCCATAGATGAATGGATAATGAAGATATCTTCTTTATCCATATACACACACACACATATATATATAATGGAAATTTACTCAGCCATTATACAGGATAAGATCTTGCCATTTGTGACAACATGGATGGACCTAATGGTATTATGCTAAGTGAAATAAATCAGAGAAAGACAAATACCATATGGTTTCATTTATATGTGGAATCTAAAAACCAAAACAAATGAATAAACAAACAAAAAGCAGAATCATACCTATAAATACAGGGAACAAATTGATGGTTGCTAGAGGGGAGGGGGTGGGAAATGGGCAAAAAGGAGTGAAGGGGAGTGAGAGATATTGGCTTCCAGTAATGTAATGAATATGTCATGGGAATGAAAGGCACAGCACAGGGAATAGAGTCAATGATACCGTAACAGCACTGTATGCTGCGCCATGGTAGCTACACTTGTGGTGAGCATAGCATTACAGAGAGAGATGTTGAATCACCATGTTGTATACCTGAAACTAATGTAACATTGTGTGCCAACTGTACTCAAGGAAAAAAAGTCACACATTGCCCTAAAAGGGGTTATCAAATGGCCAATAAAAAATATAAAAAGATGTCCTGATGTTATAAATCATCTGGAAATTTTAAATTAAAACACAATGAAATACCTTACACACTCACAAAAAAGGCTAAGATTAAAAAAGCAATCTTTGGTGTTGGTTGTGATCTCTCCTCTTTCATTCATGATTTTGTTGATTTGGGTCATTTCTCTTTTCTTTTTGATAAGTCTGGCCAGGGGGTTATCAATCTTGTTAATTTTTTCAAAGAACCAGCTCCTAGTTTCGTTGATCTGTTCTACTGTTCTTTTGGTTTCTATTTCATTGATTTCTGCTCTGATCTTTATTATGTCTTTTCTCCTGCTGGGTTTAGGCTTTATTTGCTGTTCTTTCTCCAGCTCCTTCAGGTGTAGGGTTAGGTTGTGTACTTGAGACCTTTCTTGTTGCTTGAGAAAGGCTTGTATTGCTATATACTTTCCTCTTAGGACTGCCTTTGCTGCATCCCAAAGATTTTGAACAGTTGTGTTTTCATTTTCATTGGTTTCCATGAATATTTTTAATTCTTTAATTTCCTGGTTGACCCATTCATTCTTTAGTAGGATGCTCTTTAGCCTCCATGTATTTGAGTTCTTTCCGACTTTCCTCTTGTGCTTGAGTTCTAGTTTCAAAGCATTGTGGTCTGAAAATAGGCAGGGAATGATCCCAATCTTCTGGTACCAGTTGAGACCTGATTTATGACCTAGGATGTGATCAATTCTGGAGAGACGAACCATGAGAGACGATGGACTGTGATAAACAAACTGAGGGTTCTAGAGGGGAGGGGGGTGGGAGGATGGGTTAGCCTGGTGATGGGTATTAAAGAGGGTACGTTCTGCATGGAGCACTGGGTGTTATGCACAAACAATGAATCATGGAACACTACATCAAAAACTAATGATGGAATGTATGGTGATTAACATAACAATAAAAAATTTTAAAAACAAACAAACAAAAAAAACCAATCTAACATTGACTAATAATTCTGTTGTCTGGCTTATGGAACAAAGGGTACGTTTTTACACTGCTGGTATGCCTATAAATTGCTTGTATCAATCAGGGTCCAGTCAGGAGACAGAAACCACATTACTATTTTATCAGAAACCACAAATTGTTTTGTCATAAGGAAATTAATATAAAGAATTGTTGACCAAGCATTGGACAAATAAAAAAGCAAAAAGAGAATAATAAGTCATCATAGATATCATAATGGCAGGAAGCAGCTACCACCCCTAGGGCTAGGAAACACAGAGAAATTTTGGAATTACTAAGTCCTAGAAGTGAGGAGACATCCTGCAGATATGAAACTCAGATCTCTGAGTGGGGGCACAGGTCTGCATATGCTTCTATCTCTGATTACAGAGGAGGGTCCCCAGTGGAAGGCTTCTGAGGAGGAGACACTTCTGGCTGGTGGTGGGGTGTCTGAAGGGGTGCAATGTCTGAGGGGATGCAATGTTCTGGAAACATTGGGAAAACTGCAAACTGGATTCAGCTGCCATTATAGGCAGGAATTTATGCTGCTCAAGCACTCCCTATTGGCAAAGCCTACCAGGGAGCCAGCAGGCAAAACATAAATGTGGTTTGCTTAACATGCACTCCAATATCACAAAGCAAAATACAGAATGTGGGCTTGAATCTTAAGAAAAAATTCCTTAATAACCAGCATAGTCAACTCATTTGGCTAGTAAGCATCCATACACACCCTTCTACATGTATTTTCATTTCCATATACCAACAAAATAACCCTTTGTATTTGGTTAACAATATGTAATTATCCTCCAAACCACTGTCATAGTCTCTCCAAAATGAGGAGTGACAAAATTCCAATAGTCATTGTATACATCTCTGGACCATGTTGATTTCTCCTCAAATTCAGGCATAGCCCATCTGAAAATTCTGTTACCTAAAGACTAAATTGTAAAGTTAACCTCCAACAATAATCTTTATATAAAATAATGAGAAAGAGGACAGAGAAAAAGAAATTAGTCAAATATACACATATAATGTATATATATATATATATACATACATTCAAAAACAAGTAAGAAAATGTCTCATTTCTATTTATACAGCCTCTGGTTCTGAATATCTAGTTAATATCTAAAGCATTCTTTTTTCACTACCCATTCAAATAACCCTTGCTCCAGCTTGTGCCGCCTTGTGGGGAGACACACAGTTTTATTTCTAAAAGGTTTGAATCCCTTTTTGTCTTACCTATTTTCTGTTTGATACAGTTTTGCATTAACTTTTACTATTGGGCACATACTATAGAGGTACCCCAGAGAATCTTCTGGGTGCCAGCCATAGTCCCCCGACCCCTTTGTCTAGCAGAAACCCAGTTTCCCTTGGAGATCAGGATCAATCACTCCAGCCAGTAGAGTGACCTCCTTTCCTGACTGTTGGTTCAGGTGGCATAAGAACCTCCAAATATCCAATAGCAGGCAGCAGTCTCAAATTCCAATCCAATGGAACCACTGTTGTGTTCCCTGCTGAAAACAAATCCTCCCTTAGTAAATAAGACCTCCAAGCCAGCAAACTCAAAGTTACCAGGACAAGAAGCAAAAATTCTGCAAGTGGGTTACTGGAGCCACTCCACACCCACTTAGGATATTATCTTCAAACTGATGCCACAACAGAGTCTTCAGCAGCCTGCCCACTGTTCAATCAGTCCAGCTGTTTCTAGGTGATACGGCATATGGTAAAACAAATTCCATGGCATGAGCCCATTTATGTACTTCTTTTGCTGTGAAATGAGTTTCTTATTCAGAATCAATGTCATTAAAATACCATGATAGCGAATAAGGCATTCCACAAGTGCACACATGGTGGTGCTAGCAGAAACATTAGAGTGAATCATACCCAGGGTGACTGTCTATTCCAGTGAAGTCAAATGTCTTCCCCCTCCTTTGACAGAAGCAACCCTATGTAGTTAACCTCCCACCAGGTGGATGGCTTGTCCCCTCCAAGGGAATAGAACTAAGTATTCTTCTTTTCTCCTGGCACGTTAGGCACAATATCCAGGTAATCTTTATAAGAAGATATCCAAAAATTCTCCTGACCAGTTGACCCCCAGAAATTTCACTGAGATGGTATGATCTGAATTTTTATGGTGTTTGTTTTCCATCTTCTGATTCTCATGTTTAACTAAGGAATCTAAAGTCCTTGCTACTTCCCCCTTATCAGGTACAATAATTGTAATGCTATCAATGTAGAACACCAGTGTAATATTTTTTGGAACATCAGGATAGTTAGCATATTTGATATTATGGCACAGAGCCAGATTGCAGCCATAAGGCCAGATTGTCAAGGTGTACTGTTAGCCCAGTCAGGTAAAACTAAACTGATTCTTTTGATCCTTGCAAACTTTAATATAAAGCAAAAGCATTTTCTAAGTCAATAGCTGCATACCAGATGTCAGGGGGTGTGTTGATTTGTTCTAGTAAATACAGCACATCTAGAAAGCAGCTGTTACCATCTGATAAAGTTTATAAGAGTTCATAGACATTCTCCAAGTTCCCTCCTATATCAGCACAGTCCAAACAGGAGAGTTAAATGAGAATGTGATACGTATCAACACCCCTCTTTCTTTTAAGTCTCTGATAGTGTTACTATTTCCTACAGTTTCCACAAGCATTAAAGTTTTGCTTTTGGTTTACTATCCTTGTATGAAGGTGAAGTTCCTGAGGCTAATACTTAACTCTTCCTACAATAATAGCTCTCATTTCTTGGATAAAATAGCAAATGTGGAGATTCTGTCATTGTCTGAATATATCTGCTTCAATTGTATATTCAAGAACTAGGGTAAATAGCCACAGGGTGAGTTATCCTACCTATTTAGTCACTGTGATTCAAACATAGGTCAAAACTCTGCTTACCACTTTACCACCATGAGCTCACATTTAGACTCATGGATCAGAATGATGATTTGGGTCCTCAGAAGTTAACATTAACTCAGAGACAGTGTCTAGTATCCCCCAAAGGTCTGAATATTTCCTTTTTCCCAGTGTTGCCACTATGGTGAATGGCCACAGGTCCCTTTGGAGAAAGTCTGGGCTAAGATTTACAGTACATATTTATAGCAATGCTGCAGGGTTTTTCCTCAGGGGATCTAGCCTCTCCTTCAATCACAGAGTTCTGGGTCTGTCTGTGAACTTCTTGGGTCTTGGAACTGGGTTCTTAGAGGCCATGAAATTCCATTTTACTGATTCCAGTAAAGTTTCTATAAGACTGGAGCTTTCTTGTTATTTAGATCAAGTATCATTTTAATAGTATGCTCATCTATTTCATTCCTAAGGACACTGATGAATTAGCTATCATCAAAGATCCCTGAGGACTAAAACATTGTGTTCATTGCTTTATCCTCATTACTTATTACAGTATTTATTTTCATCTTCTCTTGTAGTTAAGTGCTGATAGTTGGCTGTGGTAGTGGTGATGGTGAGTGTACAAACTGTATATGATGAAATCACCCCATCATTTCTATCCTTGTAAGGCTTTGGATTATTTCCTCTACATTATGCCATGGAAGTTCTAGCATCTTAACCTCATAAAATGTAGGCCACCATTTAGTCTAAATTTTAGTCAACTAGCCAATTAAACTCTTAGAGCTACTTCCTTCTGAAACTCCTAGAGCTACTTCCTTCTGCACAAGCTAATGCATTAAATCCAGAATCTCTGTAAGTATACCTGTATCAATAAATTTGGGCTGATACAGTCTTAGATTCCATCTTTCTTGGTAAAACACTCTTAGAATCCATTTCTGTATATATTCCCTCAGATTTATGGTAATGTAACTCAGCAAAATCTTCAAATTTTGACCAAGTATAAACTATTTCCTCTTGAGTCAGACTCAGTACTTGCCCATCAGGAACATGTTGAGATCTGATCCTAGTAATGGGTGTAGTGGCAAAAAGTAGTAGGGGAGTGGATCTTAAGAAAAATAGACATCTCTTGGCAAGGCAACTTTGGAAAATAATTTGACATTATCTACTGAAGTTGACCATATGCATATTCTATGACCCAGCAATTCTATTCCTAGGTATGTGCCTAGCAGAAATTTATGCACATGTACCACAGAGGACATATACAAGAGTGTTCATAGCAGTATTGTATCTCACATTCCCAAACTGGAGACAACCTTAATGTCCATCAACAGTAGAATGGATGAATAAATTGTGGTATAGTCACACAATGGAATTCTACACAGCAATGAGGATGAATGAGTTGTTGCTGCACACAAAATTAAGGATGAATTTCATAAATATGATATTTTGGGAATGAAGATAAAACAAAACAGATATATATATATGCACACACATATATAGGGTTTCATTTATATAAAGTTCAAAACAAGAAAAACTAATTTATATTGGATATTGATTATTCTGAGGAAGTCTCCTGGCATACTGGCAATGTTCTATTTCTTGACCTAATTTGTGGCTACACAGATGTGTTCATTTTGTGAATGTCACTGAGTTCCATACTTATGTTCACTTTTCTGTATTTGTGTACATTCAAATTAAAAATGTTTTTAAGCAAATCAAAACCATGAGATATTACCTCACACCTGTTAGAATGGCTGTTATCAAAAAGATAAATAAGTGTTGGCGAGGACTTGGAGGAAAAGGAATTCTTGTGCACTATTCTTGGGAATGAAAATTGGTGAAGCCTTTTTGGAAAACAGTATGGATATTCCTCAAAAAATTAAAAATAGAGTTAGGGTTAGAAAAATAGAACTATTATCTATCCAGCAATTCCACTTCTGAGCATTTAACCAAAGAACACAATACCAATTCAAAAAAATATATGAACCACCATGCTCATTGAAATGTTATTTATAATAGCCAAGGCATGGAAACAAACTGTTCATTGACAGATGAAAGGATAAAGAACATGTGAGATATATATATATTATATATAATATATATATAATATATATATAATGGAATATTAATTAATATATTTTATGTTATATTTATTATAAATATAATATATATAAAATTATATATGTATAATATATATTACTTGAATTCCAGTTAGTTAACATACAGTGTAATATTAGTTTCAGGTGTACAATGTAGTGAGTCAATGCTACATACAACACCCACTGCTCATTACAACAAGGGCACTCCTTAATCCCTATCACCTATTTAACATATCCCCCACCCATCTCTTCTCTGGTAACCATCAGTTTGTTCTCTATAAATAAGAGTCTGTTTCTTGGTTTGCCTCTCTCTCTCTCTTTTTTTCCCCTTTGCTCATTTCTTTTGTTTCTTAAATTCTACATATGAGTGAGATCATATGGTATTTTAATTTCTCTGATTGACTTATTTCACTTAGCATTATACTCTCTACTTTCATTAATGTTGATACAAATATCATGATTTCATTATTTTTTATGGCTGAGTAATATTCCATTGTGTATGGAATATTACTCAGCCTCTTCTTTATCCATTCATCAAATGATGGACACTTGGGTTCTTTCCATAATTAGAGATACCTGTGCTATTGTAGATAATTATGCTACAAACCTCAGGGTGCATGTACCCCTTTGAACTACTATTTTTGTATTTTGGGGATAAATATCTAGTAGTGCAATTGCTAAATCATAGGGTAGTTCTATTTTAACTTTTTGTGGAACCTCCATACTGTTTTCCAGAGTGGCAGCACAAGTTTGCATTCCCACCAACAGTGCAAGAGGGTTCCCCTTTTTCCACACCCTCACCAACACCTGTTTCTTGTGTTGTTGGTTTTATGCATTCTGACAGGTGTGAGAGGATATCTCATTGTAGTTTTTTTTTATTATTTTATGTTAATCACCATACATTACATCATTAGTTTTTGATGTAGTGTTCCATGATTCATTATTTGCGTATAACACCCAGTGCTCCATGCAGAATGTGCCCTCTTTAATACCCATCACCAGGCTAACCCATGCCCCCTACCCCCCTCCCCTCTAGAACCCTCAGTTTGTTTCTCAGAGTCCATAGTCTCTCATGGTTCATCTCCCCCTCCGATTTCCCCCCCTTCATTTTTCCCTTCCTACTTTTTTTTTTCTTTAACATATAATGTAGTATTTGTTTCAGAGGTACAGGTCTGTGATTCAACAGTCTTACACAATTCACAGTGCTCACCATAGCACATACCCTCCCCAGTGTCTATCACCCAGCCACCCCATCCCTCCCACCCCCCACCACTCCAGTAACCCTCAGTTTGTTTCCTGAGATTAAGAATTCTTCATATCAGTGAGATCATATGATACATGTCTTTCTCTGATTGACTTATTTAGCTCAGCATAATACCCTCCAGTTCCATCCACGTCGTTGCAAATGGCAAGATTTCATTCCTTTTGATGGCTGCATAATATTCCATTGTATATATATACCACCTCTTCTTTATCCATGCATCTGTTGATGGACATCTTGGCTCTTTCCATAGTTTGGCTATTGTGGACATTGCTGCTATAAACATCGGGGTGCACATACCCCTTCGGATCACTGCATTTGTATCTTTGGGGTAAATACCCAGTAGTGTAATTGCTGGGTCATATGGTAGCTCTATTTTCAACTTTTTGAGGAACCTCCATACTGTTTTCCAGAGTGTTCATTGTAGTTTTGATTTGCATTTCCCTGATGATGGCTGATGTTGAGCATCTTTTCATGTGTCTGTTGGCCATTTGTATGTCTTCATGGAAAAATGTCTATTCATGTCTTTTGTCCATTTTTTAATTGGATTATTTGTATTGGGGGTGTTGAGTTTTATAAGTTCTTAATAGATTTTGGATACTAACCCTTTATCAGATATGTCATCTGCAAATATCTTCTCCCATTCAGTAGGTTGCCTTTTAGTTTTGTTGATTGTTTCCTTCTCTATGCGGAAGCTGTTTATTTTGATGAAGTCCCAATAGTTAACTTGTATTTTTGTTTCCCTTGCCTCCAGAGACATATCTAGAAAGAATGCATGGTCCATCATGATGGCCCATGTCAAAGAGTTTACTGCCTGTGTTCTCCTCTAGAATTTTTATGGTTTCAGGTCTCACATTTAGGTCTTTCATACATTTTGAGTTTATTTTTGTGTATGGTGTAAAAGAAAGTGGTCCAGTTTCATTCTTCTGCATGTTGCTGCTCAGCTTTCCCAACACCATTTGTTGAAGAGACTGTCCTTTTCCCATTGGATATTCTTTCCTGCTTTGCTGAAGATTAAATGACCATATAATTGTGGGTTCATTTCTGGGTTTTCTATTTTGTCCTATTGATCTATGTGTCTATTTTTGTGCCAGAACCAAACTGTTTTGATCACTACAGTTTGTAATTTAACGTGAAGTCCAGAATTGTGATGCCTCCAGCTTTGCTTTTTTTTCTCAAGGTTGCAGGGGCTATTCAGGGTCTTTTGTGGTTGCATATAAATTTTAGGATGGTTTGTTCTAGCTCTGTGAAAAATGCTACTGGTATTTTGATCGGAACTGCATGAAATGTATAAACTGCTTTGGGTAATATAGACATTTTAACAATGTTTGTTCTTACAACCCATGAGCATGGAATGTTTTTCCATTTCTTTGTGTCCTCTCCAATTTATTTCATAAGTGTTCTATAGTTTTCAGAATACAGATATTTTACCTCTTTGGTTGGGTTTATTCCTAGGTGTCTTATGGGTTTTGGTGCAATTGTAAATGGGACTGATAATTTAAATTCTCTTTCTGCTGCTTCATAATTGGTACAGATTTCTGTATGTTGATTTTGTATCCTGCAACTTCACTGAATTTGTGTAACAGTTCTAGCAATTCTTTGGTGGAGTCTTTTGGGTTTTCTACATAGAGTATCATGTTGTCTGCAAAGAGTGAAACTTTGACTTCTTCTTTGCCAATTTGGATGCCTTTTATTTCTTTGTGTTGTCTGATTGCTGTGGCTAGGACTTCCAGTACTCTGTCTTGTTCCTGACAATAGAGGAATAGCTCTCAGTTTTTCCCCATTGAAGATGATGTTCACTGTGGGTTTTTCATATATGGCCTTTATTATATTGAGGAATGTTCTCTCTAAACTTATTTTGTTAAGGGTTTTTATCATGAATTGATGTTGTACATTGTCAAATGCTTTTTCTGCATCAATTTGAAAGATCATGTGGTTCTCATCCTTTCTTTTATGAATGTGGTGTATCATGTTGATTGATTTGTGAATATTGAACCACCCTTGCAACCCAGGAATAAATGCCACTTGATCATGGTAAATGATTCTTTTAATGTATTGTTGGATTCAGTTTGCTAGTATTTTATTGAGAATTTTGGCATTCATGTTCATCAGGGATATTGGTCTGTAGTTCTCTTTTTTAGTGGAGTCTTTGGTTTGGATTCAGGGTAATGCTGGCCTCATAGAATGGATTTGTGAGTTTTCCTTCCTTTTCTGTTTTTTTGGACTAGTTCGAGAATAGGTTTTAACTCATCTTTAAATAGTTCATAGGATTCACCTGTGAAGCCATCTGGCCCTGGACTTCTCTTTTCTGGGAATTTTTTTTATGACTGATTCAATTTCCTTGCTGGTTATTGGTCTGTTCAAGTTTTCTATTTCTTCCTGTTTCAGTTTTGGTAATTTATATGTTTCTAGGAATTTATCCATTTATTCTAGGTTGTCCAATTTTTTGGCATATAGTTTTTCATAATATTCTCTCATACTTGTTTGTATTTCTGTGGTGTTGGTTGTTATTTCTCCTCTCTCATTTGTGATTTTACTTATTTGGGACCTTTCTTCTTTTTGATAAGTCTGGCTAGAGGTTTATCATTTTTATTAATTTTTTCAAAGAACCAGCTCCTGGCTTCATTGATTTGTTCTATTGTGGGGTATTTTTTAGTTTCTATCTCACTTATTTCTGCTCTAATCTTTATTCTTTCCTTCCTTCTGCTGGCTTTAGGCTTTATTTGCCATTCTTTTTCTAGTTCCTTTAGGTGTAAGGTTAGATTATTTGAGATTTTTCTTGCTTCTTAAGGTAGGCCTGTATTGCTATATACTTCCTTCTTAGGACCACTTTTGCTGCAACCCGAAGGTTTTGGCTATTGTGTTTTCATTTTCATTTGTTTCCAGGTATTTTTTCTTTCTTCTTTGATTTCCTGGTTGACCCATTCATTGTTTAGTAGCATGTTGTTTAACCTGCATGTATTTGTGGTCTTTCCAATTTTTTTCATGTGGTTGACCAAGTTTCTTAGTGTTGTAATCAGAAAACATGCATGGTATGATCTCAATCTTTTTGTATTTGTTGAGACCTGATTTCTGACCTAGTATGTGATCTATTCTGGAGAATGTCCCATGTGCACATGAAAAGAATGTGTATCTGCTCCTTTAGGATGGAATGTTCCTAATATATCTGTTAAGTCCATCTGGTCCAGTGTGTCATTCAAAGCCATGATTTCCTTGTCGATTTTCTGTTTGGATGATCTGCCCATTGATGTAAGTGGGGTGCTAAAGTCCCCTACTATTTTTGCATTATTATTATTAGTTCCTTTATGTTTGTTATTGTTTTATATTTGGATGCTCCCATGTTGGGTGCATAAATATTTACAATTGTAATATCTTCTTGTTGGATTTGTCTCTTCTTGCAGTCTTTGTTTTAAAGTCCAATTTGTCCAATATATGTATTTCTACTCTGGCTTTCTGTCTTTTTTTTTTTTTTTTTTTGAGAGAGAGAGAGTTGGGGAGGAACAGAGGGAAAGGGAGAAAGAATCTTAGGCAGGCTCCATGCATGTGGAGCACAACATGGAACTCAATCTCACAACCCTGAGATCATGACCTGAGCTGAAATTAAGAGTTGGACACTTAACCAACTAAGCCTTCCAGGCACACCATACTCTGGCTTTCTTTGACATCCATTTGCATGATAAATGTTTCTCCACCCCCTCACTTTCAGGCTCCAGATGTCCTTAAGTCTAAAATGAGTCTCTTGTACATAGTATATAAATGGGTCTTTTTTTTAATGCATTCTGACACCCTATATCTTTTGATTGGAGCATTTAGTCCATTTACAAAGTAATTATTGATAGATATGTATTTATTGCCATTTTATTACTCTTTTATCATTGTTTCTAGAGAATTTATCTGATCCTTTTTTGTCTTTATCATTTTGGGTCTCTCCTTTCCACTCAAAGAATCCCCTTTAATATTTCTTACAGTTATCATGATCTCCTTTGGTTTTTGTTTGTCTCGGAAACTCTCTCTCCTTCTATTCTGAATGATAGCCTTGCTGGATAGAGTTTCCTGGGTGCAGATTTTTTCCATTCAGCATGTTGAACATATCATGCCACTCTCTCCCGGCTTGCCAAGTTTCCGTTGAGAAATCTCCAGCTAGCCTTATGGGTTTTCCTTTGTAAGTTAAGGACTTCTTTTGTCTTGCTGCTTTTAAGACTTTTTTCTTTATCACTATATTTTGCAAATTTAATTACAATATGTCGTGGTGTTGGTCTGCTTTTGTTGATTTTGATGGGAGTTCCCTGTGTCTCCTAGATTTGGATGTCCATTTCCTTCCCCAGATTAGGGAAGTTTTAAGCTATTATTTCCTCAAATAAACCTGCTCCCTTTTTTCTCCCCTTCTTCTGGGACTCCTATAATACAAATGTTATTATGTTTGATGGAGTCACTGAGTTCCCTAAGTCTATTCTCGTATACCATAATTTTTCTATCTTTTGTTCAGCTTCAATATTTTCCATTATTTTGTCTTCAATATCACTAATTCATTCCTCTGCTTCTTCCAGCCTGTTATTCATTGCATCAAGCTGGTTTCCAATCTCATTTATTTCATTCTTCATCTCTTACTGATTTTTTTTAACTATTTATCTCTCTGATAAGGGTTTTACTGGTACCTTCTATTCTTTCCTCAAGCCCAGTGAGCATCCTTATGATTGTTGCTTTAAATTATCCATCAGGTCATGTTACTTATATTTGTTTCACTTACATCTCTGGTAGTGGTCTTATCTTTTTCATTTGGGACAAATTCCTCCATCTTGGCATTTTTGTCTAAGTCTCTGCCTTCTTCTCTGTGTTAGAAAAGCCAGTTATGTCTCCTGCTCTTGAAAGTAATGGCCTTATGAAGAAGAGGTCCTATAGTGCCCAGGCCCTGGAGCTTCAGGGATTAACTCTGGTGTGTGTAGTATGTGCTCTGCTGTTGTGTTTTGGCTGCTCTATCCTTCAAGCCAGTCATGTACAAAGGTTCTCCTGGCCTGCAGTGGGCAGTGTTTGGTCCCTGGCCTGAATGTGGTGAGTTTTAACTATGTCTGCTCTGGTCTGCTTGTGAAATGAGACCTGTCACCACCTCCACCAGAACTGAGGCCCTGCAGAACTCTCTGGATGGGAGATATGGTGTGGGCAGCGGTTTGAGCTGGTCTTCTGGAGGAGGGGTCTGCCATGCTGGGACTGAGACAAGCTTGACTAAAAAGGGCAGTCCTGCCAGAGTGAAGGGGTATGGGGCTTGGTGTAAGCAAGTTAGGAGCCTGTGTCAGTGCTGCACTTGTTCCTGCCAGTGGCTCTGTGTTTATGCTGAGGGGCAGGGGGGAAATGGCACCAACCAACTCCTTTGTTTCCAGAGAGGTTCCCTGAGAGTTTCCCAGGAAGAGCAAATAATCTCCTTGTGTGTCCCAGGTGTTTTTCAGATCATGTTTCTAAGCTGTCTGCCCCCAGGTTGTTTGCCAACATTCTCTCCAGGAGTAGGGTAGTGCCCTCTAGGCTCCATCCCATCCAAGCCCACTGACTTTTAAAACTCAGGCTTTAAGCTCACTGGTTGCAAGAACTCATGAAATTCAGCCCCTCTCATTTTCCAAGCCAATGTCTTTGAGGAAATGTTCTCCTTGTGCATTCCCCTGTGTGCTTCCCTCTCTCTCTCTCTCACCTTTCTCCCCAAATACAGCTCCCTTCCCTCTGCAGCACCTGTGATCCATTTCTACCCTAAACCCATCTCCACACTTCCTACCTTCTTCGGTGTGGCCTCTTTTCTCCCTTTAGTTGTGGAGTTTGTTCTGTGAGTCTTCAGGTTGATTTGTGGAGTATTTAGGATGATTGATAATTATCTAGTTGTGTTCATGGGAGAAGACAAGCCCAGGGTCCTCCTACTCTGCTGCCATCTTCCCCAACCCTCTCTACTTTTACATCTATTAGAAAATATTTTTTATTGAAGTATAATTGACATACAATATCCTATTAGTTTCAAGTGTATATGATAGTGATGCAAAATTTTCATACATTATGAAATAATCCCCACAATAAGTCATTACTCTGTCACCATACAAAGTTATTATAATATTATTGACTATATTCTCTGTGCTGTACATTATACATCCCCGTGACTTATTTACTTTATAATTGGAAGTTGTACCTCTTAATCCACTTCACCTATTTTGCCCACCTCAATGCCTCCGCACTCTAGTAACCAACAATTTGTTTCATATACCTATGAGTTCCGCCTCTGTGTTGTTTGTTCATTTGTTTTCTCTTTAGATTTCACAAATAAGTGAGATCATAGGATAATTGTCTTTCTCTGTCTGATTTATTTCACTTAGCATAATATCCTCTAGGTCAATCCATGTAGTCACACATGGTAAAATTTCATTCATTTTTTGTGGCTGAGTGATATTCCAATGTGTGTGTGTGTGTGTTTGTGTGTGTGTGTACCCAATCTTCTTTGTACATTCATCTATCAATGGATACATGTTGCCTCCATATCTTGGCTATTGTAAATAATGATGCAATGAACATAGGTGTGCAATACCTCTTCACTTTGGTGTTTTCATTTCCTTTGGATAAATACCCAGAAGTAGAACTTCCCTGATGATTACTGGTATTGAGCATCTTCATGTACCTGTTGGCCATCTGTATATCTTCTCTTGAAAAATGTCTATTCAAGTCCTCTGCTTAATTTTTAATTAGGTTATTTGCTTTTTAATTAAGTTATGTAAATTTGTTATATATTTGGAATATTAATCTCTTATCAGATGTTTGATTTGCAAATATCTTTTCCCATTCAGTAGATTACTTCTTCATTTCATTGATCATTTCCTTCTTTTTGCAAAGCCTTTTTAGCTTGATGTAACCCATTTGTTTATTTTAGTTTTTATTGCCTTTGCCTGAGAAGACTGGTCCAAAAAAATATTCCTAAGGCCAATGTCAAAGAGCTTACTATCTATGGTTCCTGGGAAGTTTTATGGTTTCATGTCTTACATTCAAACCTTTAGTCCATTTTGAATTTATGTTTCTGTATGGTGTAAGATAGTGGTTCAGTTTCATTCTTTTGCATGTAGCTGTTCAGTTTTCCCAAAACCATTTATTGAAAAGACTATCTTTTTCCCATTGTATATTTCTGCCTCCTTTGTCATAGATCAATTGATCATAAATGCATGGGTTTTTTTTTTCTGGGCTCTCTATTCTATTCCATTAATCTATATGTCTGTTTTTGTACCAGTATCATACTGTTTCTATACTGTATCATACTGATTACTATAGCTTTGTAGTATAGTTTGAAATCAGTGTGATAATTCCAGCTTTGTTCTTTCTCCAGATTGCTTTGACTATTCAAAATAAGGAAATCATGGGACACCTGGGTGGCTCAGTTGGTTAAGTGTCTGTCTTCGGCTCAGGTCATGATCCCAGGTCCTGGGATTGAGTCCTGCTTGGGTCTCCTTGGTCAGCGGGGAGCCTGCTTCTCCCTCTGCCTGTGCTCTTGCACTCTCTTGCTCTCCCTCTCTCTGACAAATAAATAAAATCTTTTTAAAAAATAAGAAAATCTTGCCATTTGCGAGAACATGGATGGACCTTGAAGGCATTGTGCTAAGTGAAACAAGTCAGACCGAGAAAGACAAATATCATATGATCTCACTTATATGTGGCATGTAAAAAAAAGGAGTTCAAGGATAGAGAACAAATCGGTGATTGCCAGAGGCAGGCAGTGGGGGTAGGTGAAATGGGTGAAGGTAATCAAAAGGTACAATTTTCCAGTTATAAAACAAATTAGTCATGGGGATGTAACGTATAGCATGGTGATTATAGTTAATAATGCTATATTGCATATTTGAAAGTTGCTAAGATCGTAAATCTTAAAAATCCTCATCTCAACAAAACAAAATTTTGTAACTGTGTATGGGCAATAGAGGTTAGCTAAACTTACTGTGGTGATCATTTTACAATATATACAAATATGGAATCATTATGTTGTACACTTGAACTGTAATGTAATGTTGTGTCAATTATGCTTCAGTAAAAAGTAAATCATTTTGTAAAAGAAAGAATGAATAAAAAAGTTTTGTTTTTTTTTTAAAGATTTTATTTATTTGACAGAGAGAGAGCACAAGCAGGGGGATCAGCAGAGGGAGAGGGAGAAGCAGGCTGGGATCATGACCCAAGCCCAAGGCAGATGTTTAACTGACTGAACCACCCAGGCACCCCAAGTTTTTAAAAAGTCAGAGATGCCAGTTCTGGCTTCTAATGAAAGATCTTTGGGTTAGAATGATCATGAAGCTTTGGCTCCCTAACAAATGTTAATGATATCTCAGGTCACATTGATATGAGAAAGCTGAACTGAGAGAACATTTGCCATATGATAATTTTTGGCTTACAAATGGAACATTAGGGTGCCTGGGTGGCTCAGTCGGCTAAGCGTCTGCCTTCGGCTCAGGTCATGATCCCAGGGTCCTGGGATCGAATCCCACATGGGGATCCCTGCTCATTGGAGAGTCTGCTTCTCCCTCTGCCTCTGCCTCTCTCTGTCTCTCATGAATAAATAAATAAAATCTTTTTTAAAAAATAGGACATTAAAAACATGCCCACAGTGCAAAAGAATGAACTTGGACCTCTATATCACCTCATATACAAAAATTAATTCAAAATGGATAAAAGATCTAAATGTAAGCGCTTAAACTATAAAACTCTTAGAAGAAAACATAGGTGTGAATCTTCATGACTTTGGTTATTAAGGCAATAGTTTCTTAGATATGACACCAAAAGCACAAGCAACAAAAGAAAAAATAAAGTGTACATCATGAAAATTAAAATCTTTTGCACATCAAAGGACACCATTAAGACTGTGAAAAGACTATGCACAGAATGGAAGAGTATTTTGCAAATCATGTATCTACTAAGGTCTTGTATCCACAATATGTAAAGCATTCTTACAACTCAATAAGATAACAAATAGACAAATTTTTAAATGGACAAAAGATTTTAATAGAAATTTCTCCCATAGACGATAGGCAAATGGCCAATATGCATGTAAGACACCTCAATGTCATTAGTCCTTAGGAAACTGCAAATCCAAAACATAATGTAATACCACTTCACCCCTACTAGGACAGTGACAATTTAAAAAGAGAAGAAAATAACAAGTGTTGACAAAAATGTGGAGAAATTGGAACCCTCATAAATTGCTAGGGAAAATGTTAAATCATGCAGGTGTTGTGGAAAAAGTCTGACAGTTCTTCAAATGGTTAAACAGTGTTACCAACATGACCCAGAAATTCCACTATTAGAGAAAAGAGAACACACCTCCACACAAAAACTTGTACCTACATGTTCATAGCACCATATGCACAAAAGCCATAAAGTGGAAACAACATAAATGTCCATCAACTGGCAAATGGATAAACAAAATGTGGCATATTCATACAATAGAATATTATTCAATCATATAAAGAAATAAAGTATTGATACATGCTACTGCATGAATTGACCTTGAAAATATTAAACTAAATCAAAGAATCTAGCCACAAACGACCACACATTGTATAATTTGATTTATATAACATGATCAGAATAAGCAAATCTTTAGAGACAGAAAATGAATTAGTGGTTGCCAGTGGCAGGTTTGGGGGTTGGGAGACTATGGCTAAAGAATGCAGAGTTTCTTTTTGGGGTAACAAAAGTGTTCTAAATGTGATTGTGATGATGGATGCATGCACAACTCTGTGAATATACTAAAAGTCATTAGACTATATACTTTAAATGTGTGAATTGTATGGTACATGAATTATATCTCAATAAATCTATTTAGAAAACATGCTCACAAATAATCAAAATTGAGACTCTGAGAAACTACAGATAAACAATCCTCCAATACCAACAGACACATGAAAAGATGCTCAATAGCACTCATCATCAGGGAAATACAAATCAAAACTATGATGAGATGATGTGAGAACCTCACAGCTGTCAGAATGGTTAAAATCAACAACACAGGAAACAAGTGTTGGGGAGGATGCAGAGAAAAAGGAACCCTCTTACACAGTTGGTGGGAATGCAAACTGGTGCAGCCACTCTGGAAAACAGTATGGAGGTTCCTCAAAAACAATATGGAGGTAACTCAAAAAGTTAAAAATAGAACTACCCTATGATTCAGCAATTGCACTACTAGGTATTTACACATAGAATAAAAAATAGTAATTCAAAGGAATATAGGCACCCCAATGTTTATAGCAACATTATCAACAATAGCCAAATTATGGAAAGAGCCCAAACGTCCATCAACAGACGAATGGATAAAGAAGAGGTGGTATATATATAACTCAGCCATCAAAAAGAATGAAATCTCACCATTTGCAATGATGTGGATGGAGCTGGAGAGTATAATGCTAAGTGAAATAAGTCAGTCAGAGAAAGACAAATACCATATGATTTCACTCATATGTGGAATTTAAGAAACAAAATGAACCAACAAATGGAAAAATAAAGAAACAGTGAGGCAAACAAAGAAACAGACTCTTAACCTTAGAAAACACATTGACGGTTACCAGAGGGGAGGTGGATGGGGGATGAGTTAGATAGCTGCTTGGGGATTAAGGAGTGATGAGTACTGGGTGTTGTATGGAAGTGTTGAATCACTATATTGTACACCTGAAACTAATATTACACTGTATGTTAACTAACGAATTAAAATAAAAACCTGGGGAATAAAGAAAGTATATGTTTAACTTTATAAGAATATGATAGTTTTCTAAGGCAATTGTGCCATTTTATTTTGCCATCAGCAAGTTCTGAGATTTCAAATTGCTCCACATTCTCACCAACATTTGGTAGTATCATTATTTAAAAATTTTATATATTTTAGTTGGTGTGTTGTTTTTGTGATTTTTTTTCCCCTTCATCTAAGGAGTAAATGACATTGAACATCTTTTCATGTGTTTATTGGTCATTTATATCTTCTTTTGTAAAGTATATGTTCAAGTCTTTTGCCTATTTCTAATTGGGTTTGTTTGTATTTTTTACATTTTTTATTTTTAAGAGTTCTTTATGTATTCTAGATATCTGAACTTTGTAATATATATGCATTGTGACTATTTTCTCCCTAGTCCATGGCTTGTATTTTCATTTTCATAATAATGTCTTTGATGTGCAGAAGTTTTTAATGTTGATGAAGTTCAATTTATCAATTTTTCCTTTCATGTTTTTTTTTTTCTGTTCTAGGAAATATTTGCCTAACTCAAGATCATGAAACTATTCTTCCACATTTTCTTCTTTATGTTCCATAGTTTTAGCATTTATGTTTATGTCTATGATTCATCCTAAATTAAATTTTGTGTATGGTCTGAGGTAGAGTTTGATGTTCATTTTCTTCAATATTCAGTGGTTTATGAGACTTACTTTCCCTATTTAATGGCTTTGGTGACTTTAGAAAAAGTTAATTGAAGTAATCAAGGCAGTATGGTATTGGCAGGATAGACACTTAAAAAATGGAACTGAATTAAAAAGTAAGAAATAGACCCATGCAAATATGTCCAAATGATTTTTGACAAAGGTGGAAAGGCAATTCAATGGAGTAAGGATAGTCTTTCAAGCAGTTGTCCTGGGACAACTGGACATCCGTAGGCAAAAATATGAACTCCAACCTACATCTCACACCTTATCAAAAAATCACTCAAAATGGATAATGAACTTTAATGTAAAACATGAAACTATAAAACTGTTAGATAAAACATGCAAAAATACTTGGGGTATAGGCCTGGGCAAAGAGTTCTTAGACTTAAAACCCAAAGCACAGGCAACCAAAAAAACATTGATAAATTGGACCTCATTAAAAGTCAAAACTTTTATCTTATGGAATACTCAAGAGAATGAAAAAGACAAAAACAGAAAGGGGAGAAAATATTTGTAAACCAAATATCCAACAAAGAATTATTATCTTAGGTATATAAAGAGCTCTCATATGGAATATAAGAAACAGTGCAGAGAATCATAAGGGAAGGGAGGGAAAACTGAGTGGGAAGAAATCAGAGAGGGAGACAAACCATGAGAGACTCTTAACTCTGGGAAACAAACTGAGGGTTGCTGAAGGGGAGGTGGGTGGGGCGATGGGGTAATTGGGTGATGGGCATTAAGGAGAGCATGTGATGTGATGAGAACTGGGTGTTATCCCCAACTGATGAATTGTTGAACACTACATCTGAAACTAATGATGTACTATGTGTTGGCTAATTGAATTTAAATTTAAAAAAATTAAAAAAATAAAGAGCTCTCAAAACTCAATGATAAAAAAAAAAGAAACCAATCCAAGCAGAAAATGGGCAAAACACAAAAAGAGACATTTCATTGAAGTTAATATACAGATAGCAAATAAGCACATGAAAATTTGCTCAATATCATTAGTCATCAGGAAAACGCAAATTAAAACCACAATGAGATGTCACTATAGACCTATCAGAACAGCTGAAATAAAAAATACTGGCAACAAACAGACACATGAAAAAATGCTCCACATCACTCAGCATCAGGGAAATACAAATCAAAACCACAATGAGATACTGCCTCACACCAGTCAGAATGGCTAAAATTAACAGGTCAGGAAACGACAGATGTTGGTGAGGATGCAGAGAAAGGGGAACCCTCCTACACTGTTGGTGGGAATGCAAGCTGGTGCAGCCACTCTGGAAAACAGTATGGAGGTTCCTCAAAAAGTTGAAAATAGAGCTACCCTTTGACCCAGCAATTGCACTACTGAGTATTTACCCCAAAGATACAAATGTAGTGATCCGAAGGGGCACGTGCACCCCAATGTTTATAGCAGCAAAGTCCACAATAGCCAAACTATGGAAAGAGCCTAGATGTCCATCGACAGATGAATGGATAAAGAAGATGTGCTACATATACACATGGAATATTACGCAGCCATCAAAAAAACACGAAATCTTGCCATTTGCAATGATGTGGATGGAACTAGAAGGTACTATGCTAAGCAAAGTAAGTCAATCAGAGAAAGACAATTATGATATGATCTCGCTGATATGTGGAATTTGAGAAACAAGGCAGAGGATCATGGGGGAAGAGAGGAAAAAATGAAACGGGATGAAACCAGAGAGGGAGACAAACCATAAGAGACTCTTAATCTCAGGAAACAAACTGAGGGTTGCTGGAGTGAGGGGGGTGGGAGGGATGGGGTGGCTGGGAGATGGACATTGGAGAGGGTATGTGCTATGGTGAGTGCTGTGAATTGTTTAAGACTGATGAATCTCAGACCTGTACCCCTGAAACAAATATTACATTATATGTTAATAAAAAAATAAAAAATAAAAATTATTGATTGATCAAGGCAAAAAAAAAAGTAATCTTGGGGCCCCTGGGTGGCCCAGTTGGTTAAATGTCCAACTCTTGGTTCCGGTTCACGTCACGATCTCAGGATCATGAGATCAAGCCCCTTGACAGGCTCCAAGCTCAGCGAGGAGTCTGCTAAAGTTTCTGTCTCCCTCTTCCTCTGCCCCTCCCTGTGCTTGCTCTCTCTCTCTCTCTTTCTCTCTCTAAAATAAATAAATAAATCTTAAAAGAAAAAAGTAATCTTGTGGGGCTATGTAGAAGGAAGCTGAGGCCTGGCTTATATAATTCCTTCCTTAGGAAACTTCTGGATTAAGCCTCATAGAGGCATACCTCATTTAACTGCATTTTGCAGATATTGTGCTGTTGTTGTTTTTTTTAAATAAACTGAAGGTTAGTGGCAAAAAAAAAAAAAATACTGGCAACACAAAATGTTGGAAAGGTTGCATACAAAATGGATCTCTCATACATTGCTGGTGAGAATGTAAAATGTTTCAGCCACACTGGAAAACACTTCGGTAGTTTCTTAAAATATTAAACATGTAACTACTATATAATCCAGCAATTATACTCCTGGGCATTTAGCCCAGAATAATTAAAACTTGCGTTTACACAAAAACCTGTACATGAATGTTCACAGCAACTTTATTAACAGTAGAAAAATACTGGAAACAGCCCAAATGTTCTTTGATGGGTTAATGGGTGAACAAACAAACAAACAAAATAAATAACAATAATAATAAATGACCATATATGTGTAGGTGTATTACTGGATTCTAATCTGTTCCATTGACTTATTTGTTTCTTACTCCAATATCACACTGTTTTGATAAGTGTAGCTTTACAGTAAGTCTTGAAACCAAGAAGTTGAAGTTTTATAGCCTTTTCCCTATTTTTAAAGATTTGCTGGAAACCCCAAGACATATGTTTACCATTCCAACATCTGCACAGTTTTGTCTTCTCTAATGCCTTGTTCCACAGATTTCAGCTGCTTAGCTACTCTGAACTCTGATCTTTGCCTCCTGAGTTTAGTGAGACTGCCAAGCTCATCTTGGAATCTAGCTCTCTATGTTGGGGTCAGAAAATTGACACCAGGCAAAGAATGGGGTGACCCTGTGGGGCTTACCTTGTGAGTTTCTCTTCTACTGTAGATCTCAGTTGTGTGCTGACTATTGTTCAATACCTGTAAACAGTTTCCTTGCATATTTTATGAGGTGTAATGATTTTTGTAACAGCATGAGCGCAAGTCTAGTGCCATTAACAATATAGATTTATTCAACTTTTTTTTTTTTTTTTTTTACTTAAATCATGCAGATTCAGCTTCTGTTGCATGCAACTAAGAGCCCTGACTGATGCAAGCTGTTACTTTATGTCAGGCTTATGATAGTGTGCTTAGCATTTATTATGTGATTTAATCTTCATTTAGAGAACTCCTTCCTTGTAGAAATCAAAGCAACGGGGAAGAGACATTTTTCTCTAACAGTGGTAAGAACGGTAACACGTTTCAGTGAGAAAAGTATTCTAGATGGATGAAGCATGTAAATGCACAAGAGAGTGAACATGACAAGAAATAAAGTTGAAATCTTTGGCATTGTCAAGAGAATAGTTCTGAGACCTTCATAAATTCTCCTAATCCAATAAAACCACTATACCATAGAATTTCCTCCATAAAATGCAGTAAAATACAATTGTTTATACAGTACACATTGTCTTAAATGCCTTTCCCATCCCTATTAACATAGGTACCACTAGGATAACCAAGCTTCCCAGTTTAACCTAGAGTATCTCAGTTTTAGCAAAGTCTCACATCCCAGGGAAACTCTCAGTCTCATGCAAACTGGGATGGTTGGTCACCCTTTATTATAATGTGGCATCACTCACTTAGCTACAATTAATTGGCCTTGGATGGACACCAGACTTAAACTTCAATGATGAATCCTTCTCCCAGATGTATGGATATGGGACCATAGTGTCTATGGCAGCAACCTTACAGATTTTCTTTCAAGAGAAACCCTACTGTGAGCAGTGAAGTCAGACAATAGCTTCCAGGTATAGCACTTTTGGGATATTTTTGTATCATTTGATCCAAGGCCATTCCCATCCTAGGCATCTCCAGGCAATTTCTGAGCACAAAAGGGATACTAGGGCCATTTATGCCCAATGTGGGATTCTTATAATTAGCAATTTTTGCTCTAGAGTTCCCAGTAGGGCTGGCTGGGACTTCCATAGAGTTGCATTGCAAGCTGAGGCATTTCCTACCCATGTCTCCCTAATTTCGTCTCCTTTAACAAGTGTGAGACCTGTACTGTGGTCTGAATTCTATCCCTGCCTACTCCTGCTCTTCCTCTTTATCTTCTTAATCATTACCCACAATAGATCTCTGGACTTGTAACTCCATCTTGGCATCTGCTTTTCAGAGGACCCAATGTGGCATAGTGTCTCTCTCCAGTGGTTGAAGCTGTAAGATGAAAATTTAGGAAGGTGTCAATAACCATACTTCCTATTGCATGGACTTGAGAAACAAAGGAAGCTTTTAAAGGAGATTGGGGGGAGGAGAGAGAAAGAAAGGGAGAGGGAGAGAGAGAAAGAGGAGAGACAGAGAAAGAGCGAGAGCAAGCGCAAACGTACAGGGAGAATACAGATAAAAGAATGATAGAGCCATAATGGCATTTGAATACTTGGTTTTGACCATTCTTGAGGCCTAACTGTACCTTGCCCTTTCCAAATTTTGATTGTTCCACTCCTTAAATTTTGTGAGACACACCATTATCTTTCCACAAACTTCTCTCTTTCACTTAAATTAGTTTCAGGTAGGTTTTTGTCCCTTTCAACTAATGAAATACCTCTTCACTGCAAAAATTATTGTATAGGCTACTGAGTTTGTGCTGAGTCATATTTCTGTTTAGTCAGAAATATTCATACCTTGTTCATATCCTCTGACACAAATTAATATACTTTTCAGTTTTTACCAAATTTTTGTCCATTAGTAGATGAGGAGAATTTTTCATGGCCTAGATGATTTTTGAGTTTTAGCATTTATTTATTTCTGTATATAATATATAGAATTGTTGTCATAGACCAAAGCCTCAGCCAAATTCAACATTGCACTATGCCCAGAATATTTATTTTCTGAATAAAAGTCACTTTTAGTTACATAATGAAGGTTACTTTTAATATGAATCTTTTTTTCTTTCTTTTCTTAATTATTTTTAACCTTTTCAAAGATCACTAGTAGCTGGTTCTTTTAAGGGCCACTTTGATAAATCAAAATTCAATATCGCAATATACAATTTGAATCACTTTTCAACAACTCTTAAGGTTATGAACAAATTTGGAGAGCATGAAAGCTTCATTAAGATGCTGATAAAACTAAGATATAGATGTTGGCCAAAGATGAGAGCTCCTACACATCGGTCTTATACAATAGTCCATGCAAGAATGGTGCTAATTTGGTCTAGGGCAGGGTTGTCAACTTACAGTCCACAGGTCAAATTCTACCTCTTGCCTGTTTTTGTAAGTAAAGTTTAATGGAATACATTCACACTCATAATTTAAGTGTTGTCTGTGGCTGCTTTTGCTCAATGAAGATAGAATCAAGTAGTGAAAGACAGAGACTGTATGTGTCCCACAAAGCCTAAAATATTTACTATCTAACCCTTTACAGAAAAAACTTGCCAACCCTCGGCGCAGGTGGAGACAAATAGATGAGCAGATTATATTTTTGGAAGCAGAGCAGGAATAAGCCCGGTGTATTCTAGGAACATAAGGAAGGCCAGTGTGGCTAAAACATAAAAAGACCCAGATACTACTGGTTTTTGGATTTTTTTTTAGCACATTTGTACCTATTGATTTTTATTCAGACATTAATTGACTCATTCAACAAATGTTCTTTAAGTTCCCACTCTGTGCTAGACAGTGTTAGCTACTTCACACACACAAGCACGTACAAATTGTAATAAGGGAAATCAACAAACAATTGTTAACAGAATAGTAAGTGCTAACTACAAATGCAATTGATGCCAAGTGGAGGAAATTAACTTTTGTTTCACCACCCATTCAATATTTATCTGATTTTCCATGGTACCTTCCTCCAATTGTACCTGAACCACATCCTATCTGGTTGGTCATACCTCCCTTCCTTTAGTTACTAAAATGCATCATTATGATATTAATAATCATGGTCATAGCAGCCAATACTCACTGAGCATTTACTGTGTGTCAAACATGGCTAGGTACTCTATACACATTGTCTCATTTAATCATCACAACCCTATAATATAGATATTATTATTATGCCCATTTGTGAAATCAGTAATTGAGGGTCAGAGAGGTAAAGTCCTTTGCCCGAAGTCTCATGTGTGTCTCACAAAGTAGTACTTAGGACATTTATTTTCTGGCTTGCTGCTGATGCCTAATGTTATGATCATCGCTGCTTGATGGCATCACCTACCAAAGGCACCACTATCACTGCCAATACCAACCAAAGTCTTCTGTCTAGAGCATTACAGTTTGACTCCAGGGCATTGTCTCTTGAAGCTCTTAGTGTTGTTTTTCATAACCACATATCTGGGAACAATGAACATATTTTGTGAAAGAGTTCTTTGTAGTTTTTAATTGTGCTTTCATTATAGTTCCTGTCTTCAGATTTGGAGCCAGATTACCTAGGTTTGAATCTCAGCTCTGAAACTTAACTGCTCTGTGACCTTGGTAAAATTGCTTAACTTATCTTTGCCCCAATTTCCTTACCCTTAAAGCAGGGATAATAATATTAACTACCTTAAGTGTTTGTTATAGAACACTTACCCCAGCATTTGGCATATAAGGCAGGTTTGATAAATTATACTTATTATTACTAAGGCAACTGGCTTCTTTTTCCAACCCTTAACAGGCTTTATCTATCAACCTCTTGCCTCTTTCTGGATACTTTCTATCTGTTGATTTCACTTTACCTTTATTGACCTTATTCACTCTAATTGCTACTATCATGCTCCTTCTTATTATAGGACCTTTGATCATGCCCTTTGATCATGTTCCTTCTGTCTGGAATGTTCCTTTTCCTGCGTGCCTGGCCAATTCCTATAAGTTCTTTAAGTTCCTTAAGGGCATGGACTGTATCTGCTTTTTGTTTACCATTTTATACCCAGAGTTTAATATACAGTAGGCACTCATTTGCATGAATACCAGCCTGAGTCTAGAATCTCACCTTAGTCAGTTATTCCTCTGTATATTAATTCACATCCTAGCTATAGCCTTTTTTTCTGTCTAATCACTGGTTCTAGACAATTTTCAACAAATATTCACTAAATACATACTATATGTTAGGGTCTGTGCTAGGGTCTTGGAAAATAAATTTGAAAAATGCAAATTTTTTTCTGGTCTCAAGAGACCACTTGTTCATCGAAGGACATAGGCTTGCAAAGGGAGAAGTTATAATCCAGAATGATAATTGCTTTACTGGGGGCCTGTACTGGATCCATTGGGCATACTGAACCCATGGAAAAGAATAGAAATGTATCTTGGAAAACAGAGAATGATTCACAGAGCAGGTACTATCTAAAGTGAGTCAAAATAATGAGTAGCAGTTTTACAAAAGAGCAAGTAGGGGTAGAGCGTATGACAGAAAGAATTCCAGGGCAAAAGTATGAAGGCATTTGCTTGTTTTGTTGATCCTGACTTCTACAGACCGTTTCCTTTATCATCACCGTCTGACATTAGACCAATCATTTTTCATGTCTAATAACTGCAATACTGCTGTTTCCCATTTTTCCATGTCTGTACATTATATTTGTTTGTTCTTGCTCTAGATTTTTTTTCCCTCTATCCTGGATTTCCATTGTACTTTTTGGTCCTTTTTGTAATATGTGTTGTTCTTGAATTTTTACATGCACAGGATGTGCATTCCTAATGACTCGTTCCCTTCTAGTAACGTTCAGTGTTTTCAGCACTGTTATGTGGACTCTGGATTCAAATAGCTCAAATGAATTGGTGGGAGTCCAGCAGTGAGTAGTATGTGACTTAAGTTCAAGAAAGTGGTGCAAGGAAGTGGAAGAATTTTTGTTCCAGAAAACCTCAATAAGCAATTATAATTAGGTTTGTTCCAGAAAACCTCAATAAGCAACCTCGTAAGGGGGAAGGCTCCGGAGGAGCCCTGAAAAGGCAAACAAGGAGACCCAGGTGTCACGCGCAGTGTATTTGTACGGGTCTGTCTATTTTCCTCTCTGCGCCTGTGGCTCCAAATCTGTTAAACGAAGGCAATGGACTAGAGCACCCCATCGCGACCCTTCTGAGTCAGAGGTTCTAGCACGCCCCCGCAGCGGCTTCGGTCCAGGGCGCTCAAGGCGCCCACCGCACAGGGCCGGAAGAAGTGGGGCGGGGCCTCTAGGCTGCTGGGCCCGAACGCACTGGGGGAGGGGAGCCCGGGGCCCATAGTCTCTGGGAAAAAGCAAAAGGCGGGCGCAAGGCTGCCTCCCAAGGCTCTCTTTGCTTACAGTTCCTCCCGTTTTGCTGAGTTGGGAGTCGCGACCTCCAGCACAGGTGGGTCCAGTCCCACGGATCGGGAAGGGGGGGCCTTTGGTGGGTGCGGTGGTTGGGTTTGCCCAGACGCTCGCTTTAAGGCCTGGCGCGGGGGCGAGGGGGACGGCTCCCACCGCGTCTGCTCAGCCCCAGGGCGGTGGTACTTACCTTCACCCCTGTAGAGGAGAAGGCCACTCGTGCCTTGCCGCAGGGCTGTCGTCACGGTTTATGCCCGTTGCGCGGCGAAGTCGGCCTGGAGATCCGGGCAGGGCCAGATGGGCCTAGCGCTCGGGAAGAGCCGGAGGAGCTGGAGCGAGCTCGCGGTGGGACTGACGCCCGGCGTACATTGTTTCAAACTCGATCGCACTTCCCCGCCCTGGGTCCGTCACTGACTCGGTATCTAGCTTTCCAGAGAGTGCCTCACCTGTTCGAGCTGCACTGCTTGGCGGTGGAGTGGAAGGTGGGACTCGGCTGTCCGCAAGACCTTGCAGCACTGACTTTCTTTCGTTACAATATCCACTGGTCTTCTCTGCCCAGATTTTACCCTTTGTCTGCCCCTCCTGAGCAAGAATGCCTAGCAAGAGTCGGGAGTCACCGGGCAGGGCATTGGAAAAGTTAGTCGAGGAAGTGCTCTCCATTACTAAAACAACTCTGAAAAACCTTTCAAGCATTTTTAACTACTAACTGACCCGAAAGCTGGAAAAAACGTTCATTTAGTGCCTTAGTTGAATGGCAGCTCTGAAGAATGCTTTTGTGAATGCTTTACTGTTGAAGATTTTAACCAGATGATTGACCAAAACATTATGTGTTGAATGAACATAGTACACTGCCCAGCAAAAGTCTCATCATAAAAGACTTGGGTAATTTAACTGTTAACCAATCGCTGAAAGAAAAACTTCAGCTTTCATATGTAGGAACACTTGCATAATCCATTCCCGATAGCACTCTTACAGAGTTTCTTCTTAGCTGGTATTGCCCTTTCAGGAAGCACTATAGTAAAAATTACATACAGTTTATTTTACACTAACTATAAAGACAAAGAATTATCAACACTATGGACCAACATTGTGTCATTCCAATTCCACCTCATTATGGAACTGCTTACAGTGGTAATGGCAACCCTATATTATGCACTGGAATCTTCACAACCATGAGAGGTGAATGTGTTTGTCATCAGACTTAAAGGGGTTATACTCTACATGGTAACTAGTATGATGAAGGGAATCTTCGCTGGGTTCGTTGAGTCCGGTGGGGGGGGCATCCTTTGCATGCCCCATGTCATTCTTATTTCTGGGAAATCTGCACTGGGACAGATCACTTCCTGGTTTTGGTATCTGTAGCAGAAACCACAAGCAGTTCTGTATCTCTGCTTGTCAGCCTTGGGAGAAGCAATAAAATAGCCAGACTCACACTTGGTGTCTGTAGTGTTTCTGGCAGTTGTATTTTTTGCCTGCCAGGATGAGGGTGGGGGGAGGGCTGGATTAATAAACCTCTTTGGTATGGAGAGTCTCTTTGTGATTGAAGCCAAAGTGAACATAGATCCACCAGTTGGGTGCCCACTGTGACCCCGTTTCTGCAACACCAAACGTCCTCTGTGCTCACATGGGCTGTACAATCTGCCACTGCCCTCATGTAAAGAATTTACAGAATAAGAGGCTCTTGGCAAAACCGGGTCTGTGCACACCTGCAGGTTCTAGGCAAGGACTGCCTGATGGGAAGGTGGATGTTCTTCTGGACATGGGACCTGGTGATTTTCCAAACGGTTGATAGAGTGAGAGGGAAATTGTGATAGACTTCTGCTGAGCCGACCTTGAGGGTGAGTTTAGGACTGGCTGTTTGGCAGGCACCGGTGAATGCTTTGTTTGGCTGTATTTCTACTCTATTCATTTATTCTTTCACTCCAAAGACAATCAATGAATGCTTACTCTGTGCCAGCATGCTGATCCACTCACTGAGATTAGCAGCAAAGGAAGACAGTAAGTTTGGGAGGAGAACAGGAATTCCACTTTAGGCATGCTAAGTCGGAGCCATCTTCTCTCTTCCTGATTCCCAATATAGAATCAATTCAAAATCTTGCCACTTCTGCTTCCTGAATATTTTTAAACCTATCCACTTCTCTTTGCCCCCATTGCTACTCCAAATTTTGAGCCAGCAACATTGTTTTTTATTCATTTATTTAAAGTTTTTTATTTATCATTGAAGTGTAATTGATATACAATGTTATGTTCGTTTCAAGTGTACAGCATATTGATTCGACAATTCTATACTTCACTCAGTACTCAGCGAGATAAGTGGAGTCACCATCTGTCAACACTCAATGTTATTAAAATAGTATTGACTATATTCCCTATGCTGCACTTTTCAGCTCCGTGGCTTACTTATTTAGTCATTTAAAAAACTTTTTTATTTTAAAAGATCCAAATCATTGCTTGACCCTCAGCCCTCATGGGAAAACCAACACTCCTATCATCACCACAGCATCAACACAACATACAACAGCCCAATGAGCTCTCTATGATCCTTGATAGGCTGTGAAAAAGATGAACTTTCTCTCTTTTTTCTTTACTTTTCTTTTCTGTACTGCCCAGAGTGTCTTTAAAATTTCTTGTATTGAGACAACATGGATGGACCTAGAGGGTATGGGGTTAAGTGAAATAAGTTGGACAGAGAAAAACAAGGACCATATAATTTCACTTATATGTGGAATCTAAAAAAACAAAACAGACAAACACAAAAACAGACTATTAAATGCAGAACAAACTGGTGGTCGCCAGAGGGGAGGTGGGGGAGATGGGCAAAATAGGAAAAAAAATTTGTATTAAGGTATAATTTACATACCGGAAAATTGACCCATCTTAAGTGTAAACTTCAAGGATTTTTAGTAAATTTATTGAGGTCACAAACATCACTGTAATCCAATTTTTGACATTTCCATCACCTCAGTAACATCTCCCTTGCCCATTTGCAGTTAATCCTTATTACTACCCCTAGCGTTGGGCAATGTAATCCTTTTATGTGTCCATGGATTTCCTATTCTTGGACATTTCACATAAATGGAATCATACAGTGTGTGGTCTTTTGCAACTTGCTTCTTAGCATGATGTTTTCAAGGTTCATTCATATTGTAGTATGAATCAGTACTTCATTACTTTTGATGGCTGGATAATGTGCTACTGTATGTATATACTACATTTTATTTATTCATTTATCAGTTTATATACATTTGGTTTATTCCCACCTTTTGGGAGTTGTGAAGAAGGCTGCTCTGGGCATTCATGCACAAGTTTCGGACATGTTTTCAGTTCTCTTAAGTATATATCTAGGAATGGAATTGCTGTTCCATCTACATTGAAAATCTGTTGTTTAGTGTAGCCACCTTTGTTAATTCTCTGAGCTCGATCTTCCTGATACCTTGCTGCAGCTTCTGCATCAGCCCTAGCTGCTTCACCTTGCACTTGGATGTTATGGAAATGGCTTCTTTCCTTCAACCTCATGAACCAAGCTCTACTAGCTTCACACTTTTCCTCTGCAGCCTTCTCACCTCCCTCAGCCTTTACAGAACTGAAGAGCATTAGGGCCTAGCTCTGGGTTAGGCTTTGGCTTAAGGGAATGTTGTGGCTGGTTTGATCATCTTTCAAGATGACTTCAACTTTCTCCATATCAGCAATAAGGCTGTTTTGCTTTCTTATCATTTGTGTGTTCACTGGAGTGGCACTTGCAATGTCCTTCGAGAACTTTTCCTTTGCCTTCACAACTTGGTATCTGTTTGGCACAAGAGGCCTAACTTTCTGCCTGTCTCAGCTTTCAACATGCCTTCCTCACTAAGCTCAATCATTTCTAGCTCTTGATTTAAAGTGAGAGACACGCAACTCTTCCTTTCACTTGAGCACTTAGAAGCCATTGTAGGGTTATTAATAAGCCTAATTTCAGTATTGTTGTGTCTCAGGGAGTAGGGAGGCCCAAGTTGAGAGAGAGAGATGGGGGAATGGTTGGTCAGTGGAGCAGTCAGAACACGCATTTATTACACTCATTGTCTTCTGTGGGTACAGTTCGTGGTGTCCCAAAACAATTACAATAGTAACATCAAAGATCATTGATCACAGGTCACTATAAAAAATAATAATGAAAAAGTTTGAACTATTGTGAGTGACACAGAGACATGAAGTGAACAAATGCTGTTGGAAAAATGGCACCGATAGACTTGCTTAATGCAGGGTTTGCCACAAACCTTCAATTTGTTTTTAAAAAAATCCAGTATCTGTGAAGCACAATAAAGAGAAGTGCAATAAAATGCCTATGCCTGTATTGGTGGGTTTGGTTTGCTAACATTTTGTTGAGGAATTTTGCATCTATATTCATTCGAGACATTGCATGGTAGTGCAGTTTCTTCCCTTAAGATGTATTTGTCTTGTTTGATGTAAGATACCAGTCTCATAGAATGAGTTAAGAAGAGTTTCTTTTGTTAGATGTGTATTTTACACATGTTTCAGCTTATTATGTCTTTCTGATGAATTGACCCTTCTTCCATCATTATGAAATATCCTTCTTTTTCTAAGCATAACTACTTCAACTCTTTTATGGTTGCCATTTGCATTGTATACATCTTTTTCACCCTTTTAGTCTTTCAACCTATTTATTTCTTCACATCTAAACTGGGTATAATGTAGATGGTGTATACTTGGATTCTGTTCTTCTATCCAGTCTCATAGTCTTTGTCTTTTGATTGGACTGTTTGATCTATTTATATTTATCATAATTAAAATTACTGTAATTAAGTTAACTTATTGTGATTGAACTTTTGATGTTTTTTTACTGTAATTTCTGGAGTTATTTTTTATTAACTACCCTGGGAATTACAATATGTATGTCAACGTAATATAATCTACTTTAGATTAATAATCATTTAATTCCAGTAACACAGGGAAGCTTTGCTCCTCCATCCTTTGTCCTATTAATGTAATATGATTTACATCTTAGTATATTGCAAGCCCAACAATATAGTTTTTAAATTATTGTTTTATGTAGTTGCTCTTTAAAAGAAAAAAGAAAAAATGATGTATATTCTCTTTTATGTTTACTTGCATAAATACCTTTACTAGTGCTGTTTATTTCTTCATGTGGATTCAAGTTACCAACTGGTATTTCTTTTTAGACTAAGGGCTTCCTTTAGTATTTTTTATAAGATAGGTCTGCTAGCAATGAATTCTCTGTCTTTGTGTGTTGTGGAATTTCTTTATTTTACCTTAATTTTTGATGGGTAGTTGCTGGATATAGAATTCTTGGTTGGCAGGGCTTTTTTTTTCTTTTAGTATTTTGCATAAGCCATTCTACTGCTGTCTGGCCTTCCCTGCATTATGTAGCCTCTGATGCCTCTACTCAATTTTGTTGTTGTTGTTGTTGTTATTCTTATTCTTATTATTTTTTTTACTTTAAAGACTAGCTTCCTTGGGGTCAATTAGACAAATATATATTAGTGGTCACCCAAAAGTTATTCGATGTTGTGTTCAAACTCCTTGTGTCAGGGAAGGTTTAAATCACTTTCTTAGAGAAAACAAAGTTGGATCTTTGTTTTTTAAGTTCACACTGACAGTCTTTTTTTAATTGGTATATTTAGGCCATTCATATATAAAGTGACTATTGATATTTTTAGATTAATATTTACCATTTTTGTTAATATGTCCATATGTTACATTTCTTCTTTATTTACTTTCCCCCTCTTTTTCTGCCTTCTCTTGTTTTAATTGTGCATTTTATATGATTCCATTTTATCTCCTTTCTTAAAATTTCATTATACTTTTTTAAGTTTTCTTTAGTGCTTGCCCAGAGTTTGTGATATATGTATTTTTTACTAATCTGAGCCCACCTCCAAATAAGACTATTCTGCCTCACATGTGGTGCATAAACCTTATAACAGAATATTCCCAATTCTTTCCTCTAATCCCCTATGATTTTTCTTCCAGTCATTAAATTTTTTATATGTTGTAATTACCCATCACATTGTTACTTTTATTACTTAAAGCTATTATTTTTTAGAACAATTAAGAATAAGAACACTTAAAATATTTTTTACCTTTATTTATTCCTTTTCTGATGCCCTTCTCCTCTGGAGACCCAAGTTTCTGATATATATCATTTTCTTCTCCCTGAAAAGCTTCATTTAATATTTATTGCAGGAGATAACTGCTGGTGATTGAATTCCCTCAGTTTTTGTTTGTCTGAGAAAGTCTTTCATTCTCCTATACTTTTTAAAATTTCTTTTTATTTTTTTATTAGTTTCAGAGGTAGAATTTAGTGATTCATCCATTGCATATAACACCCAGTGCTCATTACATCAACTGCCCTCCTTAATGCCCATCACCCAGTTACCCCATCCCCCTACCCACCTCCCCTCCAGCAAACCTCACTTTGTTTCCTAGAGTTCAGCATCTCTTATGGTTTGCTTCCCTCTCTGATTTCATCTTATTTTATTTTTCTTTCCCTTCCCCTATGTTCATCTGTTTTGTTTCTTAAATTCCACATATGAGTGAAATCATATGGTATTTGTCTCTCTGGCTGACTTATTTCACTTAGCATAATACGCTCGAGTTCCATCCACGTCATTGCAAATGACAAGATTTCGTTTTTTGATGGCTGAGTAATATTCCATTGTATATACATGCCACATCTTCTTTATCCATTCATCTGGTCAGTGGACATCTGGGCTCCTTCCATAGTTTGGCTTTTGTGGACATTGCTGCTATAAACATTGGGGTGCAGGTGCCCCTTCGGATCACTATGTTTGTATCCTTTAGGGTAAATACCTAGTAGTGCAATTGCTGGGTCATAGGGTATCTCTATTTTTAACTTTTTGAGGAACCTCCATACTGTTTTCCAGAGGGGCCGTACCAGCTTGCATTCCTGCCACCAGTGTAAGAGTGTTCCCTTTTCTCTGCATCCTTGCCAACATTTGTTGTTTCCTGTCTTGTTAATTTTAGCCATTCTGACTGGTGTGAGGCGGTATCTCATTGTGGTTTTGATTTGTATTTCCCTCATGCCTGGGAATGTTGAGCATCTTTTCATGTGTCTGTTGGCCGTTTGGATGTCTTTGGAGAAATGTCTGTTCATGTCTCTGCCCATTTCTTGACTGGATTTTTTTGGGGGGTGTTGAGTTTGATAAGTTCTTTATCAACTTTGTATACTAGCCCTTTACCTGGTAAGACATTTGCAAATATCTTCTCCCATTCTATAGGTTGCCTTTCAGTTTTGTTGACTGTTTCCTTTGCTGTGCAGAAGCTTTTTATCTTGACAAAGTCCCAATAATTCCTTTTTGCTTTTGTTTCTCTTCCCTTTGGAGATGTGTCTAGCAAGAAGTTGATGCAGCTGAGATCAAAAAGGTTGCTGCCTGTGTTCTCTTCTAGGATTTTGATGAATTCCTGCCTCACATTTAGGTCTTTCATCCATTTTGAGTTTATCTTTGTGTATGGTGTAAGAAAGTGGTCCAGTTTCATTCTTCTGCATGTGGCTGTCCAATTTTCCCAACACCACTTGTTGAAGAGACTGTCTTTTTTCCATTGGATATTCTTTCCTGCTTTGTGAAAGATTAGTTGACCATAGAGTTGAGGGTCCATAACTAGGTTCTCTGTCCTGTTCCATTGATCTATGTGTCTGTTCTTGTGCTGGTACCATATTTTCTTGATGATTACAGCTTTGTAATACAGCTGAAGTCCGGAATTGTGATGCTGCCAGTTTTGGTTTTCTTTTTCGACATTTCTGTGGCTATACAAGGTCTTTTCTGGTTCCATACAAATTTTAGGTTTGTTTGTTCCAGCTCTATGAAAAATGCTGATGGTATTTTGATAGGGATTTCATTGAATGTGTAGATTACTTTAGATAGCATAGACATTTTTTTTTTAAGATTTTATTTATTTGACAGAGAGAGACACAGCAAGAGAGGAAACACAAGCAGGGAGAGTGGGAGAGGGAGAAGCAGGCTTCCTGCTGAGCAGGGAGCCCGATGCGGGGCTTGATCCCAGGACCCTGGGATCATGACCTGAGCCAAAGGCAGATGCTTAACAACTGAGCCACCCAGGCGCCCCTAGCATAGACATTTTAACAATATTTGTTCTTCCAGTCCATGAGCATGGAATGTTTTTCCATTTCCTCGTGTCTTCCTCAGTTTCTTTCATAAGTGTTCTATAGTTTTTCAGAGTACAGATCCTTTACCTCTTTGGTTAGGTTTATTCTTAGGTATCTTACAGTTTTTGGTGCAGTTGTAAATGGGATTGATTCCTTGATTTCTCTTTCTTATGCTTCATTGTTAGGGTATAGAAAGGTAACTGATTTCTGTGCATTGATTTTATATCCTGCAATTTTGCTGAACTCCTGTACCAGTTCTAGCAATTTTGGGGTGGAGTCTTTGGGTTTTCTACATAGAGTATCATGTCATCTGCAAAGAGTGAAAGTTTCACTTCTTTGCCGACTTGGATGCCTTTTATTTCTTTTTGTTGTCTTATTGCTGAGACTAGGAGTCTAGTACTATGTTGAACAACAGTGGTGAGAGTGGACATCCCTGTCATGCTTTCTGACCTTAGGGGAAAAGCTCTCGATTTTTCCCCATTGAGAATGATATTTGCTATGGGTTTTTCATATTTGGCTTTTATGATATTGAGGTATGTTCCTTCTATCCCTACACTGCAGAGAGGTTTTATCAAGAAAGGATGCTGTATTTTGTCAAATGCTTTTTCTGCATCTGTTGAGAGGATCATATGGTTCTTGTCCTTTCTTTTATTAATGTGGTGTATCACACTGATTGACTTGTGGATGTTGAACCACACTTGCAGCCCAGGAATAAATCCCACTGGGTAGTGACAAATAATCCTTTCAATGTACTATTGGATCCTATTAGCCAGTATCTTGGTGAGCATTTTTGCATCCATGTTCATCAGGGATATTTCTCTTTAATTCTCCTTTTTGGTCGGGTCTTTGGTTTTGGGATCAAGGTAGTGTTGGCCTCATAGAATGCGTTTGGAAGTTTTCCTACCATTTCAGTTTTTTGAAACAGCTTCAGAAGAAAAGGTATTAATTCTTCTTTAAATGTTTGGTAGAATTCCCCTGGGAAGCCATCTGGCCCTGGGCTTTTGTTTGTTGGGAGATTTTTGATTACTCATTCAATTTCTTTGCTGATTATGGGTCTGTTCAGCTTTTCTATTTCTTCCTGTTTCAGTTTTGGCAGTTTATATGTCTCTAGGAATGCATCCATTTCTTCCAGATTGCCTAATCTGTTGGCATATAGTTGCTCATAATATGTTCTTATAATTGTTTGTATTTCTTCAGTGTTGGTTGTGATCGCTCCTCTTTCATTCATGATTTTATCTATTGGGTCCTTTCTCTTTTCTTTTTGATAAGTCAGGCTAGGGGTTTGTTGATCTTATTAATTCTTTTAAGGAACCGGCTCCAGTTTCATTGATTTGTTCTGCTGTTTTTTTGTGGGGTTTTTTTTGTGTGTGATTTTTTTTGTTTCTTTGTTTTGTTTTTTTACTTCTATGTCATTGATTTCTGCTCTAATCTGTATTATTTCTTTTCTCCTGCTGGATTTATGCTTTATTTGCTATTCTTTTTCCAGATCCTTTAGATGTAAGGTTAGGTTGTGTATTTGAGACTTTTCTTGGTTTTTGAAGAAGGCCTGTATTGCTATATACTTCCCTCTTAGGACTGCCTTTTCTGCATCCCAAAGGTTTTGAACTGTTGTGTTTTCATTTTCATTTGCTTCCATGTATTTTTTCAATTCTTTTTTAATTTCCTGGTTGACCCATTCATTCTTTAGTAGGAATCTCTTTAATCTCCATGTATTTGTGGTCCTTCCAAATTTTTTCTTGTGATTGACTTCCAGTTTTAAAGCACTGTGGTCTGAAAAGATGCATGGTATGATCTCAGTCTTTTTGTACCAGTTGAGACCTGATTTGTGACCCAGTATGTGATCTATTCTGGAGAATGTTCCATGTGCACTCAAGAAGAATGTGTATTCTGCTTTAGGATGAAATTCTCTGAATATATCTATGAAGTCTATCTGGTCCAGTGTGTCATTCAAAGCCCTTGTTTCCTTATTGATATTCTGCTTAGATGATCTGTCCATTGCTGTGAGTGAGGTGTTAAAGTCCCCTACTCTTACTGTATTTTTGTCAATGAGTTTCTTTAATTTTGTTATTAATTGGTTTATATATTTGGCTGCTCCCATGTTGGCATAAATGTTTACATTTGTTAGACCTTCTTGTTGGATAGACCCTTTTATTAGATATAGTGTTCTTTTTCATCTCTAATTACAGTCTTTCATTTAAGATCTAGTTTGTTTGATATGAGGATGGCTACTCCAACTCTCTTTTGATGTCCATTAGCATGATAAATGGTTCTTGACCCCCTCACTTTCAATCTGGAGGTGTCTTTGGGTCTAAAGTGAGTCTCTTGTAAGCAGCGTATCAGTGGGTTTTTTTTTTTTAATCCATTCTGATACCCTATGTCTTTTGATTGGAGCATTTAGTCCATGTACATTCAGAGTAATTATTGAAAGATACGAGTTTAGTGCCATTGTATTACCTGTAAATTTGCTGTTTTTGAATATTGTCTCTGTTCCTTTCTGGTCTTTGTTACTTTTGGGCTCTCTTTCCACTCAAAGGGCCCCTTTTAATATTTCTTGCAGGGCTGGTTTAGTGTTCATGAATCTTTTAGTTACTGTTTGTCTTGGAAACTCTTTTTCTCTTTTCTATTCTGAGTGACAGCCTTGCTGGATAAAGTATTCTTGGGTGTATATTTTTCCCATTTAGTATGTTGAATATATCACGCCAGTCCTTTCTGGCTTGCCAGTTCTCTGTGGACAGGTCTGCTGCCAGCCTTGTGTGTCTACCCTTGTAGGTTAGGGACCTCTTCCTATCTCCCAATGTGCTTTCAATATTTATCTTTATCTTTGTAATTTGCAAGTTTCACTATATTATGTTGTGGCGTTAACCTATTTTTGTTGATTTTTAAGGAGAATCTCTGTGCTTCTTGGACTTGAATGCCTGTTTCCTTCCCCAGATAGGGAAGTTCTCAGCTATAATTTGTTCAACTAAATCTTTTGCCCCTTTTCCCCACTCTTCTTCTCCTGCAACTCCCATAATACAGTTATTATTTTGCTTTATGGAATCACTGAGCTCCCTAAGTCTACCTTCATGATTGTCAAGGAAATGAACATTTATGGATACAATGATGATTCAGATGATTTCAGATGTTTAGATTTGAGGCTAATTCCTGCATTAAGTCATTTTCCCATATCTTCTTTTGTAGGTAGAAGTAAGCAGTAGAATAGTTTTTAGGATCATTAGATAACAAACTAGGCAGGGAGCTATATGTATTTAATGATTTCCCTGTTAAAATCCACTTCCAAACTATTCTGCTTCATGTTCACACAAGCAATTCTTCAAATAACAAATCTATTCATTTAGAATGAACAGAGTGGATCAATTCAGAATTATTCATAGGCTCAGTTTTCTATATGGGATTAGAAAGGGACAGGAAGAAATTTTGGAGGGTGTTGGACATGTTTATCATCTTATCCTGGGAGTGATGACTTCATGTGTAAAACGCGATCAAACTGCATATTTTAACTATGTGCAGTTTATTATATATCAATTACTCCTTGATAAAGCTGTAATAAAATGTACAAACCTCATCTTCAAATTTTGTTAAATATATATATTTTTTCAATTTTATTATGTTATGTTAGTACCTACAATACATCATTAGTTTTTGATGTGGTGATCCACGATCCATTGTTTGCGTATAACACCCAGTGCTCCATGCAGTACGTGCCCTCCTTAATACACATCACTGGGCTAACCAATCCCCCCTCCCCCCTCCCCTCTAAAACCCTGTTTGTTTCTCAGAGTCCATAGTCTCTCATGTTTAAATATATTTAGAGAAGTTCTCTGTGATTCTTATCCTTGCTCTCTAAAGGTAAGGTATTTCCCCTCCTCCAGTATTTTTTAATATGATATGCCTATGTATAGATTTTTTTTCTTTTTGATATTTATCATCCTCATTCTCTGAGCTTCCTGGATCTGTGGTTTGGTGTTTGTCAATAATTTTTGAAAACTCAGCCATTATTACTTCAAATATTCCTTCAGCTTCTTTCTTTATTTCCTGCTAATGAGTTTGGGAGGTTTCTCTCTTGAGCTATCTTTACATTCACTGATTCTTTCTTTGGCCATGTCCAGTCTACTGATGAGCCCTTAAAAGGCATTCTTTATTTTTGTTACAGTGTTTTTTACTTCTAACATTTCCCTTTGATACTTTTGTAGAATTTCCATCTGTTTTAATTTACCTATCTGTTCTTGAATATTGCCTACTTTTTCCATTAGAGCCCTTAACATATTAATCATATCTGTTAATGCAAAACTCTTTGTCATATCTGAGTCTGGCTCTGATGCTTGTTTTGTATCTTTAGACTCTGTTTTTTTCTTGCCCTTTAATGTGCCTTATAAATTTTTTGTTGAAAGCCAGGCATAATGTATTGTGTAATAGTACTGACATAAATAGCCTTTAGTATGAGGTTTTGTTTTAATCTGGCTAGGAGTTGGGCTGTGTTTAATGTTTGTGGTAGCTGTAGGTGTCAAAGTCTTCACATTTTACTAGTGTCCTTGATTTTTGTCTCTTTGTCCTTGGTATGCCCTAAGGACTACTTACCAGATAGAGTCTGCATCTTGCAGATCTTTCATTATAATCCACTCTTATAATACTGAAGTCTGATGGCATGGTGGTATAGGGGATGCATTCTATAATCTCATGATTAAATCTTAGTTTTATAATGGGCCTGTGGCCCTGGGCTGTGTCCTTAACAGCATTTGATAGCATCTCTCTCTTGGTAAGACAAAGGCTTAAGAAGGCCCAAGTGAGAGAAATGTCCTTTCCCCAGATGGGATAAGACCCTGATAAAGTCTTTTCCCTTGGAGAGCAGGTCTTTGTTATAGAGATAGCTCTGTTTAGAGAATACTCTGTTACGGACAGTGCAATGTTTACTCTCCCCCTCCCCTGTCAGAACTATGTGGGAATTGTTTTGGGTCCTATACCATAAGAACCTGGTGTGGGATTCATGGAGGTAAAATCCCATGAAAGTGTGGGTTCCCCCTTAAGACTGTGATCCCAGAAGTTTCTCCCTCTCAAGGTAGTCCACACAGCTTCCAGCAATTCATCAAAATTACCATTTAAGTAAATGGAGTTTCTGCTCCAGGTAAATAGATCTTGGCTCTGCCTCTCTAGATTTGCCAGTCTCTCCAGATTTTGGAGTGGCAGTTTGCCCTGCAACCTCAGTAGTCTAAGTCCAAAAAGAGCCATTGCTTTTCAATTTGATCAGCTTATTCTTATTGTGAGGATGGGACTTATGACTTCCAAACTCTTTACATGTTAGAGCTGAAACCAAAAGTCTGATGAGTTTTTTAAACTATGATCTTGTAGCTTATCTAGCTGATTCTCACTTTTAGGGCTGTAAAACCATCTTTTGTAACTTTCTTCAACCTAACCAGAAATAAAAGCCCTGGGCTTGAGTGGCTTTTAAAAAAAAAATATTTCAGTATAGTTGGCACACAATGTTGCATTAGTTTCAGGTATACAACATGGTGATTCAACATCTCTCTGTAATGCTCACCACAAGTGTAGCTACCATGGCGCAGCATACAGTGCTGTTACGGTATCATTGACTATATTCCCTGTGCTGTGCCTTTCATTCCCATGACATACTCATTACATTACTGGAAGCCTGTATCTCCCACTCCCCTTCACTCCTTTTTGCCCATCCCCCACCCCCCTCCCCTCTGGCAACCAGCAGTTTGTGCTCTGTATTTGCAGGTCTGATTCTGCTGCTTATTTGTTTGTTTATTCATTTGTTTTTATTTTTTAGATTCTACACATGAGTGAAATCATATGAAATTTGTCTTTCTCTGTCTGACTTATTTCATTTACCATAATACCCTCTAGGTCCATCCATGTTGTCCAAATGGCAAAGTTTTTATCTTTTTGTGGCTGCATAGTATTTACACACCGTATCTTCCTTATCCATTCGTCTGTCTGTGGATACTTAGGTTGCTTCCATAGTTTGACTATTGTAAATAGTGCTGCTATAAACATAGGGGTGCATATATCTTTTCAAATTAGTGTTTTAGTTTTCTTTGGGTAAATACCCAATAGTGGAATTATTGGATCATATGGTTCTATTTTTAGTTCTTTGCGAACATCCATACTGCTTTTCACAGCAGCTGTGCACAAGGGTGGTTCCTTTTACTTCACATCCTCCCCAACATTTATTATTTCTGTCTTTTGAATTTTAGCCATCTGACAGGTGTAAGGTGATATCTCATTGTGGCTTCAATTTGCATTTCCCTAGTGATATTGAACATCTTTTCATGTGTCTGTTGACTATCTGTATGTCTTTGGAAAAATGTCTAGTCAGGTCTTCTGCCTTGGCTTGGGTTTTAATGCTTTCAGGAGCCTGGGCTTGACTGTTAATGCTTGCAGAAGGCCTTGGGTCCTTGCAAGTCATAGAATTGGGATGAAGAACCCCAAAGGTGTGCACATCTGTGAAAGTATCATTTAGCAAAATCCACCAACAGAAGAGTGATGCATCAAATTTTTCTGTCTTGGCCTAGGCTCTGGGTGAGCCTTAATTAGGATGTGGGTTCAAATGCCTGTAACAAAGACCAAAAATGGAATTGGAAAAGTGGAAGAAATGCAGCCCAGAGAAAACTTTGGTGGCCTCACCTAGTTCCTCAAAGAATCTCCAGTTCTGAAAGACTCTGTACAGAACTGGTCACTGCAGCAGGCCAGTGTGGCACATCTTCCACCAAGGGTCTGCTCACCCATGAACACCAGATTCCTGAATACACATTATATATGTATAGTAACTATATATATGTTTATATAATAGGTTTTATACATATATGTAAACATATGTAAATTTTATATATAAAAAGAATAAACATAATATTTATTAACATGTAATAAACACTTATTATAATAAATATTGATATATATTTAATGTAGTCTTAGAGTTCTTCCAGAGAAAGAACTCCAGAAGAAACCTGCTTAGAGAAATCTGCAAAAGGTGTGATGTTAGAAAACTACTTGATATAAATGAGATGGCTAAACAATAGGAAGATGCATAAATTCAAGCTATAGTGAATATGTAAGACTCAGGAAATATTATTCCCATGCTGCTTAACTAAGGGATTTAATAGAAATAAAAAAGCTTCAGATAACCAAGAAATCATAGGAGACATTTGGCATACATTTGATGGTGATCTGTAACTATGTTTACCTGTAAAGCTAAGAATAAATGATGGTGATGAAATAACAGAATAGAGGCAAATATTTTACACTCTGAAATATAGATATTACACAAGCAGCAAAAATGGGTGTAGAAGGAAGATAGCTTCATAGATATTAACTAGGAGTAAGAAAATACAGGTTTAGGATGCCTGGGTGGCTCAGTCGGTTAAGTGTCTGTCTTCAGCTCAGATCATGATCCCAGGGTCCTGGGATCAAGCCCCACATTGGGCTCCCTGCTCAGTGGGGAGTCGGCTTCTCCCTCTCCCTATGCCCCTCCCCCCTGCTCATGTGCTCACTCGCTCGCTCTCTCAAATAAATAAAATCTTTTAAAAAAGAAAATAGAGGTTTAAATTAGAGGCTGGGTCAGAAAGAGGGAGAGGCAAAAAGAGGATACTAGCAAATTTCATTATGGCTCATGAAGGACATCAATAGAAAGGATCTTTAAAAGGAGGATGAAAGTTTATCTGATATAATCCCAGCTTAGAACCTTTGCACTGGCCTACTTTATGCCAGGTATCTTCATGACTTACTCCCTCTTTGTTCAAAAGTCATCTTTCTCAATGAGGTTTACCCTTACCACCATATTTAAAACTCCTACTACCTCCAGCACACCCCTTTTTCCTGCTGGCTTTTTTTTTATAGCTCCTATCATCTTATAATGTATTATGTAATTTACTTATGTATTATTTTTATCTTTAATCATCTGCCTACTCCCACTAGAAGATACACTCCATGAAAGCAGGGATTTTTGTCTCTTTTGTTCACTTATATATCCCAAGTGCCTAAAATACTGCCTGGCACAAAGTTGGCACCCAAGAAATATTTTTTAAATGAGTTGATTAATTAGTTCGTTAAGAGTCTCAGGGAAGTTTTCTTCAATGATTGGGTTTTTAATCTTAGACCTGAAGAACGAGTAGAAAGAATAAGAGGGAGAACATGGTAGGCAGAGGAAATAACACATGTAAAGATCCTGAGGTCATGGGGCAAGATGGAGCCAATTTTGTAAAGCCTTGAGTGCCATTGTAAAGAGATGACCCGGTTCTTTTGCCTGCCCTCAAGGAGCTCTCAGCAAATAGGGAGGAAAAAAATAATTCAACAGGTGATTATTATACATGTTGTAAATGCACTAATAAGGGTATGCACAAAGAACGATGGAAACATTGACTAGGCAGCTATTAACTCTTCCTAGGGCAGTTAGGAAGATTTTACAAAGAAGGTGACATTCGAGCTAGGTCTCAGGCAGGAGAGTGATATGATGAAAGTGTTTTAAGAAGATTAATCTGGCAATAGTGTGGAAAATGGATTGGAATATGGATGGACCAGAGGCAAGGAAACCATCTAGTCTATGGCAGTAGTCCAGGTATGAGGTGATGAAGGCATCTATAGGAATGGAAAAAGAAGGACAAATCTGAGACACATTTGGAAGGAAAAATTGACGGGAGCTAAATGGATTCTTGGCTTTAAGCCTTCAGGAGGTAATGCTTCTTCCTTAGTAATAACCATGAAAAGATTCAAATTGACCTATTATGTAATTGCCTACTCTGACTAGAATTTCTAGCTATGGCTGTTCTCCAAAAGTTTCTGTTATTGTGATTGATACTTGTTGGACCTTAATTTACATTAAGATGATTTTAGACTCTAAAGGTTGGGAAGCTCTCAAAAACATAATTTTGACCATGAAACAGCAAATTATTCTATTAAAGGAGAAATGAGGGAAACCATGGGACTACATAGGAAGTTTTACAATGAGCTCATAGTTCCTATTTTAAAAGAATAATATATAAAAGATGGAAAAGAAGGATGAATATAACAGGTGGCATGTGCCTAAAGGATTAGTATTTAGAAGCATAAGGCCCAAAATTACCTCAGGCTTATAGAAATACATATTTGCAAAGACAACAAGAACAATATTCTGACTATGTTCTCAGAAAGAGAAAGTATATGTGTCCTGGCATGGGTAAGCTATAACTCAGATGATATCATTACACTACCCTCAATGATCAAAGGAATTAAGGGGAATAGGAGAGGTGCTTTATGACTGGATTTATGTAAAACTTCTAAGGGAGAATTTTCAGTCTACTAATCTGTAAACTAAATATCTCCTGGTTAGATTCTAGAACAGATTTCAAGTAAGTGTGTATTTAGAAAATTACAGTTATCAACAAAGACATTCCACACAGATGTAATTTTTATTTTTAAAAATATTTTTAGAGATAATTTATGGAAATGTGGCAGACATAATGTACATAAATGAATGAGTGAAATTTCAGCAAGACTTTAACAAATCTTTTATGAAACCTTTGAACAAGAATTATAAACCTATGTTGATGGGTTAAATAATTAATACAATTATGTATTAATTAATTAAATTACCATACTCAAGGACTGATTAGCAGACCATAGGCAAAGGAAGAGTTTTTGTTGGCCTTCTACAAAACCTACCCTTGGCTTGACCTCAGTATTTTTATTACTTACTTAAGTGAAGATTTACAGCAGACATCCTACCAGATTTAAAGAAAATATGAAGTTGGAAGAAAAGTAATTCAAATTTCATTTGAATTCCCACAAATATTTATGGAAATTCAAATTTCATTTGAATTCCCACAAATATTTATGGAGTTTTACAAAGTACTAGGAACCATGCTAAATGTTAGAATGCAAAAATTAATGAGACATATGTCTTCCTATTAAGGAGCATCCAGGTATTACTAGGAAGAAAGACCTAAAAACATATAATTTCATCAAAAGGTATGAAGGAAGATAGAGACATAAACAGAATATTATGAGAGAACAAAAGAAAGCTTCTAGTTCATTCTGGGAGTTTAGGGAATAATTTTTAGATGAAATGATACTTCTACTGATTCTTGAAATATGAATAAAAGGCAGAGTAAGAAGGACTTCTAGTTTGAGGGAACAAAGGGTATGAACATGAGTTTTTTAGAATCAGGAAAGAGTATAGTGAGTCTGGAAGACAATAAGCGATAAAGTACAAGGAGGAAATGAGGCTGAGAGGTAGCTCAGGACCAGGTAATAGAAGGCATTGTATAACACGATAAAGAAATTGGACTTTACCCTGAAGGCCTTAGGGCTCCATTCAAAGGGAATGACATACCAACAAATCTATTTTAGTTCACTCTTCCTATAGTGTGCAAAATGGTTTGAAGGGAGGGCAAGTGTGTATATGGATAGATGAACTAGAAGGCTATTGCAGTCTTTGAGTGAGAAATAATGGTGGGCTTTGACTGAGAATGTGGCAAGTAAAGCTGTAATGCTTTGTCAGGTTTGGGAATGATGTAGGGAGTAAAAGTTATGATTTGATAATTGCCTGTAGGGTAGAAATTTTAAAGAGGAGGTATCAAGTTCAAAGTATAGATTTCAGATTGAACCAGTTATAGAACTGACTGGATGGTACTAGAACTGACTGTGAAGAACACTGTGGGAAGAGCCAGTTTAGGTATAGTAGATATCAGGATACCATTAAAAGGTGCTTCATAAGGACAGGAATATTTGTTTTGTTTACTGATATATTTCCAGCACTTGTAAAACTGCCTGGCACCTAGTACATGTAAAGGTCTCATGTACTTGTAATAGGAGTCCTAGGAGGAGAGGAGAGAGAGAATGAATATTCAGAAGCAATATTTGAAGAGATGATGAGTAAGAGTTCTCTAAAAGTAATAAAAGCATTGTATTATTTTGCTATTGCTGCATACCAATTTTCCAGAAACTTAGTAGATTAAACCCATACCCACTTATTAGCCCACAGTTCTGTAGATCAGAATACCAGGTATGGCATGACTGGGTTCTTTGGTCAGTGTATTAAAGGCTGAAATGAGGGTATTGGCCAGGCTGCATTCTTTTCTGGAGGCCCTGGCTAAGAATGCACACATCCAGCTTCATTCAGATTGTTGGCTGAGTTCAGTTCCACATGACTGTGGGACTGAGGTTGCTGTTTCCTTCTTGCACGCCATCTGTTCGTCACTCTCATCTCCTTGAGACTGCATGCATTATTTGCCCTGTAGTCCCCTCCACTTTCAAAGCCAATGGAGAATCTCCTTGACAGCAAATCCCTTTCACTAGAAATCTCTTCAAATCTCTTTCACTAGAAAGATGCTTCAAATCTCTTTCACTAGAAAGAGCCCTGACCCTTTTAAGGGATTGCTGGTGTAGGTCAGCCCAGCTAAGGGTCTTTCTTAAAGTCCTCTGTGCCATATACACTGCCTAATCACTCAAGTGAAATCCCATCATATTCATACTGTAGGGGAAGGGATTATAATTTGGCAAGGGTCACCAGAATTCATTTTAGAATTATGCCTATCACAAGCATCAAATCATATATTCAAAAAGTGTGTATGTGCCATATACACTGCCTAATCACTCAAGTGAAATCCCATCATATT